>NW_003852403.1:30407565-30454242 GCF_000181295.1 Otolemur garnettii
AATATGGGGAAGGGGTGGGAAAGGGGAGGGGAGAAGGGTGGCTGGGTGGTGGGAGGGTGACCGGAAAGATCACCTATATTTCTGTCTAACAAGGGTACAAGTGATCTTTTCTAGAACTAGAATGTAAATGTTTTGACACAATGACTATGCAAATGACAAGAAATTTATGTGAACCAGCTTGATGAAAGTATTTCAAAATGTATATGAAAACACTACACTGTACCCCATGTTTGCATTAATGTATACAGCTATCATTTAATTAAAAAAAAAATAACTACAAAGAAAACCCAGAAAATTCTGAAACTTTGAAAATTAACTTTTTCCAAAGAAGCCCCTCAAATCTTCAGTTTAGCCCCTACTTCCTATAAGCATGTACCTTTGCAATGTTGCCTGAGGCTATGGCCTATAAATTGTGGAAAGCGCATTACCTGACATCTAACCCCAACTCATACACATACCTAAGAGAAATGGAAATACTGTGGCGAGAAAAAACCAAAGCATCAAAATAACAGAGAAACAACTACATGGGGAGATAGCAGAAAAAGTAAGACGATTGTCAGAAGAAACAGATGCTGATCCCGTGCTTCGTCAAAAGCCGAAGAAGACGTCACATGGTAAATATGATTAAATGCATGGCCTGTCTCTGCAAAGACGTAAAGATTTAGAAAGTTGGCTTTGGATTTATTGAAGATAATCTAGCATTAGGATTGACGGCAATTTAAGGATCGTGAGACTAGGACTCCAGGCCTAAGTTTAAAACTAATTAGGGATTTAAGCTAAGCTACTCCTTTAACATTGCTTGGTCCAAAACACATGCCCATCGCACAAGGCAGCTACATTCGGCATCTTGTCCTAGGGTAAAAGAAGGGGACTAATGGGTCGATGAAGCTTGGTGTGGGAAAGGGCACGTCATTTTTATCAGATTCTACGGAGTCTGTAACTCCCAAATGTTTAAAGAATCACTGGCTTAATTAAAAAAAAAAAAATCATTCCTGATATTAGATATGTTAACCCTATGTGAAAATTCTATAATAATAAAATGAGTAGTATTCAATCCTTTAATGATATTATGTAGTAAAATTTATTAATGATAAGTACGCTGCGTCATATAGAAAATGCAGGGATCTCTGAAACTCGTTCAAAACCTGTCTGAATAATGCAGAGAACAGCAATATGCTATTCCAGGATTGATTAGTTCTTGCTGCTCTGCAAAAACAGTCTAGCTCAGTGAATTTTATGTTTTTATTAATAAAATGATCACTGTGGTCGTAGATCCTATTAGTTTAAAATATGCAAATAATAGGCATCCCGTGGCAATCCCAACAGATGTTTAATGAAATTTCGGTTTTTGGTTCCATTTCATCGGGAGACTGACCTAGATTTATAAATGCCTAAGAGAGTTAGCCAAGCCTGTGCTCGCCAGAAGGGTGGGAGTCTCTGTGGCTCTGTCCTCATTTCAAGGCATACGTTCTCTTCTGACTTTTGAGTAGTAGTTTCCTTTAAACAACATTATGGTATTAGGTTGAAGCTCTAAATTCAGTGGGGCTCATCTACACCATGACTCAATCCTGCAGAATTATTTCTAAGCACCAACCTCCCAGAAAGTAAAAATCTGCCATTATCCCAAATTTGTGTAAAGAATTGATATTACATTATTTTCGGCATAGAGTTTTCAGGTATTACCTATCTCTCTCATATCTTCAAAATCTATCTGTTTCTCTCAGATCACTTATCAGACTTGGTAAATTATAAACTCCCCTGTGGCCTGAGGCAATAATAACAAAAAAGGGTTTAATTACTACTATTATTTCACCTTTCACTTTTCATATATACTTGACCACTAAAAATATTATTTTTTTACAGTAGATAGCACAAAATATATTGTCCTTTATATAGATGAAAATTCTTTTTTCGTGCAAAGTATACAAGATGTTTTTCCTGAAATATCAGAGTGCAATTTTTAATTACTGTACATTGCCCTGTTATTTTTCAACTACACTTTAAAAAGTATATAAATTATTGCTCCATTGATTTTTATTTTAGTATATTTACTAAACACTACAAAAGGAAGTCTCCCTTTATCCTGTATTTTTTTAAGGGTACCCGTATCATTTCACCCATATGTTGCCTTGACCACAACAAGTGATCTGCTCACCTCAAGGGGAAGTTCACAAATGCCATGGCTGCACCTTGGACTTGGAGACTCCCCTCCCTCCTTCAAGAGCAAAGCCGGTTTAGGTGAAGTATTTCCAGGGTTTTATCATTCATCACTTACCCACATTTTTCACCTTGTGCCAAGACCAATTATGAAACGAATTCTCCAGCCAGCGACCCTGGTGCAGAAATAACCTCTTGACTGTGAATTGCTGCATTAGCGTTTTGAGAACTGTGAAGGTGACTTATCTCATTTCAACAGTAAAAGGATTTTTAATGCATGCTATGTTTTCTCCCAGAGTATTAAAGAAAAGTACTAGAGAGAAAAAGTTAAGTGAGGGGGAAATAAAGCATGAAAATGCTGCTTTAGGAATAAGGAAGATATTATCTCTGTGTAGTTTTATTTAAGTACTTTCCTTCACACTAGAATAATCTGTTTTGGAAGCCAAGACGTAGGATCCTCATTGGTTAAAAGCCAACTTCTTTAATATGTCATTCAGAGTCCTCCAGAAAATGTCCCGACCAGCTCCCAGAGTTTTATTTTCTTTTGAAATTCCATATTCATAAACCTCAATGTGCACTTTAGGCTTGTGAATGTGCATGCATGTGCCTTGGTTTAATGGCACATGTTTCCTCTAACCAATCACTTGTATCATTCACATACTCTTATTTTTATCTCTCTACTTCTAAAATCTTCAAACTTCCTATTCCTCATGACTACTTGTAAACTCAACATTTTTCTAAGCTCAGGAGAAGTGTTCCCTTTCTTAAAAGGTATTTTTTTGCCTCCCTACCTTTCTTTATCTTTTAATAGAATGAAACCACTCATTTATCTTCCTGTTTTAAAACTTGCAATTATTTAGTGCACAAATACAGTTACTTGCCTTTGTGCAAGTAGATTACAAATTTTAATTCTTTTTGAGATATTCTTACTTTATTGTTCAGGCAGGGGAGCAGTGGTATCATCATAGCTCACTGTGACCTCAAATTTCTGGGCTCAGGAAATCCTCCTGGCTTGGCACCTATAGCTCAGTGGCTTGGGCGCCAGCCACATACACCGGAGCTGGTGGGTTCAAACCCAGCCCGGGCCTGCCAAACAACAATGATAATATAATTACAAGAAATCCTCCCACTTCAGCTGAAACACAGGCATGCACCACCAGGCTCAGCTAATATTTATCTTTTTTTCCTTCTTTCTTTCTTTCCTTTTTTTCTTTCTCTCTCTCTCTCTCTTTTTTAGAAAGAGAGTATCACTATGTTACTTAAGCAGAGTTTAGACGCCTGGCCTCAAGTAATGCTCCTGCCTCAGCTTCCCACAGTGAAGACTACAAACCCTTAAGGTCCAATATAAGGCATTTTTCTATTCCAGGGCCTGTGGGTGTAATTTATAAGACAACATGTTTTTTCCCCATTTTTTCCTTGTTTATATTTCTATAAAGTTGGAAAGGCCTTAACATAATCTAGGTCTGCACTTTTAATTTTACATTGAATAAACACAGGCTGAAATATTTTAAGTGATTTGACCAAAGAGAAATCTAGAGACTAACTCTGACTAGAACTCACACATTCACGCCCGTGTCTGTGCTGTACGCATTGCTACACTCTGTCTCTATAGAGAAGGACATTTGCCCGATCTCATAAAACGCCATGGCCCTGACAACTCTTTTCATTGTCATTTGTCAAAAGTAATAGTTCTAGTAATAAGGTATAGAATCAGCTTTTTATTTGTGAAACATTATTGAATAGAAAATACCAATCCAGTTCTCGTAAAATGAATGAAAATTCCTCTTACTCTTTGAACAAAGGAAAGTTGTCATTTATCCAGTATAGGATGAAAATTCTGTCTTATGATTTGTATTTCAGTTTCTATACCCAGTCAATAACAACTGGGAAAAGATAATTTGGATATGATTTCTTATAAAGGAATAGCTCAGATGCCTGTCATTAAATCTCAAATACATTCATTTGTTAAAGGTTATTTGCCATTGATCATGTATCTAATGCCAAGCACAATTTCGAAAGTTTGCCCTTTATGCAAAGTTTTGTGTAAATACCTTTATTAAGTATGACTTTTAAAATGTAGCCCAACAGCCCAATTTTCTGTTTTCATTTTTGTTTTAGTGAAAATTGTTGGCTGAGTCTATCAATGAAAAATGCCATTAAGATTATTGTACATTTTCATCAATTTTGGAAATTCAGATTAAATAAAATTACTTAACCATATTTTTACTTTTCTTCTTTAGGATTTCATTTACACATATAAGTAGGCATATTTACTCAAATAATTGTTAGTCAGATATTTGAGAGGCAATTAAGTTAGGGGAGGTCAATAAATATGAATACAATAATAATTACAAACTATAGCAATGAATATAATATCTTTCTCTAAAACCAATACATTTCTCTATAAGATATAAAAAATACAAAAATACGCAAATAAGTTAAGGTATGGCCTCTATAATCCAGAGATATTTGAGAGAAAGGAGCTGGCAAAGAAAATAATGGAATTAGAAAAATCTGTTACAAGAATCTGATCCAAGCATAAAAAAAATCAAAATTTAAATAGCATTTTAAATAGCTCAGTAAAGGGTATGAAATATATATAAATAGTAAAGGGTATGAAATATATATATATACACATATAAAGTATATGTATACTTACACATATATATTCCATTCATTTTTATATAAATACTTATATATATAAATTTTCAGGTGAAGTATGATCATATTTAAAAAGAAAGAATAATATTTACAAAGTTCAATTGAAATCTATTAATACTAATCATCTAATAGGCCCTTTTCTTAACATACACAATGTGATTAATATACGATAGTATAGTGTGCTTCTATTGGGAAAATGAAGGCCAATAAAATCACTTTCACTGTGGTAAGGCCAGTTTATATTTACCTTGCATTGTGATAAAATATTTTGGTTGTATGTCAGGTTCTAAAGTACTGCTGCCAACATACAGTTTGAAATATGAATTCATATTATTCATACTATGAATTCATAATTAATCTAAGTTAAAAATACACAAAGTTGAAGAGTAAATGTTTTAATACTGAGCTGTCCATTATGACAGCCCTTAGCAAAGAATGGCATTCACATTTAGAATTAAAACTGAATAAAATTAAAAATTCACTTTTTCATTTGTATTGCTGTCATTCTGTCCAGTGGTCACCTGTGGGTAGCTGGACCTGTGCAGGAAGTTCATGATGTACTTGTTACCAAACTTGTCTGGGTCTGACCAGACAGCAGGTGCATATGCGACAAGTTACGAGAACGGATTTATCACTTACAGATAAGTAGCAAGGGACGACAGAAGCCTGTGATTATTTTAAGCTGTTCTCCAAGACCTAGAAAGCTTCGTATGGTGGACAGACTCTTGACTGTGTTTACCCACTTTCATCACAGCTAAGGGATCTCAAAAGACAGACCCCACGTGTTAGCCACCTGCGAGCCACAGGAGTCACTGGACACATTGAACAATATCCTTTCCTGGCAGGGTGGGAGGTGAAACAGTCCAGGCTGTGCTGGACAGCTCCCTTCTTGTCTCAAGATGTCACACTCACAAGACATTCTAATTAGACTTGAAAAGTACAGGCAAGAAAGGGTAAGAACTGGACTGGTAGGGTCACCCAGAGAATGGAACACAACACCTGTGAGACAGCCCAGATACAGAATATACCCATCCTTCCATTGGGTCATTCTGATCTAAAAAGAGATGCATGCCAACAACTGGTCACAGTACAATGGGACATGAATAATGGTACGAATATAAGGTGCTAAAATAGTAAAGAGATTCCAGTAACTTTGAATATAGTGGACAAATGTCATCAAGGATAACTTCAGAGAACAATTTAAGATTTCAAAGAAAAATAGGAGCATAGATCTCTCTTATCTTAGGAGTAAGTATGTTGTTGAGAAAAGGGAGAATATTTTTGTTGTCCATTGGTCTCCAGTTTGCTCTTCCAGGAATAAAGGATAATCCTTTAGTGGGGAGAATGAAAATGTTGTTACAATAAAATATGTCATTGCCAGAGGTCTACTATTATGATAACAGGAACAGTAGTTGACATCGTTTCATCCTTTTGTTTATGAAACAAACTTCTCAAGAAAAATTTGGATGTTAAATTAACAAACCAACAAGACACCCACAGTTACTTGACTGCTGTGAAGGCACGCCTTTCCCGTGCATTTTCCCTGCTGAATACTTTTATGTGAAATAAGTGTATGTGTCTGCAAAACTGACGGTGCTTTTCCCCTATAGTTCCCTTACTTTTGATTACTCATTTTCTTTTTTCTTGAAATCACATCCCACTTTCATCCCACCTCCTCTTTGTTATATAACTACATGTCTTCCACCTGCCTTGATTGAAGAGTGAAACCGTGAATCTGAGACTACCCTTCTTTGCAAGCAAACACACTGACCTGCGTAGTTGTAGCTTTTATACATCCATACCTACAGAGGACATTTGATCCCCGGTACAGGGGGGCACAAACCATTTATTGCTCATAGCCAAAGCAACAGTCAGAGTAGCACCCTGGGAGTGTGCGTTCCCCAGCCCCATTCCACACAAATATTCACATGAATGAACAGTCCAGTTTACGTTGTAAAAGAGGAACCTTGGGTTTTAAGACTTGAGGCTTATTTAGAGATTTAGAGAGTACACACTGACACCTGTCCCCATTTGGAGGGAAAGGGAGAGGGAAAGAGAGAAGGGCAGATAGAAAGGGGAGGAGGGAGAGCTATGAAGGGCAAGGTTCACTTTGAAAGGTTAACAAAGGCTTTCTGGTTCTGGCGGGAAAGGCAGAGGTGAGGAGGGGAGAGAGAGGAGGAGAAGGTCTCTAGTGTCCAAGCCTTTTCATGCTCTGGAATGTAAGCAAACTGCTTTTGTGGAAAAAGCCTTGGGATCTGCCTGGAGGTTTCTATTTCCAGGGCTGAAATTCAATCATCTGCTAACGTGTGCTCTTTGCTTACAAAACCTGGATTGTCCTCAAAAACTCATATCTTCCTCCTGAACATTCCTAGAGTACTTGCTGTTCTTTTATTGTATTGAACATACTTCTTCCCCCTCTATTTCTAGTTGTCCTTTATAAAACTATGTCTTTATTTTTCCCAAATAGAAGTGTAAAATGGAATCTAACTCTCATACAGTGCTATCTCTCAAAGACTGTGACATCAGGAAAAAAGAAAACAAACAATTTCAAGTGTGTGGTAAAGGTCAGGAAGAGATCTCAGCCATCTTCATATGCCGTCTCATTTGACCTGTATGAGAATCAGGCAGGACTGATGTTATCTTCACTGTTCATTGAGAAAAGTGAAGCTCAGAGAACTTAACTTTTATAAGTATAAGCAGTTTTGAAATTGGGAATTTCAGGATTCCAAAACAATTCTTCTAAATTTTTTTTTCTTAACTTGAAAATAACAATATATTCTAAAAATAAAGGATTGGTGGTACTTATACATGATAACTCAGGGATTAAATGTCAGAAATTGTGCTTGAATGAGGGGAAAATGAATCATTTGTTCATTTTTAATGACCCCTCAATGCATTTACTGAGATGTTTAAAGTTTAGCCAGAAGAAAATTATAATGAATATAAATAGTAATATACAATTTTTATCATTCAGTTATGCATTCAACATGATTTAGAAAATGTAGTTAATTTTGATTATAAAAAATATTTCTATGGAAAAAACTACTCATTGACACTTAGCATAGATAATAATTTTTTTCAGTCCTAGACAATCAACAGAAATACAGTGTCAAAAACCCAGTGGTTTTGTGCAATATCATTAGTCAGTTGCAGAAAACAAGGTCATCAGGAGACCTTGAGACAAGGAGAAGCTACATCAAAGTGCTTAAGCTGGCTCCAACAACTAAATAATGATGCTGAGAATCAGCCAACTTCCTCTTCTATTTCACAATAGGTGAAATAGAGGTGACCACCGCCTAGGAGTGTGGAGTGTTTAGCAAAGTGAAGAAGAGCTGAGCAAATAACTCAAGATGCACATACTACCCTGGTTGGACAGTGGTAAGTAGCCTGTTATTTAAAGCTGCTATACGGAGATAAGAGAGGCTGCAAACAAGAGAATGCTATTAGGAGACATTGGAATGGCTTGGCGAGCTCGTCTTATGGGGTCAGCTTACTGGCAAATCTATAAAGATTAACAGAGGAAATTATGCCAGAGAATAGTAAGCACTATGCGTGGCAAGAAAAAAACAGCCATCTGAACCTGTACTGAATGACTTAGCACTGCAGAGCCGGAACAGTGAAGTCTACAACCATTTCCATGATGCTCTGAATCCCCCCAACACCTGAACTGTCAGTGAGGGATCTGCAGTTGACCAATCAATACCACTTCTTGGGTGTCTCAGTCAAAAGATGGCCAAGGAGTTTCAGTCAGGAGAGTGGGCGTTCATCCCATCAGAATGACCTAATCTCACAGAGAATGGGTAAAGTTTAAGGATCTTCCTCATCCATGTCTTCTAGATAAAATTTGCCCTGTCTGAATAGCCCCATCAGTTTACATTTAAGGTAGTCAGTCGGATTGCACATGTCCCTGGGAAATCACAAAGAGAACGTCCACAAGGAGGACACACTGTTTTGAGTGTGTATATATGAGAGAGAGGGAGAGAAAGAACACGCACAAGAGAAATACTTTATATTTTTATCAGGGGAACTTGTTCATTCCCCCTTGTCAGAATCTATGCTTTCTGAGTTATTCTCTACCACGCAGCTAATAAGCAAGAAATTTTATTCCAGTCAATTAGTTCTCTGGTTCTCCTATTTCTTGAGAATAGTGGAAAATTAATTCCTATTCATAATCAGAATCATGCATTCCAATGGCTGTACACTTATCATATTGCAGACATTTCCAATATCTAAGATAAATTTAAAAATCTCTGATTTCTTAACTTGTTTTCAGAAGTCGATACTGAAGTGGGTGGCAAGAAGTGGATGTGTATAGTATCAAATACAATTCAAAAAGTAGAAGTGACAATAATACATTTAGATGCACATAATGTGTTAAGAAGTATTTCTTAGAAAAAAAACTCATGAAGACAAGAGTAATAGTTCAGTGTATAAGTTACTCATTGCTCTTTACTTTCCAAGTGTCGCCCAGAATTTAACCTGTCCTATACATCAGCCAAGGGAGAGGGAATCCCCCACATTGGGGCTGTGGACCTCAAAGTTACATGATTATGAATCACCGTCCCCTCCCCTGGTGTTCTCACTTGGAGACACAATAGCAGTGTGATGTGGCAAAATCTTAGCTCCAAGCCCAGAAGCCAAATCAGCATTCGTGTTTGATAGGGTCAGCGTTTCCCCTTGATAACTGGAAACTAGAATCCAAGCTTTGGGGCTAAGATGTTAACAGCCTTAAATCTTGGGCCATGGATCTTTTCTCTAAGCCAATTTCTTCTCAGGGAAGAAACTGTTCAGATTAGTCCTGGACAGATTAACTCTTATTTAACAGTAGATAATTCTACTGTTAAAAAAGCCAAAGACGGTTTTTCTTATTACTCTGACAATGTTGCTTTTGAGAAATCAGATGCTATTCTCTTTGTCTCTAAAGATCTTAAATTCCACAATGGCCCATTTCACCCTAAGGCTACCTTCTACCAATATTAGACAACAATATTATAGATAATAATAATTTTTCAATCTTGAACTTTAGTCCTTTGATTTTTAGAATCTTACTTATATAAGACTTTGGTAGTTTCTTTCCCTCCAATTTTCTGTTCTTTCTAGAATCCCTGTTACTCAGTAAATACAAACTCTGAATTCTTATTCTTGTTTAATTACCATTTCTCTTCTATGTTACATCTCTAAATATTCTGAATGAGAGTTTTATTTCACCTTTCAATCTGTATTAATGAGATTATTAATGTTGCTCCCATATTTTTAAATTTTAAGAACAATGTTTTCTATGCGACTAAATCTTAAATAACTTCTCCATCTTTTGGCTAAGATCAAGTGTATGTCCTATATATAGAATCCTGTTCTTATGGATACTAGTCTTTACCTCTATAAACATATTTTGAATAATTTTTGAAGTATCCTTCTCTCTGTATGATCTCAGTTCCTTCCCAATAGTTATGCCCATTTGCCTTTACTTCTCACTTCATAAATATCTACTCAAGTCAGGCTATCTGTGCCTATTTAAGTGTTGGCTTATTAAAAACAGTTTGAAATATCTGCATCTCAGCTGGAGCTAACTGGCTAGGGGCTTCACAGTATCATTTAATTTCTTTTCCTGGCATAATGAGACTTCCCCCACCAACCACCACCAAAACTTACTTTACTTTCCCTCGTGGAAGATGGAAGTTTGCTTCAGAGCGCTTGGAAAACCAAGTGAGAAAAGACAGTGCCAGTGCCCTGGGGATAGGGAAGTTCAGTATCTATTACATACATTTCCATGTTGTCCTCCTATTGTTGGTGTGGTCCCTCTAACTTCAGCTGTGACTTCTGTCTCCAGCCCAGGTCTCTCACATTTTACAGTCTCCAGAAAACAAGTCTCCACTGTTCTCTGCCAGAGTGAGAGGGGGGCTGCCAGTAGGCGCAGGGGACATGCTGCTCAGTCCGTGGTCTTTAAGCAGATGTTAACACGATCCTCTTTTATTTAACACGTACACAGACCCTCAGTCCCTGGGCCTTTAGGAATTGTGTAATTACCACTGCCATTTTAGTATTCAGCTGTTCTGGGCCTGTTAAGTCAGCTGTTGTCTACATCTGTGTTGCAGTTCCAAAATGGCATTGCTCTTGTCCCATCTCCCGTTCTCTATGTCTCTGTCAAGATGTCATATGAAGAACTCTTTTTTTCACTTAAGTGTGTTATTATCAGGACAAAACAAAGACGAAAGTTTTTATATTTAAAAAACTTATCTATCTAAAATGTATCTATTTCTAGATAAAACCTTTATCTAGAAATCTTATAATAAAAACCACAGCAACACACCACATAATATTTGCAAACAAAGGTTGGGACCCTACATCTTTGACATCACAGTCAGGTACTGCGGGAAGACAGCACAGCTCTGAGCATGCATTTCCCACCGGTCTCTAAAGAAAAAGGAGACAGTGTAACAGCTTCAAAAAGGGGTTTGCAAGTCTTCCACTGAAACTCTTTTTTAACATCTGTTAATGGGAATGATTTCACAGAAGGCCTAATAAATACAGATAGTTAGGACTCTTCATATCAGCAAGAGAAGCCTATTAGAGGGGGAAAGCTGGAGTTACAGAAAGAATGTCAAATTCTGTATCCTATGATATTATTCATTGAAAATGAATTATGAGGCACTAGCCATTAACTCCAAATTTTTGTCTTTCTAAAATGTAAGAGCAAATATCATCCCTCAGGACAAAATGCTGTAAAGCGCATAAAAGGACTGACAAGCCATCATTTACCTGAGTTTTGAATATTTTTCTTTTAGTGCAACAGAACTTCCTGTGAGGTACATTTGTCTCATGTTTTAGTCAATGTCTTTTCTTTGAAGTTATATTAGGTTCTGAGGGAGGGTGATGATAAGACTTCTAACCACAAAAAAAAAAGCAAATATGAAACTAGATTCCAGCTCTGTGTTCTTTAAAACTAGTCCATTCAGCAAAATGGTAATAGTAATGAAAAAAGAAAATTTTCTTGTGCAGCACTTATGTAAAACATTTGTGTAAACTTTATTTTTATTCATTTTCAAGTGATAGCTCTGACTGTCTGAGAAAAGCAAAATGCTGACGCTTCCCATTACTTTTTCTCTGACTGTGTGTCCTAGTCACTGGTACCACCCGAATATGAAAAGTAAGTGACTATGATTTTCTTTAACTACGAAATTTGTGGTACAATCTGTAAAATACAGATTTTTATTTATGGATTGGCATATAGAATTGGATAGGCATATAGAATATTTTCTTTTCTAAAATTTAGTTTCAACTACCAAGTGAAAAGGCTCAAAATGGAAAACTGATTGCACTGATACATCCGATATCACTCTGTGAAGATACAATAGCCACCATAGGGTTCTGTGTGTGACTATAGGAACTTATAAAGGAATTTTCTATGGAATTCCTTTTCTTTCCACATAGTGTTTGGTAAAGAGCCAACTTGGCTAACCTGGAAACATAGTTGCAGAGAATCTCCTTTCCTTTATGTTCTGACCAAAAATGAAACTTGGCAGATGTAGGAGAAAGTGTAATAGTAGATTTCCCCCTCTGAATGGTATCGTGATCAGAGGCGGTGACTGTCAGATACAGATAACAGCAAATTCCATTTTGTCCTCACTGTCCCAAGCTCCACCTCTCTTTTTTCCAACTGTCAGCCTTGTCCAAAAAAGTGTCCCTGGGCCCATCAACAAAGGCAGAGGCAATAGCCTTCTATATATTTCATTATCAATTCTCCTTCAAGCTTCCACTCTGAGAAATGTGCCTGACATCAGGAGGACAGGTTACTTGATTTTTCTCTCATCTTAAAATGCAATTTCAGACTATGTTCCCTCCTTTCCCCAAGTGTAAAACCTTATTCTAACAATAAATGTATTTTTCCACAATATTTATATCTTAGCCTTTTGGGGCCGCTGTGCCACAGCACCTTAGACTGGCTATTGTTTATATAACAAATTTATTTCTCATAGTTAAAACCTAGGAAGTCAAAACTCCAAGCTCCAGCAGATTCAGTGTGTGGTGAAAGCTCTCTGGTTCATAGATGGTGCCTTCTCGCTTGGCCCTCACACGGTAGAAGAAACAAACAAACTCCCTTGGACATCCTCTATAAAGGCATTAATCCCTTCATGAACTAATCACCTCCAAAAGCTCCACCTCTCAAAATTATTATGCAGGAATTAGGCTTCAACATATAAATTTTGAGGGGCACAACATTCAGATCATCATACAATATCATACAATATTCAGCAACTCATAATGTTTCTATTTCTCTAATGGAGAAAAAATACAGATATCAAAGCTGTATTTTACTCTATGTGGGAGATAAACATATTACATATTAACAAGTTATGTCATCGAGGAATATTGTATGGGAAATTTTCTAGTAGAGTTTGTAATTTATAACCGTGGATCTCCTCAAAAATTTTGGAATAGACACATGCTGACCCTAAACATCTTCTAATGATCAATTACCACATATTTTATTTTGATTTGTCCTTTATATGTTTTGGATTTTTTTTTTTTGCTACCAAAATGGTAATTCTTTTTCATTTTTTTTAATTGCAAGTTCATATAGTCATATATCGCACCAGATGACATTCAATACATATTACCAAGACAGATAATGTTAATGTCAATGTATAGGAATTTTAGAACTCAAAAATGTTTAAAACCTCCCTTACAAACTAATAAAGGGAACTGGGGTAAGGGCCTACCTAAAAATAAGGGCAAGGCATAGCTACAAATGATAATGATTAGCCACTGCCCCCCAATCTGCTACACTGGAGTCACATAGCCAGTGGTCATAAAGATTCTTAATCTGGAGAGGTGCAATGGCTCATGATTTTAATCCTAGCACTCTGGGAGACTGAGTTAGGACTGAGGAGTTTGAGACCAGCCTGAGCAAGGGTGAGACCTCATCTCTACTAAAAGATATTAGTTGACCATGGTAGAGTATACCTGCATTCCCACCTACTGGAGAGGCAGAGGAAGGAGAATTAGTTAAACCCGGAAATCTGAGACTGCTGTGAGCTAGGCTGATGCCAGTGCATTATAGCCTGGATGGCAGAATGTGACTCTGTCTCAAAAAAAATAAAAGAAAAACTTTAAAGAAAAAGATTCTCAGCTTTCTCCATAGACAACTTTTCCTTTTGGAAACCTAGGGGTATTTTTGAGATATCTTTCAGTTCCTGAATTCCAGTGGATTAGCTGACATACTGAGCCCAGCAACCCATTCTAAGGAACTGACTCAACCTGCACCCAAGAACCAGGTCCTGCATTCCAGTGGGTTGGCAGAGCTACCCAGAATGGTGACCCATAACACAGGAGTGACGGTTCTGCCCAGACCAGCTGATTAGAAAACCTAATTGTCTAATCTTTGGCCTACCAAACTATCTTTAAGCACCCTGCCTTCGAAATTCTCTAGGAGGCAGATTTGAGAAATTCCTCCCGCCTCTTCACTTAACGCTATGGAAACAAAACTCTTTCTCTGCTGTAAATATCTGCTATCTCAGCCTATGGGCTCCTTCTTGAGCACTAGGCAAACAAATCAGGTTGGAGGGTAACAAACAGTACTACAGGTGTGCAGCAAAGCACTCTGTTGCTAAGGAGATCCTCAGAAACCTGTGCCAGTTAGCTTGCCATAATACCACGCTAGTTACCTTGCCATAATACCACGCTAGTTACCTTGCCATAATACCACGCTAGTTAACTTGCCATAATACCACACTAGTTACCTTGCCATAATACCATTGGTTCAGTAGTTTCCTTGATATCATCTCTGATTATATGACAATTATGAAATTTTGATTCATATTTTTTCCTCATCTTGCACTTAACCCCTTCAAACTCTGGCATAACTATGACCTTTTAAAAATATTTGACCTTCATCACCTCTATTTCTGATTAATGCTTAAGGGACTTTTCCTGCTCCATGCTGCCCCATGTTATATCATATTTAAAAACACAGTTCTATATGTCTAAAAGAATTATGTCTCTTAAGATTCATAAAACTGAATTTGCATTTAGATGCAATTCAATATAATGAGGAGAAAAATTCTTTAAAAATTCTGGTTTGTTTTTAGCTGCAAAATTAAAGCTATAGGATTATATTAAAGACGTAAATTAAAGCATTTAAATTAAATGCTGTAAATTTTTGTGAAATGATATCCATACACTAATAGAAAGTCATTACTATTAATATATGATATGCCAAACTAAGCCAGATTAGTGCTTTATAAATTATCATCTACCATAGAAGGGGTGGAGGAAGACAGTTGGCCAAAAGAAGTTACATCTCATAGAGTACAGAGACGATCTTAAATTTTTGAGTTTTTAGAGAAAAGTAAATCTTTTGGCTATATTGAAAAGAAATTACCTATTTTTGTTTAAATTTTTCTTTCATCTCTTTTCAAGGGACAAACCTGGACATATATCCATGTATACTTACCTTTGCAAATAGTAGATTCTAGATGCCCTACCTCCCACCCTACCTCTTGGCACCCTGACCTTTTTTTATGTTGGAAAATTTAATGTTGTTGAATCATTGGATGGGTCAGAAATTATGCAAAAGCATTTGAGACCACACAGCTAGGCAGTGCAACACGGAAAAAATACTTAAAAGGAGGATTATAATCAGAGACTGTAATCCATTTCTAAGCCATGTGACACAGATAAATTAAAGTGAGAATGGATTTCTTCCTCAATACATAAAATATGGGGATATTGACCAACTCACCAAGTTTCATGTTTTCTTTCTAGTTTTCCATTTATCTTTAGTAAAACTAATGATATCAAAAAGGTTTATATGAATGTAAATACAAAATTTTCCCCTAAGGTAATGTATGTGGTATATCAAATGGGTAATATTATGTTAAAAGAAAACCTATTTTAAATTGCCACACTTCCAAATGCATGAGCCTCTCAGGCTAGAAATGTTATGGCGTTGGTAACCGTATTAGTACTCTTACCATTTTCTGATATATTACCATAATTTTTCAAGCTTTTTGTAAAACATGAAGGGCCTTTGGAACAAAACAGCAAAATTCCCCTTAAGATGTTAATCAATTAAATTATGTACCCCATATTTTTGTAATTCTTAAAGTGTCTTAGGATTTCCCTTTTTCAAAGTGGGGAATATGAAAGGCTTAAATATGCCCTCGGTTATATCAGGAACTACCCTGATTATAAGCATCCTTCCTTACCTAATTTGTTATTAGTACCTAAAAGTTTTTTGCATTGCAAAATAAGTAAGAGTTATATCAATGAGTCATTTTTAGACTAAAAGAATTTTCTGTATTTATTTAATAATATTAAAATATTTTGCAATCACTCATCAAAGGTGTGTTCTAGTGTCAAGTGCTGTAATTTATAGAAGAGATATCACTGCTCAGATGTGAAACAAAGCTTGGGGTGGAGGCTGACACTGACCCTTTCTTGTAAGTCCTATAAAACTGAGAGAGGCTTAAAATAGACTCCATCTGTTCACTAGGTCTATTTGGTGAACGTGTGATTACAAAGTTAGTTCCTACAGAAGGTCCCACAGTGTCATGTAGAAACTGGAATCTTCATTTTTATGTATATGATGTTGTAGTTTTAAACTTCTATATGTCTGACCTGGTGTTTTGTTTTCTATGTACAAAGAAGCCAGTGGTTTAATCTCATCACCAAGGAAACTTACTGGTTACTACAGAAACTAGTATCCAGGAAAACTGGACGGTTTTCAAAAGAATAGGAGTACAAACTCAATAGTAGGTTTGGTTGCATATTGTAGCCAAATCATGAGCAAATCAAAGTCAGCTGTGCAATTTATGCCCCAGTATGATGAACAGAGCACAAAGCAAATTGAGGATAGGATCTTTATAGCTATCATAATTAAAAATTGACACATGTCTATAACATGCTAAAACCATACATCAGCGAAGAAGAAAAGATGAATTTTAAAAGCTAGAAGATAAACATTAATTACAATGATTGCCTTTGGTCATCTAGATCTTGTTTTGTGGGTGTTGAGAAGCTGTCTACCCTGTGCCATCATCCAGTTGCCTTAAGATCTTGAGCAAATGATTGTCTGACTCTTGATTATTCTGAAGAATCCTTCTCTTGAAGTTGCTGGCTGACAAACTTTTCCAGAGATAAATGGATTACGTGCATGTTTAATGAGAGTCAATACCTTTAAGACTTTTACTGCTGTGCCAATTCTTAACAGCATCTGACAAAGTTCTTTCTTCCATAATATGGGGGTTGCCCTTTAATTATATCACCAGGTCTGAGGAAATAGCACCTACTTCTTTGAATAATAGTACTCTAAGTGTATTGCCTGAGGCTGTGGAAGTATTTGGCCAAGACTGCTTTCAAAATTGGTAACATTCCTAGACACCTGAGCTGACCTATTATTAATTCATAAGAACAAAAATGACAAACCGAGGAAGGAATTGATTTCTTTGTTTTTCAAGCCAATGGCAAGACTTAGACCATGAAAATTCAAGTAATCCAGGAAGTTATTTGTGGCTCACATAGTTTTGCTCAAACTTGTCTCTTGTGAGCTTTTCCTTGTCCCTGCTATTTAGCATAGAGTCTTTTCTAAAGTAAGTTTCCTGGAATTAGTTCAGAGGGAGAGCAGATTACATAAGCAAACATATTAAATTTCTTTTATATTAAACAAAGGTCAATTTTCTCTAGGATTTTTCATAATGATATTTCATTGTGATTATGAAGGAGGGGAGAGTAAACTGTTTCTAAGACATATCCGGCCATAAACTACATAACAGGAAGAATCCTAGGAGATATACAGATCATGAAAAAGAAGAGAAAGCGCTGCTATGGTTTGATCTGCTATAGTCCATCCTCGATTTACCCATCATTCAAGACCAACTCAAATTTTTCATAAAGTTCTTTCATGAAATTTTCCCACCTCTGAAATCATTTTCTAAGTTCACTTGATTTAATTTCTTGTAATAAAGAATTAATCCACATGAATAAGCCTCTTTCCATTCACTATACGTTTCTTGAGACTATCTTGTATTGTTTAAGATTGTACTCTCCAATGTGGATACATATGGCACAATATTCCACTTCTGTTACCACTGTCTCCTAAATTCTTTTATCTACGCCAGGTGTGTCAGCCCACACCTGTAATCCTAGCACTCTGAGAGGCTGAAGCAGGTGGATCAATTAAACTCAAGAGTTTGAGACCAGCCTGAGAAAGAGTGAGAGCCTGTCTCTACTAAAATTTGAAAAATTAGCCAGGCATTGTGGTGGGTGCCTGTCATCCTGGCTACTCAGGAGGCTGAGGCAGGAGAGTTGCTTGAACCTGGAAGTTTGAGGTTGCTGTGAGGTGGGCAGATGCCATGGCACTCTAGGCTGGGCAATAAATAAATCAATCCTTTTATCTGGAATTGCCTATCACCATATTTACTCTGTTTCCATTTTTAACCTCCCATTTTCAGATGTTCCTTTTTGTTTTCACTATTGCCCAGCAGAAATGCAATTTGTAAGCCCCTTTCTCTTCCAGAATCTCTAATAAGAAATAAAGTTCTCAATCTCTGAAGTAGCAAATTAGTTATTTTCATTCTTAGACACACTGCATTTAACTTTTCTGTTGGATAAATAGAAACTATCCTTAGACATACTTAGCATATGCAAAGAAGGTGATACAGTTAATGCAGTTGAGGGAGGAAATCCCAAAGTATTATGTCTTAATCTGAAATGCCAGAAGTTTTTGCATTTTGCTGTTACCTCTACAAGGGTTACTCAGGATGACTCAGCTCTCCTCACAGGCTCTTTGTAAAAGATTAATTTCGTGAAACTTTACTGTAAATCCTGCCCAAGCTTTGAAACCTCCAAAGAGGGACAATATAATAAATCCTTTGTCTGCCTTTCTGTACACCCTATAAAAGGACAGGGACGAGGCCTGGGAGATCGGCCATTTTGGACTCCAGTCCGCAGCCATTCCTCCACCTGAAATTAAGCCCCTCCTCTTTGGAACACAGGTGTTCAGATGATTCTTTCTCTCCATCAGGGCAACACAGTTGACCCTTAAACGGCACTGGTTTGAACCGAAGGGTTCCACTATACACAGATTTTTTTTCAACCAAAGGACAAATCTGCATATAGGAAGTACTGACTTTTTGAATATGGAGGCTTCTCAGTGCCAACTGGAGACTTGAATATACATGAATTTTATTATATACAGGTGCAGGGATGGGGTCCTGGAACCATTCCTCTGCATACTTTAAGGAATTATAAGTTAGCTAACTGCTATGATTTCACTTTACTATGAACTAGGGACAAAAGCTAATTTGGTCTGGAATAGAAAGTGCATTTTGAGGATATATTCAAGAGCTAGTGTAGGGCCAAGGGTATAGACCTGGAACAGATCACAAGTGATTAATTGGAGAATATAAATTTTCCTATACAATTATGCCATCTCCTCAGGAATACTTGAGTTAAAGTATTAAAGTACTGAAAAAAATCACATTAATCACTATTGCCTGTGTGACTTGTTGTGAAATAGGAGGAAAAGGTTTAAAGCCAAGTGCTATATCAATCCCCCAGATTAGCAGAGGGCCATATATAATCTTCCAGTTACACTGTAATTATATGTAATTATTGGCTTATCATCCACATTTAAATGTCAACTACTGAAAGATGTATTTCACGTCTAAAGAAATTTTGGATTCTTTAGGTCTTTAGCATGTTGTTTTGGAAATAACATAATACCTAACGTTTATTTAACGTTGAGAGTGTGCCAAGTACCATTCTGAATACATTTTATGGATTAGGACACTTCATTCTACAAGTTTGAGATTAGCATTTCCCCATTTCACATAGTAGCAAACTGAGGTCATGAATCACCCAAGGTTACTTACCTTGTTAGGAAGTGTTGAAATAAACAGGATGGGAAAGGGCTACGGTCAGAACCTGGCATTTATCTTTTATGCCAGAGTTTTCAGTTCAGCTTCAGGAAATCGACCATGTTCGCTCTCCACCTGTCTCCAATAAGAAAGTAGAATAAGCAGGGAGGACTGGGTAATGATTTAGTGTTAGTTTAAAATAGAGGATGGAGCAAATCAAAGGAATCAGAAATGCTGCAGCACCAGCCTAGACATCAGTGATAATTTGACTGTGTGGTGCACTGGGAAAACAGTGGATGCTAAAAATTCTTAGGTATAGGTGATAGGTATAAATTCTCACCGTTCTTTTTCCATTGTCACCTACTTAAATATTTCTGAGAAGTAATGGTTTAAAACAGCATGCACCAAATAGACAAAAGAAAGAAATCAATTCAAGATGTGAAGAATCAAACAGAAAAGAAAACAAAACAATTGGCAGGAAGTCAAAGATTTAGTTTAGGTCTGCAGGACCAAAATTAATTAAAAAAAATATATAGCTCAGCTGAAAACAAAGGTTTACTGTTTTCCCCTGATTGGATTATCTAGTCAATAAAAGGCAGTAGAAAAAAAAGATAGAAAAGAAAAATCTTTGGGGGGCCTACTTTGATATGAATAAAGGTGAAAATAGAGGTTACTAACAAGCAAAATAATACTCAAGTCCTAAGATCATGGAACAATATAATCATAGAACATAAGAATGGAGTTAAATAAAATTTGAAACTGGGTGGCACGGTGGCTCAAAGGAGTAGGGCACCGGCCCCATATGCCAGAGGTGGCAGGTTAAAACCTAGCCCCCGCCAAAAACTGCAAAAATAAAATTAAATAAATAAAATAAAATTTGAAACTTATCCATTCTTACTTTCTGGATTTACAGCTCTCAATCTCTTGTGCTAATATTTTTAAAGAGTTCCACACTCATTAATGATTCATTCCCAATAGATACTTTTTATTTTCTTGATATAAGGCTAAGGTAGAAACAATTTTCAAAATATGTTTTTCATAAAATTTGAAGCCACAAATTCAAAGAACTGACTGTTTCTAAAGAATTCAAAACTGAACCCAATAAGAAAATAGGCAGGAAACATTATTAATTATTTATGGGAAGATATTTTTCTTTCAACTTCCTGAAAAGGAGTAACAGTGAAATCTTATTAAGCATTAATGTATTCAATATAATATTCAATAATAAGGGGTGAGAGTAGAAGCTTGAGATAATAGACCAATGTCATAAATGATCAGTTTTAACTACAAAATACCTGAGCAGGACCTAGATATCTGGGGTAGTCCTCTTCACTCAGAGAGTCCTACCTTGCTGGAGGAATCCTGGGAGCTAGTCATCCTTTATCTAGCCACCTGTTTATGGTTGCTTAAATGTATGGTAGAGGGCAGGTTGTCCTTGTCCTGAGATAATAGCCATCTGCAGGTTGTAGTACCAACTGCCCCTGAAATCAGTTACCTACTCCCAGTTTTGTACAATGTGTTTCCTCCTCCTCAGTCTTATCATAAGCCTTATTTCTGTATTATAAAACTATGGCTTCTCACATACCTTGTACATCTGGAGATTATTGCTAAACTGTCATCATAACCATACTGCTTTTTATTTCCCAGTTATTTATTTGAAACCATAAAAACAAAACTCAGTTTGTTAGTTCAGACACAAACTTGCCCTTGTTTAGGAGCTAAAAGACCTCTACAGGGAGAACTGTGAATTACTGAGGAAGGAAATCATGAAAAGCAAAAGCAACCTTAGGCAAAAGGAACAAATCAGGAGATACCACTTTATCAAATTTCAAGCTACACTACAAAGCTATAGTAACCAAAACAGCATGATACTGGCCCTTAGATATAGCCCAATGGATCAGAACAGAAAACCCAGATGTAAAACCATCCTCATATTGCCATCTAGTCTTGAACAAAAAATACAGTAACATACACTGGGTAAAAGAATGCCCATTCAATACATGGTGCTAGGAAAATTAGACAAACACACATAGAAGATTGAAACAGGATTTGCACCTCTCACAACTTAAAAAAATTAACAGATTTAGTTGATAGATAATGGATAATAGACAAAGATAAGGCATGAAACTATAAGAATTCTAGAGGAAAATGTTGGAAAAGGTCTTAGAGACATTGGCTTAAACAAAGAATTTATGAAGAAGACCACAGAGGCAATCACAGCAACAGAAGAAATTAACAAATGAGACTTGATGAAATTAAAAAGCTTCTACCAAGGAAACAACCGGAGAGTGAATAGACAACTTATAGAATGGTAGAAAATTTTGCATGCTGTCCTATGAACATCTGAGAAAGTGTTGATGACCAGAATCTATAAAAATCTCAAGTGAATCAGCAAGAAAAAAATCTAACAACCCCATAAAAATGTGGGCAGAAGACAGGAACAGAAACTTTTCAAGAGAAGGGGAACTAATGAATGGCCAATAAACATATGAAAAAATGCTCAACATTTCTAATTATCAAGGAAACGCAAATCAAAATCATTATCTTGAACAAGTTCAGGGTTATAAAAAATAACATTGAAGGCATGTCCTTCAGCTTTTCATGATTCTTAAGCCCAAGACTAAATTTCTGGTTTTCCTTTTAGCCCCAGAGAGGTGTATATAACCAATGAAAATTACATATATCTGAAAATGCAGCTAGATCTCAGATTTAAACTAAACCTATAAAGGCTCACCTTTGGTGCTCTTCTGTTTACTCAGCTTCTCTAGTATCAGAGCTAGAGATTTTATAACAAAGCGGAAAGAACAGGCCCTTGCACTCCTGGATGCAATGGTTCAACTGATAAAGTGCAAATGGACAAAGCAATAGCAAAATTAATTGATTATTATGTAATAAATTAACAATTATAGATTGTGATAAGGGATAACAAAGAGAGTGCTAGAATAGAGAATACTTGCGATTGGGAAATATAATTTGAATTAAGGTCAGGTAAGGAAAGATCTTGGTGAGGAAGGAAGGCCTATGGGAAGGACTAAACCTGAAAGAATGAGAAGAACGAGGCAATGTCATGGAAATTGCTACAGCTCATCCAGGTTCACTGCCTGCTGCCCAAGAGGAAGTCAGTACATACAGACAGCAAGGGCTTGCCGCAGAGGAAGACACTCAACATACAAGGAGATAGGAAGAATTTCTCAAATCCATCTCCTTGAGAATTTAGGACAAAGGGTTTTTAAAGATAGGTTGGCAGGCAAAGGATTAGTCCAGTTGGATCTGCTAATTGGCTAGGTTTAGGGCAAAAATATAGGGTACAGAAATCATCTTCTTAAATCAGTTCTTTGGTGGAGTTGCAGTAACAGTTGAGTAAGTGTCTAGATATGGGTTGCCAACCTGAGAGGCTCAGCCAGTCCACTGGAAGGCAGAGCCTGGAAGATATCTCAACATCTACCATTGGGGTTTGAAAGGTGATATAATCTATGAGTAAAGTTAAGAATCTTTCTGGCCATCAGCTATGTGGCTCCCGAGTAACAGGGCTGGTGTCTGGTTATTATCATTACCTCTAGTAATGCCTGTGCCTTTGCAGAGTTTAGGTCCTTACCACAGTTCTTGCTTTGTACCGGTTTATTAATTTGTAAAGTGCCATTTTAAAATGAAGTCACAGACTGACTGTTAATGTTTTCAAAGGAGCTTCTGCCATTTACTAAAATGTCTGCATGCAGGAAGAAAGAAGGAGAGTAACCTCTAGCCAGAAACTGAGTGACTTCAACTCACTCTTTACACGTCTGTTTGATGGATTACCTTCCATCCATGAGTAGAACTCAAGATCCCATTCTTGCACTCATCCATCTTTCCAAAAATTGTTTTGAAACAATTAGGGAAGTAGGCCCTCCTACTAACAAGTACATAAGCTTTTAATATAATTTGAACAAATATTGACATTCTGAAAACAGGAATAGTTAAGAATAAAAAAGATTATGAAGTGAAAAGAAAATGCTAAGCCCTCTGCTAATTGAATGGACTCCTTTTGGAAAAGGACCCCAGAAATACCTTACCGTTGAGTTCCCAGCCACGCCAGGATAGGAGAGATAAAGCACAATTACCTGCATATGGTTCCCCTTCATCCATATTCATGATGACTCTTCCTATAGCTTGTTGAAAATGTGTATTTACCACTCAGCTCAGTAGAAAATTCTACTCTCTCTTATCTCTTCTTTGAAGACTTGGGCTCTGCATCCCAGCTGCTTGGAATAGCTGCCCAGTTGGTTGCTACTCTTTATGAAAAACAAAGCTCTTCTTTTTCCAAAGTATAAACTTGACTTTTTCTTTAGGTAACAATGTGAAATATAAATTTCAAGAGAGATTCAAACATACTCTTCATTACTAACAATAAGAGATGTCACTGTAAATAGGTATTATGTTTGAAAGATAATGATACACATTTGAAGAAAGGAATGCACATTAGTAATTCATAGTTTTAAACTTTCAGAATACCTGGCAGGTAGTGTTTTATTATTATTAAAGTAGAATAACTTTATAAATAATCCCCATGATTTCTTAAAATGTACAAGTTCATATATTCTTACCTCTCACTTACTAGGCTTTAAACATCCTAAGGACTTCATGAAAACATTATGGCAAGCAAGGTAAGATGAAGTAAAGAAGGGCTTTTATGCCAGGCAGCACCAAAATTCAACTGTGAAATGAAGCAAGCATCTTTGCCTGTCTGCAGTTAGTGTAAACTTAGCAATTTTCCAGTTTTTAGCTATATTCTTACTGATATTTGTCCAGGGCTTCACGCAACTTTTTAAGAATCTGTTGTGGCCTTCACTCAGTCTTAGATTCATCATTTTCAACTTTAGGAGAAATTTTCCATGTGGTATTTGAAAGTAGAGACCCTGTCTAAATTTGGGAAGTTTTCAATGTTTTCTAAGACATTCAGAAAAACAATTCTCATCTCACTTGATGTTTGGTGCCCACAGGTTTCTGATGAGCCAGCCTGCAATGGGAAACAAGCGTCCAAGACAATGACAGAGAGGATTCTACCATGCGAGGAGTTCAGAAAAAAAGTTGAAAATGTATGAAAAAAAATCTGTACAGTCCCTGAAGCAAAACAGTATTTAGCATGTTCAGCAAACCAAAACAAGAAAAGTGTGTTTAGAATAAACTCAGGGAGATGGATGGTTGCAAAAGCTGAGACTCCATCTCTTGAGATAGGTTCCATGGAGTAAGGCAAGGGAAAGGTCAACGGAAAGTGATTGGTTCATTGACGCATTACAAGGTCAAAAGGCAGGTAAGAGCAGAGAAGGGGAGCCTGGGGTTTTTCCAGTTTGCTTATTTATTTGTTTATCTCTTCAACCTTACACATAAAAACAGATAAAACAACTAGAGGAGCAAAACAAAAGAAAACAAACACAGAGAATGGCAAACGAAACATATGCACCAAAGATAATGTGATAAGGTAGCTTCACAGAAATATATGATAAGATAGCTTCACAAACCCTAAGACATGAGAGGGTTTGTGTCCTAAGGGGGAGAGCCAACCTATCCAGAATCACCAGTATTTTCAGCAACTTCTTCCTTTTCTTCTACAGGTTGCCTCAGTCATTACTCAAGCCAGGTTGAACATGTAATGTTGATCCTCAAGAATAAATAAGACACAGGAAATGCAAGATCTGCAGTGGACAGTCCTCTCCACCAAACAGTATTTGAATATTTTTGTTTCTGCCAATGCCAAGTAGAACCAGTCTGGAAGCTAGATATATGATAGGAAGTGTCATCCACAACCAGAGTAAAACCATAAAGCTGCTGCTCCTGTAGTCTAGTCACGGACACAGAAAAACCTCTGTGGAAGGTCCATAACCGTCTCTCGCTCAGATAGTCCCTAGAAAGAAATGTTTCTGCTGACTGGGTGCCGTGGCTCATGTCTGTAATCCCAGGTCTTAGGAGGCTGAGGCAAGTGGATTGCCTGAGCACACAGGTTCAAGATCAGCCTGAGGAAGAGACCTGAGACCCCGTGTCTAAAAATTAGCCAAGTGTTGTGGCAGGTGCCTGTTGTCCCAACTACTTGGGAAGCTGAGGATAGAGGATCCCTTGAACCCAAGAGTTTGAGGTTGCTGTGAGCTAAGATGCCAGGGCACTCTACCAAGAGTGACCAAGAAAGACTCTGTCTCAAAAAAGAAAAAAAAAAAAAACAACCAGAATGTTTCTGCCTTCATTGAAAACAGAGGATGCTGGATCTCTTCTGGGAGACATGAGGGAAATACTGAGATTAAACCCTATGATTTAATGCCATAGATGGCATTTTTGCACTCTTAGAAGGTGCTGACCCTAACCCTCAGGACGTCAGTGATGGTCAGATCACCAGATGTTACGGATGTCTCCCAAGCCAGGCCTGTGAAACAGGAAGTAGCACATTTGCTCCTCTTATTAAATTTCTAGACACTAAAGATTACATATGTATGCGGACTATAAGTCTGGGCTGATTTGCTTAAGTGACAAAACCAAACCCTATAACTGCCAGAACTAGACCAAAGGTCTTTTTTTATATAAACTATTTTGCAACCTGTTCAGACAGAGAGGGACACATGGAAACTGGAGATGTGGAAGTGTCAATGAGGAAAAAATAAAACATAATACTCCAGACTAAGTAAATTACACTGGTCCTATCTGTAAATTACACTGCCCTTTTTAGTACATGTGGCAATAAAGTACACAAGTGGTTTTCAGTTCCATAGTCAGGAGGGAGGCTATGGATCTGGTTATCTGACACTCTCCTACCCAGGCACTCCACTTTAAGTGCCAGCCAAATCAGAAACTTCAGATCTTTCCTTCATAAAGTAGGACCCAGCAAATGTACTAGACGTAATATTATAAACAGCAACAACAACAGAATTTGTGTATCACAATTCTAAGTTCTTAGGAGTTCCCAGGACTCTTTTCCAGCATTTAGAATTAATGTGATTGAAAAGCCAGTTTTGAAGCTGTTCATGGTAGTAGAACAAGAGTTCAATGTCACCATGCAAGCACTGGGAGGACTTTAGTTAGAAGTCAACAACCTTACCTCTGTTGTATTTGAAAACTGCTGAGTCCTGACAGCCCAACAAGGAGGAGCTTATCTGATAATTGGCAAAAAATTATTTTTATACATAAAACAACACAGTAGCAAGTAGACACTATGATCTATATCTCTTAAAAGATAGGATAAATATTCTCCTTTAGATGAATAAAGATCTATTTTTAAAACCAAGAGACTAGTTTGGGGGGGGGGCTGGGGAAATGTGCTTAGACATGTTCTTTTCTTATTTATTTTAATTCTAATGTATGTTCTTACCTCTCTTTTCAGATCTTTTGATACCTGACTGCTAATCAGATGTCTCTTTTCATAGCCACCAATTGACGTTTTAATGTGTGAAACTTCTAGGGAAGTTCCAGATAGGGAGAATGAGCAGCTCAGGAAATTTTACACCAAAATATGACTTCTTGGTATAAATGATATTTTGCATTAAAGGCCATTCAAAATCAACTGGAAAGGGCTTTCTCTCTATCTGCATAAACCCAACTAACCAATTCATCAAAAGAACAACTGACATCCTTTCCTCTCCCTGTCATCTCGATAAATTGCAAGAAAGAAGATCAAGAATGCAAACAGACCTGGCCCAAATAATTTAGAAATGATACCTGTCTCTCAGGCTAATTTACTTCGCAAAGAGAATCATTTCCAAGTCAATTTGTTTACCTTATTTATACATCCTTCCTAGCAACCATTTATTGCCCCTAAACAGAATTACTTATACTCCTCATCTCCGCCTTCCTCTCTAAAAGGACAGATATAAAGATATGTAAACATAATTGAGATGTTGGGCCATCACTCTGTGATTCTCCCCATGTGCGTGGTAAAGAAACCTTTCTTCTATTAGTCTGTCTTAATTGTCAATTGATCTTTCAGGAAACTTCGGGAGGAAAGAGAAGTTTCCCCCTACCCCTACACCTTTCTATGAATAATAAGATTAGACAAAAACAGAATTTTAGGGTTTGGAACTTTTCAATGAAAAGTTTTTTATGGTCTACCTTGTAGTTACCTCTAGACAAGGTAATCTGGAGTATAGGTTGAGAGTACAGATTCTGGGTCTATCTGGCTTGGTTGTAAATTTTGGATCTATATTATCTATGACACTGAATCACGCTAATTCTCAGTATTTTAACAGTAAAATCTAAGATATACCTAATTTATAAGGATTAAATAAGATCCCATTTATAAAGGACTTAAAATTGTGCTATTAGGTAACAGTCAAAGTATCAAGTAGGCAATTTGGTGTGTCCTAGTAGAACTACCATGAATTTTGGCACCTTAACCAAGTATGACATTATTTATTTATTTATTTATTTATTTTGGCCAGGCCTGGGTTTGAACCCACCACCTCTGGCATATGGGGCTGGCGCCTTACTCCTTTGAGCCACAGGTGCCGTCCCAATATTATTTTTTTAACCTCAACATAAACCAATTGTCAGCTATTCCATCTAAGCTGGGACTTTTTGTGGAACTACTCAAATCATGAAGGGATTTTGTTCATAATTCTTCTAAATACTCAAAAAAGCAATGGGGTAAGAATCAGGAGACCCAAAGTCTATACAAGCATTGTCCTGAGCAACTCGTTGCTTTCCTGAGCAACTCGTTAATCTTTCAACCTCGAATAACTTATCTGAAAAATTGAAACAGTATAATTTCGACTGCCAACTTCCCACGAGTCCATCAATATAATTTTATTATCAAGTAAAATTGGGTTTATTACCTACTACAATACACGGTAACATCACTTGGACAGACTCTTAGTAGATTTTAAAAGGGATGAAATTCAGGGACAAATATTTATAGGGTTTCGGGTCTAACCTTGAGTGATTTAAATGAGCTTATCAATGTATATCAGAACAGGTTCTGACAAAAATCATGATACAATAGGTTGAGGTTGACAGAGTGAGGTGAAGACATTGAAGTGAATCTCAAAACAAAAAAACAAAAAAGGAAAGAAAGACAGAAAACAACTGCGTGATAAGAAAGCACTTTGCCTATTAGAGTAATTTATTGTTCTTAGAAGGGGGCCGCTTCCCCAAATGAGCAGCTATTGTCCTGAAAAAGAGCACGGTGTAAGCAGTGTGTTATCTGTATAAATTGATGTTTGGTAAGTTATTGAAGGAAACAAGATATTTACT
Source organism: Otolemur garnettii (assembly GCF_000181295.1). Taxonomy (NCBI): domain Eukaryota; kingdom Metazoa; phylum Chordata; class Mammalia; order Primates; family Galagidae; genus Otolemur; species Otolemur garnettii. The sequence continues at coordinate 30,436,443 of NW_003852403.1, forward strand.
GGTTTACAATCTTATCTTCCTGGGCAAGAATTTCCTGAAACACATAATAAAGTCACAGTGATAAAGGAATCCTTAATTGTTAGACTCACAGGTAAGCAGTGTGGATGCAGACAGTCTCAATTCTCAATTCTGTAAAAGGAAAATAACCTCAGAGAGCAGAACCACATCAAATAATAGAACCGTGCAGCAGAAAGGGAGTTTAGAAATCACCTCATTCGCATCAATCTTCTCACTTTCCAACTGATAGTGAAGAAAATGAAACTCAGAGAAAAAGCAAATGATCTTCCTACACTCTCCCTCCAGAGTGACAAGCTCTCCCTCCAGAGTGACAAGCTTATGTCACCCCTAAGTCAAGATTCTACTGGTATGTCCCTGACCTCATCATCTAATCAAAAGACATCATCTAAATCCAAGTTCATCATACAAGACTGCTGCTCTTAAATTGTCATCTCCCCCTAGCTTACATACAGAGAGAAGCTTCAAGATATTTAGAGCTAGCTGAGCCAAAGTAAATAAAAATGTACAGCTGTGTATAAGTGGAGACATGTGTGCACAGGCCTACAACAAGGAACAAATTCAAAAACATTTTAGAAGGTTAGAAAATTGTGCATGCCAATTAAACAGTTCTTTTTTTTTTTTTTTTTTTTTGCAGTTTTTGGCCAGGGCTGGGTTTGAACCCACCACCTCCGGCACATAGGGCCAACACCCTACTTCTTTGAGCCACAGACGCCACCTGCTTTCATCATTTCTTCACCAACTAAAGAGCTGATCAATATGCAAAAGTTCTGTTTATTAAAAATTTTCTTTAAAATTGTCTGCCATCACAACAAAGCAATTTGCACGTCACCAGATTGTTTTATAGAGTTAGTATAATAACTGAAAATTCAAACCACTAAGTTATGTATAATAACCTAATAGTTAGGTTCCCATCTTGATTATAATTAAGCTGGTTATAAATAACTGCTTTTAAGTATATATCAAAGGAAAGCTTGGTTTTTCCTATATAATTCTGTTATTTAATAGAAATGCACTAGATTCTAATTATTTCTTCTTTAGACTATTCCTTTAGTATCAAAATGTGGTTAAATTCTTCTATCTGAGATGTAATTTTAAAATTTTTGTGTGTCTTTGTTTTTTAAACTGAGTAAGTGATCAAGAATATTGAGTAAGACCCACCTCATTTATTCTCCAGGGAGACCACGTACCTTTTGATTAGACTGTGCTTTACAGTCAGTAGTTGTACTGGACATTCTGTTTTGTTTTGGTTTATTTGGTTTCCAAATAATTAGCCTTGTGATCTTGAAAAACTTGCTATCCTCCCTGTTTCTTTGTTACCTCATTTATAAAAGGAGGCGGCTGTTGAAATTTTACATAAAACACCTGGAAAGCACCAAAGTGCTCAAAAAATGTAAATCATCATTATGTCTATTAAAAGCTTTTGCAGCAAAACAGCAATAATTCTACGAAAAGCAGAGTTTCCCAGGTATGGAGAATATTATAGTGTAGTACTATTAAGTTTCTCTTTTTGAATAGAGAAACTGTTTCCTACAATAACCTGCTTGCAACTCCCCATTCTCATAAATGGAACTTTATACTGTAATTCAAACATTTCCTTTAGGGAGTTATGGAATGAACAAAATATCTGTCTTGTTGGTTTCTGCAAATATTTACATAGTTGCATTACTTATTAAAAGGAACTGTCATGATGGGAGGACGTAGTTCTGACAGTAGAACCTCCTAGAGATACAGCTGTATAGTTCCTGGCTCCCTGATCTGCTGTGGTTAGGGGTGAGCTGCCTGGCTTCATGGTCATCGAAGGTAGTCGAAAACTTCTCATCCAAACGTTACCAGATGTAACGTAATGTAATCACATCTTTTATATGACTTCAACATAATGTAAATCCTAAGAGCATTGAAGAGTAAGCTATAAAAGAATATTTTATATCTCTTGAAAAAAAGTGTCAGGGATCTCTAAGACACTTGAGCTCCATAGATTTGGTCTGATTGACTCAGCGGAACTATCATGTTCAGTTGGGTCAAAGTAAAATCAAGGTATGGGGGAGTGGAAAAGAAAGTAATCAGGACCACCCTGTGTAGCTGAATAGAAACAAAGTTTATTAAGAGTAAAGAATAAAGGTACTCTTTATTTAGAGTATAGATAAGCATAGGTTTTTACAAGGGATTGGAACAGAGTTCCCCTTAAGAGTGAGATGCCACACAAGGCAGTACACAGTACATGTAACTAACTGATCTTTGTCCCCCTATAATTCTCTATAAAGCTTTTCACTGGTGCCCCTTCATCTTTAGGTTTTCTTGGCTACTTCTCATTGGTCACAAATTACCTCACTTGCCACATGTAACCATTTTCTTCCTCTTTTTAATTGCTAACTCTTACTTTCCTGAATATTGTACGGTGGTGTCTATGAGTCTTGTGATGTTTGTGACATTTGCTGTGTACAGGCTTCTGTTAACTGTGAATGTTACTCCACTTTGTGTCACAAACTAGAAATTGCATTTTTTGGAGAACAGGACACATTTGATCCATTGAGTCCCAAGGTTCCCAAAACCTATTGTTTGCTGCAGGCCCTTTTCACTTTCTTATCTAAAAGACCAGACTTTTCTCTTACTTTCCCCCAGCATCTTTTTTATCCCTAATCAGAAAGCATTTAAGTCATTTGGTTTCTTTTCTCTCCACATTTTAGCCTGTGCATTAATGCACGTGCATGCACACACATGCACACACAGACACAAACTTTCTCAGCTGTAGAATTCCACCTGAAGAAGTTAAAAAGAAGAAATAAGATCTCTCTATTAGAAGAATTTCTTTCAAATTAGAAGAGACCATAACATCTTTAAGAAATGACTGGAAGCCTATCTCTATCATAATATTCTATTCCTCCACCATCCCTCAACTTTCCTGAGCTGTAGTCTTGTATTTTGAAATATCCATCTGCACATTAATTTTAGAAAGGTCAATACTTCCTGTAGATAGAATAAATGCCACCTCTGTAGCAGAATTATGAAATGCCACCATGGAGTGTTTCTCTCACTGGAGTCTGATATCATGCCTGAGCTTGATTCTTTGAATTTCTAGATAAAACCACTTAACATTGCTGGGTCTCCTTGAATGTAGCCTGTGGTATCATTCTCAATTATTTTGTTCATAGGAAGACAAATAGAGGAATGTATTTTACTATCATTATAGCAAGTGAGAAGCAATAACGTATAAGGGAGAGTGTAAAGGCCAGCTGCTTCCCGTGGTCAGAGATGGCATATCAATATTTACTTAGGATTAGCAGAGTTCATCATGAGAGTTGCCTGTGGTCTAGATATGTGCTGGAGGAGCTTCCAGAAATGGCCAAATTATTGAAAGGATAAAGGGTAAAGAAAACAGTGGTTATAGTCCCCCCCTTGCTAACTAAGTCAGGTTGCCTTTCTGTGAAATCATTTTATCTATGTAATAGAAGAGAATGTGGCAGTGATGTATAAATTCTACCCTTCCAGCACTCTCACAGTCAGATGAGTGAGCTCTGATAGCATTTACAGGTATAAAGGAAGAATCATTTGTATTACAAAGGTAATATTTTAGAGCTGCATACATCCTGCTAAGCAAAACAGCTTACGGGGCCACATTATGTTTCCCTTGAAGGATATTTCAATTACCCATGAAAACATTTAAGATTAAAAGAAATCCCATAAACGTCAGTTTTCAGACCTACGAAGACTAATATTTACAGAAGACTTCAGGAAGCTATTATTTTTAAAGATAACATCCTTCCTTGAGTTTCATTTTAGAAGAAAAATGCATTTTCTTGATACAACGTATTTTCTTACAGTCTCAGCCACATCATTCAAGCTTTGGAAAACATAGGTAAGTTTACTTTTAACAGGTGATTTTAGCCTAAAATCCTTTTCATTTCCTTGTCACCACTTAGCTCACACTAGTGATCTATGCTTTGAGTTCTAGAAGCTTCATTTGCAGATAGGCTAAGAAGACACAGAAGCGGAATATCACAACAGCCCTAAAGACCAGGAAGAGAGTATCTTATGTGAAGGTTAAATTGGTGATTTTTTTCATATATATATATATTTATTTATTTATTTATATATATTTCATTAAGAAACATAAACATTAAACTTTTATCACATTTGCATAAATGAAAAAACATGTTTAAAAGAAATGAAATGATAAACTCTATAGGAAAACTTAGTCCACGTTTAACAACTACAAATTTAACTGAGTGAAACCTCTGACAATTTAATACACCAAACACAAATGGATTAAAAAGTCTACCAAATGGCATTTACTCATTCAGAAGTAAGTGTCTTTAATATTCCTTTTCTTAGTAGAAACGTTTGCCATTTAAACCCTTTCAAAAAGAATCCTCAAAAAATAATCATTATCTTCTGAGTATACCAAAGATTCTTTTAATCTCATTTCTTTAAAGACATTATACTCCATCCCTTGGGTGAGTAAAATAAGCATTTCTTTGGTATTTTGCAACCTAACTGGGGATAAACAATTGAAAAGGAAGGAACTCCTAGATTTTAACTGAAAATGAATATTGCTTTCCCTTTCTCAAGAACCATTTAACTAGTGAATAAAGTGAATATGAAATAGATCACATAAATGCAACAGTATTACTAGTAAACCTTAGTCTTCGCTACTATAATCTTCCAGAGTTCCCTTGAGCCTACCAACCAGCTTCAGTGTCTATGAGATACATCTTTATTATACCTCCTCCTAGAATTCTCATGAGATTCTATTTATTGCCAGTGTAGGCTTTGGTTATTTGCCATCAAAACAGCTAATAGAAAAGATGATTCCAAAGAAGTTAACCATCAGTGGTTTTCAGTACCCTATGTTACTGTTACTTTCCTTTGAAATAGATATTTGTGAATATAGAGTTGTGGTCCTGAAATTTAGCTCTTTTCCTGTGAGTCCCCTGTAACAACATATATGTTCCAACTTCCATTCTCATTCTCCACAAAAATACTCTCAAAACAGAAATTTTGGAGTTTACCTCTTCAAAGATAAAGGTGCGTCCAACAAATCCTCAAAGAAGTGAGCCATGGCGTTGGTTAGTGAGCTCTAAGAACCCAGTTACATATCTGGGAAAGATTTCTTTTTAATAACCTTTCATCTCCAAGAATACTTTCCATTATTTGAGGTTGGGGACATGCTAACTAAATAGTTAATGTGACTACCTAATAGAGGAAAATGGTGAAATTAGGAAGTGTTTAAATAGAAGGACAAATGCAGCAAAAAATGTTGGTAGATGTAGAGGCACGGTTAATTGTACGACTCAAAGCAAAAAGTGGGAAAAAACTAGTTGTAAATTGACAAATGGTACAAATACCCCTTCGAACACATAGACCAGGAGAGAGAGGGGCAAGAAGGAGAGAGATGAGAGATTTCATTCATTGTTATGATAACTACACAGCTCCTTTTTACTAAAAAGAAACTAAAAGTGTTGAACACCTTCAGGTAGAAAAACTTTTAGTCAACTCTAGCACATACACTTAAAAAAACATTGTATATCCTTTAAAAATGGTACTCAAAAGGAGTTAGTGTTTCGTCAAACACAAGGAAAGCCATCAAATCATGCAAACTGCAGATCTGCTTGTAAATAATTGTAATCAGTTTATTTGACTATTATGGATTATGCATTTTAAACATAAATAAAGAATAGAATCTATTCCAACATTTATGGTGTGAACAACTGAAAATACTACACAACGATAGAATTAAACTAAGATTCAAAACACCCGAGTGCTGGGTTTATGTACATCTTTATAAACGATTGGAATTTGGGCAAATGTTTCATGTCTCTAAGCCTTGGGTTCCTTAGACATCGTACAGAGATATGCATAATATAGCTATTTACACATGGAATTATTTTCTGAAAATATAGAAATACTGTAGAAGTTATTCTAGATCTTACTGCCATAATTAGTATTATTAGTAAATTAGAAATGTCTTGAGGCAATAATAACACTTGAATGTTATTAAGTGTGTTTACTGAGGCATTTGGCAGAATACATTGCTAAATAAAAAATGGTAAGATTAAGTTTGATTTAGATTTCCAAAGAATACGATTAAAATATGGAAAATAGAAACTCGAACCATGTTTAAAAATACACCCATTTTGATAGAGCGTCTGTGATAACTGAAAACACAGAAGAAAGATTAACAAGGTCTTCATGCAATAATGACATGAAATTTATGAGATGTTCTTAATTTTAGAATAACTGAAAATAAAATTCTGGGGACAGGACTATCGAAATACTTTATCTTCTCTCCAAGGTGAAAAAAAAAAAAAAGGAAAATAAATAAATAACACCAAACTGGAAAATACCTATATTCAAAAATAATTATTTTTAAATCTATAAAGTGAAATACAGTATCTAAAAATCTAAAAATAAAAATAAAAAAACAACTCCTGGGAATGGTTAGGAGCTGCAGAGTTTGATGTTCATTCCACTGTTGTCCCATTTAAGTAATATCAGGAAAGAGTGTGTTTTCTCTTAACAGCTAAAAGGAAATCCCCCCATAAGGCATACAATAAATGTGAACTGTATTAAATAATAATAATAATATTATTATTCACTTTTTTTAGGGGTTAAGAAAGAGGGAATGGAGAAAAGAAGCAAATATGGTTGAAAGGGATAATAAGAACCTGATTCTAGTCTTATAAGTAAAATAATTATTATATATGTTCCTTATATGGACAAATTTGTCAGATTCTTTGAACATTTAATTTGAAACCTTTTATGCAATACTGCAGTAATATTGTGCACTCGTCTTGGATCTTAACTTCTATACCTATATAAAAATATACAATATATACGCACACTTATGAATCTACATTTTAAAAACTAAAATTCACTAAGACAATGTCATTTAAAATACTTGCCAGGGTCCAATTATTTCTCCTGCATCCAAAATATTAGACTCATTATTATAAGCCTTGATCCACTTGCAATACTCTTAGTGAAATTCAAAATTTATCCTGTAGCAAAACTCCTCTTGATAAGAAGTTGAAGTTGATTGAAGTCAATGGGAGTTGGGTATGAAAAAATGATGTCAGTCTTCAGTCTCAGATAAGATTCTATTTCCTGTCTACCCGAGGTGTTTCTTCCCTGCTTTCATCTTAGGGCAAAGTGCTGAATACTGATGAAGTAAGACTTCATCCACCTTCAGTGATTAATGTTTGGACAGCTTGCCTGGTTTCAAACAGTTTGAATATGAATTTTGCATTGGGTCAGCTAATCTGTCAAAACCAATAATAGTTTCCTTTCTGCAGACAGAACATGCCAGTGAATCACCTCAGGTCCCGATCATTTGCCTTACTGTGATGTGCCTTGTGTATTTTTAGTACTTACTCTAACTATTTTCTCATGAAGAGTGTGCCTTAAAGTTGTTGCTGAAGAGAAAAAGGATAGAATTGCATATTATTGCAAAAACTAGCAGGGAGCAATTACTGTATCATAAGAGGTGTATTCAGGCTGCTTTTTGGTTTACATTTTTGTTTTCTACAAGATCTACAGAAAGATATAGCATAAAGTTTAACGAATAATGTGAGGTTTTTCTTCTTCGTTTAACAGAAAAATTTGGATATCACCTACATATTCTTTTCTTTTAACCAAGAAATACAATTGCAGTTCTCTGAATAAGACTGCATTACTGAAAACAGCCAAGAGATACAGACTCATTAATAACTGAATCTGTATTTATTGTGGTGCAGGCAGGTTGCACATGGTGCTGTTTATTAAGGAAAACATACTACTTCACACAATCATGATCTCCTTGACATTGAGAACTCCAAATTATTCATATGTGAACCCATGATACCTAACAATGGATCTGCTACCTGATAGACTCTCAGTAAAAGTTTTTAAAACTACTGGTACCTTAAGTCTCCCATTTCATTTGTGAGGTATCATATCTAAAATATGGAATGGGGGATGTGAACCCAGCACCTTACAATTGCTCACCAAGAGAGGTCACATGAGAGTTTCCTCCCTGGATTCAGTCTATTTAATCCATTTCATGTTTCTTTCTTCCCATTCATATCCAGTAGGACTTGCATCTACTAAGCTCCCAAGTTTTCTGTGTAAAATATTTCCACTTTCTCTGACTTATCTTGTCTATTGGCTTTTGGGATGACAATTAGCTGGTTATATAGGCAGTGCTTATTTCAAGGTTTGTCTTTTAACAGTGGCTTTTGAGGAGGAGGAGGAAATGCCTTTATTGCTAGTATTGCTAAACGTTAGTTATTCTAGAGCTTAGAATTTTTACCTGAACAAGAGAATCATAAGGTGACATTCAAAAGTATATGGATAAACTATTTATATTGATCAAGACCTGTGAGCCATTCAAGCAGCAGTAAGCAGAAGCTGCCTCACTGGGTATATATGGAGGTTTAGATAAAGAAACATGGAGTGTCAAGGAAATTGGGTCATTTTCTTTAAAAAGGTGTGTTTAGCAGTAAAAGGCAAAATACTATGTGACTGGTGTGAACGTATAAAAAGGCATAATTACGTTGTTTTTAACAATTTTAATTTCCATTAAAAACAGGATTAAAATCACTTGAATTTTAAAAAAAATCCTGAGAGATTACTCAGCAATTTCAGAAATATTCAACCATCCCAATAAGAAATTATGTTCTCTAGCTCTATAGTTTCACATTCTTAGCTAAGCTATACGCTCTTCCTGAGCTTACTGCTCCTTTCCACTTCAAGACTGTTTTCATTTAAGTGGGAAACCTCCTACTATTTCAGAAGTACTCTGTACCATAGACCGTGTCAAGACTGATATTAGACGTCTAATGAAGTTTGTTCAAACTCTCCCCCTTTAGATCTATAGAGATGGTAAGGCTCCCAGCTCTTGTTTAGTTGATGAATCTTAGTTTTATTTTAATTACCTTCAAAGTCTTATTATTCAGGTCAAAATTTCAGTCACCTTGCACATAATTCTTTCCATCGCTTGCTTTAATGAATAAGTTGAAAATTTATTTTATCCAGTAGCTGTTACCTTTTGAAGTTGTTTTTATCTTCTGCTAATCTAGATTCACTTAAAATCTCCTAGGAGGCTGAGAAAACTATTTCATGAGACTAAGGTGCAGATTCAATCATTTCTTCTAAAGCCAAGTCCATTTCACTTCCATCTCCTTCCCCTCAGAGTCTTCAACCTGCCACACATATTTTGCAACAACTCATTCCTTATATATTTAGTGACGGAAGAGGAAATTTCCTTTGGAATGGTTCTAAGAAGAGACTTGAAAAAATAGTCATTATGGGAAGGCTTCAATCTTTAACATTGTATTAGTAGTGAATAGTACCAAATAATATTAATATTAAATACTATTCATACTAAATATAATTAGTAGTGATAGTAATGAATATTTACAAAAAGATAAAATGAAACAAAGACCTTGTCCCCAATGACAAGATGTTTTTTCAATATTATTAGAGAATTAAATCTCTAACCACATTCATTAGTTGTGGAAATACATACTTTGATTGTTTTATAGATGCCTTAAGATTAACACAATGAGTTCTCCATTTAGTGATAGTAATATGATCATTTAAAATTATTTTTGAAAACTTTCTTTTTTTTGAACAACATTCTTTACTTGAATAGAGTTAGGGGATACAAGATTTTTGTTATGTTGATGGATTGTATAAAGGTGAAGCCAAGGGTTGTAGCGTACCCATCACCAGAATAGTGTACACAGGCAGTCCCTAAGTTACATACAGCTGACTTACATATAGTTTGTGCTCATGAATGGAGGCTTTTACAGATAAGATGTAAATGTCCCTGTTTCAACTTACATACAAATTCAATTTAAGGGCAAACCTATAGAACCTATATTATTTATAACCTGGGGATTATCTTGGCCTGTATTGTAGCCAATAGATTGTTATCCCTCATCACCCTCTCACTCTCCCCTTTTCTTAGATTCCAAAGTCTACTACAACCCTTTCTGACCATAAATACCACTCATTTAGCTCCCACTTATAAGCAAAAACACCTGGTATGTATTTTTCCATTCCAGAGATACTTCACTTAAGATAATAGTCTTCAGCTCCATCCAAGTTGTTGCAGAAGACGTAATTTCACTCCTTTCTCTGGCTGTGTATAGTCCATGAAGCATATCTACCACCTTTTCTTTATTCATTCATCAGTTGATAGGCATTTAGTTGACTCTATACCTTTGCAAGTATAAACTGTGCAGTGATAAACATTCAGATGCAGTTGTCTTTTTTTTATATAATGACTTCTTTTCCATTGGGCAGCCCTCCAGTAGTACGATTGCTGGATTAAATGGTAGGTCTACTTTTTGTTCTTTGAGGAATCTCCATATTATTTTCCATAGAGGTTGTACTAGGTTACTTTCCCACCAACAGTGCATAAGCCTTCTCTTTTCACCATGCCAACATTGATGGGCATTGTGATAGGGTAAGATAGTATCACATGTGATTTTACTTTGCATTTCCTTGATTATTGGTGATGTTGATAGTTTTTCATATCCTTCTTGGCCATCCGTTCATCTTCTTTTGAAAAAAAAAATGTTCATGTCTATTTCCTGCTTGATAGGGTTATTTTGTTTTCCTAATTTGTTTGAGTTTTTTGTAGATTCTACATATTAGTGGTTAGGTATATAACTTGCAAATATTTTCTGCAATTCTGTAAGCCGTCTATTTACTCTATTGATTATTTCTTTTGGTGTACAGAAACTTATGAGTTTAATGAAATCCTACTTATTTATATTTGTTGTTGCTAAATTTGCTTTGGGGAGCTTAGTCATAAAATCTTTGCCTAGGGAAAAGATACAGAAGAAGTTTTTCTTTATTTTCTTCTGGAAATTTTATGGCTCCAGGTTTAACATTTAAATCTTTAATCCATCCTGAGCTAATATTTGCATAATGTCAGAGATAGCGATCTGTTTTCATTCTTTAGTATTGACTATTCAATTTCCCCAGAACCATTTATTGAATCAGAGCATCCTTTCCCCGTATATGTTTTTTGAAAATTAGTTGGCTGTAGCTATATGGCTTTAATTCTGGTTCTCTATTCTGTTCCATTGGTTCATGCTTCTGCCTTTATTCCATTGTCGTACTATTGGGGTTACTATAGCCTTGTAGTAAGCTTTTTTTTTTTCTGCCAGACCCCAGTGTACCAATTTTCTTATTTTATTTTATTTATCTGGTGGAAATTTGGCCATGCTATGTATAAAGGAATCAAAATTCATAAATAAGCCTTTAAGAATACAAAATAGAAAATTGATGTTTAATTAATCTAGCTCCAGTTTACACATCTAACAAATGATCAGATATTCTAACCCAGACAGCCTCCCATTAGTGTATACAAACTTAACTACAAGAGTATACTCAATTTCCATTTGTCATGTTCATTATCACAGTCAAGCAAATGAATTCAAAAGAATTTCTACATTTTAGTAATTTGAATTTACTTAGAAAACTGTACATTATACAATTTTTTAGAAAATTAGTACCATACATATTTTCATCTCTCTTCATATAGGCCATAAAGTGCATTTTTCCTCAGTTCCTTCCCTTAGAAGTAATTTAGAAGACTATTCCTTTCAGATCTTTTAGTAATGTACTGATAAAAGGATTGACACAAAAAATTAAAATTCTTTTAACTCAAAAGGACATGACTATCGATGAAAACTGAAAAAAAAATTATTTCATCTTATCTTTAGAGACAATGAAACTTAGATCATTAATATTGACCCCTTTAATATTGAGCACTCCTTAGTAATCATAACCAATACCTCCTTATAAGTGATTTCACAGTAGGAAACCACCTCTTAAAAGTTCATATTATTAATTATTAAACCACTTTAGCATTTTTTCCCAAAAAGTTGTAACAGTGACTTGGGGAAATGTAAAAAAAAAAATAAAAATAAACATATTCTTCACAAAGTGTATGAGTTAGAGGAGGGTAACAGGGAGGGAGTGGAAATAAATCATACTATTTGCTGCTCAGTAAACATTAGGAATATATATGGAAAAAAATTGCAACTGTCATGTGCTTCCTGGAAATTCATTCTGATTGTCTGAAAAGACAATTTAGAAAATGACCAATTTATAAGACAGCCACTGTGGCTGCAAACGTTCATGGTCAGTCCACATCCATAGCTTCACTAGTGCATTCAAAATAAAGTTTAACTTCCACACGACTTACCAGATCAAGGGTTTATAATGGAGCAAATCTCTACTTAGCATAGTTTCTAAAATTTATTTGAAAAAGGATTACTATTTTAAACATACTTGCGGCAAGACTCCTTACTGATGAATAGCAAATAAGCCCACGCAGGTCTATCAGAGGATTGCATCAGTGCTTTGTCAGCCTTATTATACAAAACCACAAGGTGTAACGGCGAGAATTAAAATATGGTCTAATCTACAGAGGCTTAACCAAGAGTGGCAAACCCATGGATCAAAAGAAGAGCACCTCCTTTCCCCCTTTCAATTAGCTGTCTCTGTGCCTGCCCTGATATGGAGGCCCCCTGAAGGGTCAGCTTTAAGGCTTCTAATCTATTCGGAAAAGAAAACTTAAAAAAAAAGTTCATAACAACTTAATTTGTAGGAAAGAGTCAGGTTATGCTGAGAACAAAATTCATTGATCTCATAAATAGAAACTGATAAATTCAAAAGGATTTAGTGTCCTCCAATTAGTATCCAGGGAGAACAGTTCACTTTAATGGTAGCAATTTTCAATCGTTTTGTCCATTACATTATGAAATAAACTGATTCCAGCATGCTAGATAAACCTGTCCCTGAAGGTGTCCTTAGAAAGGCATCTGGGTTGATTGCTGCATTATATCTGAAATAAAGATAGGCAGAGCAAACTTTGGGAATTATTTCACTTCCAGAAAGCCTGGTAGAGGTTTTACACTGTGGTGGTGAATTTGAGATTGACTATAACCACTGAAAATTTACAGTTGAGATGTATTATTTCTTTTTCTAATTTGAGTATCACTGCAGATACTCAATTTTCCCTGGAGACTACCACTAGATTATCATTTAAATTACTCACTGAATCACACATAGTAAAGCAATGACTAATGCCATTTTTCAGCATTTTGCATAATTTCTTATATCACTTTCAATTCACTTGAATGGGGGAACACTAAAACTGTAATAAAAATAGCTTTAGATGGAAGCAATTTCTATTTTGAAACATGTGTAAGAAAAACATCTGACTTTCACTTGGCCTTGACATGTACATTTCCAATACAAATTATTATTTCCAATTTGCAGGAATCAGTTGCTACCTTTACCTTGCAGCCAGTATCACAGGAGTCACACAGCAGCTTAAGATGCAAAATCATGTGGTGTTGCTGATGCAAAGAGGCAGACCATTATCCAAGCAAAAATCTAAGCCATTGACAGCAAATGTCAAATAAATATAATAACTCATCAGAAGGAAAGTAGGTAAATCTTTTCCTTTGATGTGATATGATTAGCAAAGTCTTCTCAGAACTGGTAAGACCGAACTTGGCCCTTAAATAAAAGAAAGCATCTGATAAGCAGAGATGTGGAAAAGTGGGTGCCCCAAGATTGACAGCATAGCTTGATAATGGATGTTATAATGTAACAGAGAAGAAGGGAACCTCAAGGACAACACAAGGAAGCTTTATTTGTCACTCACATCAAGTATGAGGCAGTTCATGCTGCCTTCTTCTTCATGGCGGCTATACTCTCTGGGTATGTGGCTCACGGGTTTGGGGCAGAAGTGATCACGTAACCTGGCATAACTAACTGCAAGGAAGGAAGGCTAGGCTAAACCAGGGGTGTGCTTGGGAAAATGGTGACCATTAATTCTCTCTTACATAGATAGGCTTTGCTAAGGGGAAATAAAAAAAAAAACTGAAAAGGCAATATAGATGTGAGATTGCAGAGTGCTTTAAATATCAGTTTTTTCATGCATTTTATCTCATAAACTGGTATATATTTATCTCAATTAGTTTTTATGTATTGAACACACTAAGCCTGAAATACTATGTGATCACCTGGAAGATGTAATAAAGAAGAAAATTGTGAATGGGAATTAAAATAAGTAAAACAGCAATCGTTAAGGTACTTCAGTGTAACAGGAAGATCACTGAGCAGGTGAAGAAAAGGAATTTCCTGTCCCTTAAAATGCAGAGTTAATAGAATTCGATGATCTTAACTCCCCCCCCCCCCAATGTAAACCTATCCAGAACTCCATTTTCTATGAGAACAGGAGGAATTCACAATCTCTCAACCTCATTTTCTACCGATATCCTCAATATTCATCAACCACCAGCTAAAAAATAGAATATATGCTATAGACAAGGAAAAAATGAAAACAACAATAATTCACAATTATCCCACAACAAACCAATAAGGAAAATAATGTGGCTTCCTGCTGTCAGTTATTAAACAACTTCTTCTCTTTAAAAATGGCAGTGGTGAGTAGGTTCCTGTGCAATGATATGGGGTACTGGATGGGATTTGTGAAATGATTCCCAAGGTTCAGAGCTTGTTTGATAACCTGACCCAGGGAAGGAAAAGTGTCAAGTGGTTAAGTGGGTAGTTGCTGCTGGAAGGACCTTAAAACCAGGAATGACCTTCTTAAACTACGTCTGTTTCAGGGAGGCAGCTGTGACAATATAAGATACTAATGAGTGGAAATGTATAGTTGTTGTCTTGTTAATATCATATTGTATAAATTACATCCAACAAGTACAGGGGATCAGCTGAAGTAGTTTGTTTTTTTATCTTTATATCCTACAAATGAGCCCTTAAGATTATCAATGATGGGATCTCTGTAAAGGTCTGATGAATGCAAGAATGTAATAATAGAAAACGAAGTGGTGGGTGAATATCATGCTCCTTATAATGTGACTTTTTCCCTGTGGGGAAAAACATGGGTGCACATCCCATCTCATCATATTTTTTTTAAAGACAGAGTCTCAGTCTGTCACCCTCTGTAGAGTTCTGGAGCATCACAGCTCACAGCAATCTCAAACTCTTGGACTCAAGCGATTCTCTTGCCTCGGCCTCTCAAGTAGCTGAGACTACAGGTGCCTGCCACAATATCTGGCTATTTTCTGGCTCAGGCTGGTCTCAAACTTGTGAGCTTAGGTGATCCATCCACCTCAGCCTCCCTAAGTGCTAGGATTACAGGTGTGAGCCACTGCACCAGGCCAATCTCATATTTTTGAAATTTTCATAGTTTGCTATTAAAATGCTTGCAATTTTTCAGAACCTCTGCATCCCTGACATTATAACTTTCCTTATTATTGAAGAAGGAAATTTCATAAATTTAGAAATTCATGAAAAAAGAAATGTAGAGCTATAAGCACTGATGGTCTTGAAAAAGAAAAATACACCTACTATGTGCTTTAAACAAATTAAAGCATTTGCAGCCTACACAAGCAAAATAAATCTGAAGAAGTCTTGGACTCAAAACAAAGTACAATAACAAAAAGCCACTTTACATATCTGTTCTGGTTAAGTTATAGAAGGAAAAGTATACCACTCCTATCTCCCATATCTCTTTGTAGAAGATAAAATGTGGATGAACATATCGATAGGTCATAAATTGGTTGATCTGATTTGTATGTTATTGCTATTTTTAGTAGTAAAGGTAAATTTGAATTAAAGAGTGAGAATACAAATAAATATATAGTAATTTTATGTCGTAATTTGGATTGAATTATTAAAAAATCTAGCTTTAATATTGATAGTATTGCTAGTACAATCTCTTACCCCATTTTATGAGATATGAGTTAGAAGGGAGTTGGTTACTGCTGATATCAAAACATAGCAATGCGTTTGAGGAGAGGAATGATAGCTTCAAAATTAGCACTGGTAAAGGGGTAACTGTAGAGTTCTTAAGAAATTCTTGTTAGAAATTAAATATGATTTCAGAATAACCATCACAATATTGAAGGAGAATAAAACCAGAAGTCTTAGCAGTTTCAGACTTCAAGACTTACTATAAAGCTACAATAATCAAGAGATCAAGAGGGTGTGGTATTGGCAAAACTAGAGACAGAGGAAAGGAACAAAATACAGAGCCCCCAAATAGACCCACACAAATATTGTCAAGTGATTTTCAACAGAGAAACAAAGGCAATTAAATTTTAAAAGTTTAGTCAGTTTAATAAACTGTGCTATAAAAACTGGACATCTACATAAAAAAAAGAGTGAATCGAGAAATAGTTTTTTCACCTTTTGCAAAATTAATTCAAAATTGACTGTAGATAGATCTAAAAAATGCAAGACAAAAAACTATGAAACTTATGGAAAATGACATGGGAAAAATTTAGGTAACTTTTTGTTTTGTGATAACTTAAGTAATATAAAAACTCAGTCTAGGGAAAAAAATTGATAAATTTCACTTCATTAAAGTTAGCAACTTCTCTGCCAAAATGTCTTTTAAGATGTTGAAAAGAAAAGCCACAATCTGGAAAAAAATCTTTGCAAAACAACTATCTGATAAGAATTGCCATCTAGGCTTGGCACCCATAGCACAGGGGTTACAGCGCTGCCACATACACCAAAGTTAGCAGGTTCAAACCCAGGCCAGCTAAACAACAATGACAACTGCAACAAAAAAAATAGCCTGGCATTGTGGCAGGTGCCTGCATTTCCAGCTACTTGGGAGGCTGAGGCAAGAGAATCACTTAAACCCAAGAGTTTGAGGTTGCTGGGAGCTGTGACGCCACAGTTCTCTACTGAGGGCAACATAGTGAGACTCTGTCTCAAAAAAAAAAAGAATTGCTATCCAAAATACATTTTTAAAACCCTCAAACTGAACAATGAAACAAAAAAATTCATTACAACTGGGCTGTCCTTTCTGATCACTTTTTTTCTGCAAATCTAAAAATATTTCAAAGTGAAATAGGGGCAGCGCCTGTGGCTCAAAGGAGTAGGGCATCGGCCCCATATGCCGAGGTGGCGGGTTCAAACCCAGCCCCTGCCCAAAAAAAAAAAAAAAAAAAACCTTAAAGTGAAATATGACTCATGTCCTACCAGTCAGCATCTAATGTTGGTGCATTGATTTTATTTGAGACAATCTCCAATACAAATAGAAATCTTAAGTAACAATTTCAGAACCTGTTAGAGGTTTAATTCATAGGCAATTCATCATCAGGTTATGGTACAGATTAGAGCATAATAGTGCACCTTTCAATTGGATGGGTTTAAATAAAAAGGGAATATCAGACACAGAAACATACAAATCACTGAGGATTATTAGTTGGGCAGTGGTCAGAATGAGTTCTCCTTTAATCATAAGAACGTCTCAGAAATTCAGATTCATCTCTGGCTATCAGTCAATACTGTTATACCCTTCAAAACCTTCTCTGCATAAGTTTTAATAGAAAAAAACAGATAATTAGATAATTTTTGGCTTTATGGATAAATGGTTAGCTAGTACTTGTCATTTTTAAAATTGGATATAGAAGACATGATTTTTCCATACACATCACAAAAAAGTGTTTGAAGACATGATTTTTCCATACACATCACAAAAAAGTGTTTTCACCTTGAACCTATTTTCCACTATTTAAGACACTCCAGAGAATGTGAGAGGATGGCAGGGGTCAGTGGGGTGTGCCTTTGGTCCCAGCTACTGGACTAAGACCTAATTTGTAGTTGTGCCAATTTCTATGGTGTAAGCACTCTTATTATAAGAATGTGAATTTTGGCTCGGCGCCTGTGGCTCAAGCGGCTAAGGCGCCAGCCACATACACCTAAGGTGGCGGGTTCGAATCCCCAGCCCGGGCCC
>NW_003852403.1:30455480-30538466 GCF_000181295.1 Otolemur garnettii
AAAAAAAAAAAAAGAAAGAAAGAAAAGAAAGAAAAAGAAACCCACATAGGTATAGAATCTTTGTTCTAAGTCCCTAGATGAAAACATATCTCAATATATCCTAATTAGCCAAGACAATATAAACATTGAGAGGACAAAAATTGTTCTAGGACATTCTAACAAAAAAATCTTTTCATACATAGAAAAAGGATATGAGGTATATGTTTACCTCAGTGTTCTCAAAATTATTTCACAAACATTTGATTCATTGGACAGCTTGGTTTTAAAAATCCTATTTGTCCTCATTTCATAAATGACAAACCTGAAAACTAACAATAAATAATTCATCCAAGTTATATCTAGAAAATGATGAAGCCAAAATCCAGTGTGGCGATTATAAGAAAAACTTCCCCAAACCACAACTCTGTGTACATGTTTAATATATACAGAAATAATACAAAAATGGTAGCAAAGACTTTCAGATTATTCATTGATAGACCAGGGCTGGGGCAAGAAATCTTTCATTATTGGGAATGAAACAATAATCAAAGCAGCAAAGGAGAGTCCAACAGCAGCTACTACCTGAGTCCTCCTCGCAGACTGTTTCAGGTCCAAATCCTGTACCCACCTTCTGAGGTTCTGACCCTCGTTTTCTGTACACTGCACCATCATTTAAATTACCCACTTTATCCACTTCTAACTGCCACTAACCTCCAGAGCAGTATACGGCCTTTTAATGAGGGAGTAAGTGGGAAAGCAACCTTCAGTATTCTGAAATTTATAATGCATCTATTTTTATGATTCTACACTAAACTTCAGCAGTGTTTTTATCCGTCATCCGTAGTTCACTTTAATTAAAAGCCCAACACTTCTACATCTAACTAGAAATCTTAGAACTTGAACTGCATAACCAGTTGCAAGTAATGCAAAGTCTCATGAAAACCTCATGTGTCTTGTTTTCCTTTTTCTAGGGCAGCGGTTCTCAACTTCTGGGTCGCGACCCACAGGAACTGTATTAAAGGATGGCAGCATTAGGAAGGTGGAGAACCACCGAACTAGGGAATGCAGAGTATGGCAGGATTTTAATTTAACTACTAAGAATGTAAACGGCTAGCAGATAACCTCCACAAGAGAAGGGATGTTTTTCTGTTTTGTTTACTACAATGCTTAACATAACGCCAGGCACCTAGTTGGAGATCGATAAATATTTGTTAATCATCCTATGTTATGTGGGGACATAGTGAATTGGAGAGCTCCAGAACAGTAAGATAATACATCATGTTGTTTTAATCACCACTAAGCTTGTGACAACCGATTCCAGTAGCAATACAACACAAATACAGTCGGCACTGATGCAAATAACACTGAAGTAGATCTGTATGTTCTGGAAGCACCAGGAAGTCAGTAAGTCTGATCTAGAAAAGACCACCTCCTAGATTAGCATATTTAGCTGGGTTTCCTCCCAATGCTTATTCCATAAAAGACAATATTGGCATGGCTGTCATTTCCTGAACTACAGTGAGGGACCAACTACACAAATGACCCTCTGCAAGAAAAATTATCAGTCTTCCCCAAACATGTGTTTCTGATGTTACTGCCAGCAGATAGAATCCAGAGGTCTTAGTTCTTACTTGGCTTCCGAGAGTGAGAATGCAATCTAATGGGCAAACAACCACTCCATTCCATTAATCCTCTCCAATTTCGGCCTATAATTTTGAGTGTATGCCTTGTTCTCTAAATTCTGCAAGGGCTAAAAATAGTTGGATGGACTCACCAAATTGTTCCTTTGAAGCTACTGATTGATCTGTTCCACTTCTTCCAACATCTCCAATTTTCCATCATCTGCTATTTTTAAAAAACCTCCTTTTGTGATCAGAATAGTACTTTTTAAATGAAATTGAGTTTTCTAAAACTATAATGAATTAGAGTTTTTTTCAATAGGAGAGTCTATTTCTCACAAGCTACTCCTTCAAATTATTTGCTTAATGTCTTTAATACTTTTGCAACTGGCACTAAGCAAGAGGTCCCAGAAGAATTAAGTATTTCAAGATCTGGCAGACTAGTAAAGCCTTGGGCAGCTGGAAAGTTCATTTGTCTCTCCCTTCCATTTTCCCTTAAATTGAGTTCATAATTCCTGCCAGGAGTAGTGTGAGAGTTAATTGAGTATTAAACTTCAGAACTCCTTAGATAATGCTTGGAGCACTATGGTGTGCTATGTACATTATGATCTTTCAATTAAACTCTTCATTTCTTAGCCACCTTTTCCGATTGAGTAAAACACATTCTTCATACACTTATTTCTATATCTATATTCATATCTGTACTTGCACATGCCTATCCTGAGCTAAGTTGAGATTTAGCACTCCACAATTTTTTCCTGCTGAAGAAATTATAACAGAAGTTCCTTTTCTCATTTGTTGCATCCACGTACTTTCTCAGTGAACACCAAGTTTTATCAAGATGTAAACGCAACAAATCAATGAAATGAATACAACTTCATAGCTATTTCTTGCCAAGAAAGCTCAGGATGGTAAAATAGTTATGGTAATAAATATAATCAAAGAAAAATGTATTTTAGCTTTCTTTCAGATATATTTTATCTTAATCATTTTAGTCAACTCTATTGAGGTATAAATTATATAATAAAATGTGCCTATTTGTTTAGTTGAATGAGTTTTGACAAATAGTTATGACCACAATCAAAATCAAATTAAGAGAATAGATCCACAACTCCAAAACACCTTGACTGTCCCTTTGCAATAAATTCCCATCTGCTTCTCCCCCAAAGTATACACTGAGCTGTTCAGTGTCATGTTCTGTTTGCTTGTCCTTTGCATAGTATTATATAAATTAACTGTGGTGTGTCATTTTGAGTAGATTATTCACCCAAATTTATATAATCCATAGTATTATATAAATTAACTGTGGTATGTGGTTTTGAGTAGATTATGCCTCCAACATATTTCAGAGATTAATTTAATTTGTTGATCATATCAGCTGTGCATTCCTTCAAATTTTTTTTTTCTCAATAGCATTATATTATGTAGTTCTACTACCTTGTAACTATACTACTCACTTTGTTATCTGAATTTCCACTTTGGAGATAATGTGAATAAAGATGCTGAGACTACTTCACAAGTCTTATTTTGTGTATTAGCGTACACAAGTCTTTTTTGATTTCTCTTGGAAAGTACCTAGAAGTGTAACTGCTAGATTATACAGTAAGTGCACATCTAAGTCCTTGAGATAACTACTCAACTATTTTAGCATTTTACATTCTTACCAGTAACATGTGAGCATTCTGGTGGCTTTATTTATTGGCTTAATACTTGATATTGTAGGGATTTTCAATATTGTCATTTAAATGGGCATAGTGGTATTTCATTGTGGTATTATTAAACACTTTCCTGATAACTAATGATGTTCCCATGTGCTGTTTTGCCATTGAAAATATATGAACACTACAAACTGTTCAAATCTTTTCAATATGGGGGTCTGTCATCTTCTTACATTTTAATAAGTATTTTTATATTCTATTATTTCATCAAATATATGTATTACAAATCCTTTATCTCAATCTGTGGGTAACTTTTTTGAACTTTATGGAATTCAATTTACCAGTTCTTTCATTGTTTGTACTTTTTTGTACCTTGACTTAAAAATCTTTGCTTAGCCCCAAGGAATAAGCACTTTGTTTCATTGTATTAGCTTTTACATTTAGAGCTGTGATCAATTTTGAATTAGCATTTGTATATGGTGTGAGGTAAAGATCAAGGTTTATTTTTATTTATGAAAATGTAGTTGTTTGAGTACTATTTGTTACAGGGACAAGCGCTTCCCCACTGATTACCTTCAAGCTTTTTTCAAAATTAATTGACCACATATTTTCAGACTTTACATTCTATTCCATTCATACCACCAACACCCTGTCTTTATTAATTTAGCTTAATCAGTACCATCAGTGCCATAGCTTGTTAGTTTTTAAAGATTTCCTGTTTTCATGGTAGTTCCTTCACATTTCCTTATACATGTTAGAATCAGCCTGGGACCATGCAGATCAGTCAAGGATTTGGGGAAAGCACGTGCACACGAGCAGCCTACTCTCTGCAGTTCTGCTGTCACTGGGGTCTTCACTGGAAGGTCTAACTGCTTTGCTAGTTCTGAGCTCTGGCTACTGCCCCCATCAGGCCAGTCAGTAAGTCTTTAACTTTCTGTCACCTTAAACATACATGGTAAGCCTTGCACTGTCACTTACAGTGCACTTGCAAATTCTGTCCTTCAAGGGTGGATTCTTTTGGGGTTTGTATCTCTTGTTCACCAGGCATCCGGATTCCCACCCATCTACAAAGTTGAAGGATCCATCTACAAAGTTGGAGGATCCATCAGGGGATGTGAAAGAGATTATGCTCATATTGCAATTCTCACCCCATCTCTCAATTCCTAGAATTTCTCATAAATTTCCATCAATTCAGCCAACCCAGAACATTATGCCACCTGTAGTCCCAAAGGATGTGATTTCCTGTTGTCATAGATGTAGTGACTGGAGTGCAGCCCCTGGAAAAAAAGCCAACAAGTCTTTCAATTATTTCAACTGTGTCTTTCAAGGATAAACTCCTTTCCAATTTCCTTTCAATGTTTGAAAAAATCAAAACATAGTATATGTATAATACATACATATATGTACACTTATATGTATTACACATACACATATATGTAAGTGTGTACAATATTTAGATTATGTATGTACACACATTTGTTTTTATTTTATATTATTGTCTGTAGGAGAAGAGATTCTCCTAACTACTTCACTTTGACATTAACTGAAGCTGACTCAAGATACATTTTTATTTTTATAGATCCAGGCACCATTATTGATAGTACTTTCACATGTGCATCCTGATTATTTAAGACCTAATATAAAAAGTATTGATAGATATAAATCAAAATATTCGTGGTTGCACATGTGCCACAAACATCAATTTCAGCCTCAGTATAACAGAAGCAAGGGAGCAATGAGAATATGATGAAACTTTAGGTAAAATTGATTCTAATACCTTGGGAAATTGCAAATCAGAAATGTTAAATACCTTTTAAATTAGATAAGTTAAATACTTTTTAAATTTTATACAAACAAATTGTAACAGCACTAGATTTTAGGCACTTTCATCCTCCATCTGGTTTATTTTTAATATGTCACAATAAAGCTACCACACTTTCTATTTGCCTTATTAGTTGCTGCCCATGACGCTAGCAATTTTAAATAAACTAAATGAGCTTTAAGGTCTCTTATAGAATGGATATTTTACAAATTCCTAACTTTAGTATAGGAAAGAGTTGATTCATACTTGGTAGTAATTAATACATGAGAAAAAGTGACTTGTATCAAATCAAAACTTTTGGTTTAGATTTTATAATCTTAGTAGACTTCATTTTCATATATTTCAATTTCTTACCCTGTTTAAGATTGTCCATGTATGCAGGGTAATGAAGAGGACAGGCTTTGAAATGTATGCATTTCATAAGAATACAGCAAGAATTAAATGAAAGTATAGTACAGCCCAAATATAATGGTGATCCCCATGGCCCAGTCTTTGCATTGTATTGCTTAATTCAAAGAATATAAATCATATTTTTAAAATACTGCTTTAGTTTTGCAAGAATTCTTTAAAGAAGAATATTCTTAAAGCACCATCACTCCATCACTGTCTCTGCCACTTTCAACATTCTCTAGATTGACACAAACTCTTCTCTAAAACATTTAGATAGCCCATTTTTATCACTCAAAAGAAGTTAACTCTCATTTATCTTTTCTTTTCTATTCTTTTCTTTTTTCTTGGTCACCCTCTGTATAGCATTGTGATGTCCTAGCTCACAGCAACCTCAAACTCTTGGGTTTAAGCAATCCTCTTGCCTCAGCCTCCCAAGTAGCTAGGATTACAGGCACCCACCACAATGCCTGTCTATTTTTTTGAGATGGAGTCTTGCTCTTGCTCAGGCTGGTCTCGAACTCCTGAGCTCAGGCAATCCACCCGCCTCAGTCTTCCAAGTGCTGGAATTACAGATGTGAGCTACCACACCTGGCTCTTACCATTACTTTTCACATTTGCTTCTGGCTCTAGTTTTTTCTTCTCTCTTGCAAATAATATTATTTTTCTTATTCAAATATCTCATCATCATTCATAAGTCCTATCATTAATTTGCTTAATTCTTCCTTACACAGTCAACATTAATGGTACTACCCAATACATAACCACCCTTGTAGAGTGAGTATCTTAGTCAGCTTTGGGCTACCATAATAAAATACCATTGACAGTGTGGCTTAAATAACAGAAATTATTTTTTCACAATTCCTGAGTCTAGAAGCCAAGATCAGGGTGCAACCATGATAGGTTTCTTGAGAGGACTCTCTTGCATCCAGATGGTCATCTTCTTGCTGTGTTTTCACAGGGATTTTCCTAGACACACACAGAAAACTCTTTCGGTCTTTCTGTGTTTGTCTTTGTCTCTGTCTCTCCCTCTATATCTATCTCTGATTCTGTTTTTGTCTCTCTATCTCTCTCTCTTTTCTTATAAGGCTGCTAAGGTCATCATGGAGGCCACACCCTCATGACCTAATCTAACCTAAAGGTCTAATCTCCGAATACTATCACTTTGGGTGTTAGAGCTTCAGCACAGAAATTTTGGAGATGAGGAAAGAACACTTACTCCACTACAATGAGCAAGGGAGAATTTGATGAAGCACTAACAAGTGGAATAAAGTGAACTTTCTCTCAATAGTCTTACTAACGGTTTAGAGTCCTTATTCCTCTTTTCAATAAATTAGCTGAGACTTTAGAAGTCATGTGTTGATTGATTTCCAAGCATATTAGAGTTCTGAACACTGCTGCCTATTTAAATCTTTTCTCCTCTTTTAAGCCACCACTTATTTATGTGACTTACACAGCTAGATTTGATGCCTTACAAAGGCAATTCCATTGCAAAGAACTTAGAACATTTATGAATTAAACTGTCACAGAAGGGCCTCAGAATATCTTTTATTAGTGAAACAAAAAGGTACATATCCTAGTTTTATTTTTCACTTACCTAGTCTTTGTTTGAAATTTTTTATATGAGAGTTTTGAGGTTTACTTCTCAAAACATAAAAGGGTAGCTAAGAAAACAAACACAAAAGCATTAACTGCCAAAATTTAAGAAGCTATGAGAATGTAATTAATGATGTGTTAGGTCTCCTCACTATGATTTTGTGGCTGCTGTTAACAATGTTTTAGAAATATAATGGTGTAGAAAATGACATTTACCAAATAATATAAAATTAATTCATCGAGTTTATTATCTATGCAATGAATCAAAGATTTTTCTTAGTATTGGGTCGCCTCTGAAAAAAAATATCTGCATGAATTAAGGTTAACCACTGAACCTCACCGGAGTCTAGTTCCTTCATTTACAACACAGGACTCAGAGGGAAGGGCAGGCTTAGATAATCTCTAAGGCTTCTATCACAAAATTTTGTTTTCATGATTTCACACAATTGTTTTTCATTATTAAGTTAAATGGCACCCATGGGAAGAAGGTTAATGAGTGTTAAATTTTAAGAATTTATAAAATGCATGCTAATTGGCCTCACACGTGGTTTAACAATCTTCTTTCTGGGCTGCCCTCATCAGGTTCTGACCCAGACACAACTGGCTGTAAAATCATTTTGTGCTAAACTTTTTACTTCCTTCCTTACTCTGATCTACTTCTATTTATCTAAGGCAACCAAGGAATTAGGTAAGAAGGGCTGGCTCAATGAACAGAAAGGAGACAGTACAACCTCTGGAGACTTGGTAGATTGTGTAAATCCAGCATAAGAAGCAAAGGCTGTGCTCAGAACTTCTGTAGATTGTGTAAATCCAGCATAAGAAGCAGAGGCTGTGCTCAGAACTTCTGCTGGGGGAGGCTCTGCTCTGTGTCCCTTACCTTTCACAGAGTTTCAAAATACTTCGTTCTTCATCCCCAAACCTTACCAGGTAGCAAATAGTTATTATCCTTTTTTATAAAATTCCTATTTTATGTAAAAAATAACTGACATATCAGGAAATTGTTACTCCAAGTTTCCACATAATTATGTTTATAAAGAGTACAACCTTAGCGCATTAGTTCTACTTTACTGTTTCTGAAAAAAACCTTAATAGACGCATTTTCTGGACAGTAGAGTAGAAAACACTCATACTGCAAATTCACATTCACCTCCAGGATGCAGCCACTTGGCTGTTCAGGTCTCTTACTAGTAAGTTTCCCACAACCCCAACCACACTGAATCTAATACACACCGCCTGTTGATGAATTTTGTGATTCATCCTGGCCCAAGGATGAACTTACTAAACAGCAGCTATAACCTTACTAAACAGCAGCTCTCGAATAGTTCTTTTTTTTTTTTCCAAATGACTTACCTACTTGATCGTGTTCATCTCAGTCAAGATGACTTCTCTTTTGATTATCTCAAAGTCAAATGATTTATAACCTAATTACAGGACTTACAAGAACATGATCCAGTCATACTTTTAGGTTCTGCCACTACGTGACAGGGGGGATTCTGGGAGGTGAGTACTCAAGGAACAGGAATTGCGGCGCCCACTATGGAATTCTGCCTACACTAGTACTCAACACCCTTCCTGAGCAAGATTTCATTATGATCTATCTTATAACCTTGGAATGATTTCCAGAATAAATTCTGAAATAAGACTTAAATTATAGAAACATATATACACATACTTAACTCAAGAACTATTTCAGCCAAAATTTTAAAGAGTATGTGCGTCAGTTATCCATTTATAGCCTTCTAGCTCCAAACTCATCCTCATTCCCAGCAGCCAAAAACGCAGTAGGACTTGAAATATTTTCCGTTTGCCAGCTGGCTTGCTAAGCTTTGTCATTAGAGGGCGCTGGAGAGACACGGCAGGAGGAAGCATGTGTCTCCTCATTCTAGTGCTCCCTCACTAGGTAGGTTCTGGCAGCGGCTGATCTTTCCAGCACCTACTACCTGCTACACATGGTATTCAGTGTCCTGCTCTTGCAGGGAACAGCTTCTTCAATCCTTGGCTCCTGTAAGGTACGTTTATAGTCCGCTACGCATCAGCAATAGAGGAGGGAAGGGAGGCGGAGTTTGTCATGAGCGAAGCAAACAGCAGATTCTGGGATTGACCACAGGAGAAAAAAAAGAACTATTGAAAACTCCGGAGATGTCCCACCGTTGATTCAAGGCAGGAATCAGACTCTGGTCACCTCTCGTGCCCTTTCCCTTATTATCCCATAATTATAATAAACCAGCATTGCAATTTTGACCTCAATCCTTTGTGGAGAAAACGGGAAACTATGGGTAAGAACCAGGGTGGGTGACAGGAACTCGGACCAAAGAAGGGGCCTTGCTGTGATTGGACAGAATGCACACCAACCAGTAGCCGCCTTTGACTTCAGAAAATGTAATAAAAACAGCCATCGTGCAGGCCTCCGGCAGTTGTCCTTTTTGAGGGTGTACTTTGTTTCTGCACAGACTTTTATAAGCCTGCCCTTCTTCACTCAGTAAACTTGCCACTGTCGCTCGGTTGCTTGTGCATCCTGAAATTCCTCTCTGGGACATTAGCAAGGACTTCTACACCAGTGACAGGTACATGGTTCATCCTAACTAGTAGCTAGAAGTTTCCTTGAATACGTCCCAGGCAGCTTTTCAGGAGGCGTCTAGTGAAACACCCACAAACTCTCTCCCTGACTTCCTTGGTTATCTTGCTTGCGACTTTAGCAGAGTGGGACATTTCTGGGAACTGTATCTCCTGGCACTCCAGAGGGCAGACTTCTAGCAAGTTCTGCCAGCATAGAACCTCAACATCTTTCCCACCATCCAGGCGGCCATAACCAGGCTCTGTCCAGGCAGGTCTGGGCCTCAGCCCTGCAAGGATAATAGTCATTCCTTAGGCGATTTATGTCCTACGTGGGTATAAAGGCTAATACTCAAAACATCATCCTCAATCAAGAGATAATCCCATACATTATATGTCTTTGAATCCAGTCATAGGACCAATTGTAACCTGGATAACGTACATAATGGTTTATTCAATTAGAAGTAGAAAATGATTCCAACAAATGTGTTGTCTTTAATAAGTGACAACAATTCTCTGAAAATTTTTGTAATTTTATTAACTAACTTACTAATCTTTATTAGAAATAAAAGGCCTAGCTTATAAAGCTTAGTTTGCTTTAAAGGAGAATAAAAATTAGAACTAATTAAGAAATACAGATTTGGAAATTTTGTCTTTCCTTATTTATTATTGATTGTTATGATGTAGATACACCCGAACATTTTTGGTCTTCTAAAACTGTGCTGTGTCACTGAAAAAACATTAAAAACATCTGGTTTTACATTAGTAAACAAATTTAATTCTTTACATCCCTTGTGTCTCAAACATTTAGAAGAAATTAATAACACAGGATTCCGAATCAGAAGAGATTAACCGACCAGGTTTTCTAACCGAGCTAGTATGCAATTTCTCTATTTTCAAACAAGGTTTATTTATAAAATAAATTCCTAAATGTAGAAGAAATCAACTATTCCTGAGTCAAATTTTTCCAAAGTTTGTTCCAATGAATAATAGTTCTATAAGACTGTTATTAAAAGAATTGCATGGTCAAATATACTTATAAAAACTGGGCAAGTCTAAATGAACTAGGTATCTTTACTAGAGGACTTGTAGAGGTTTTAATGATTTCAGGGGCTTTGGGGAATTTCAGAGAGGAAGTTGTAGAACGTATTATTTAACGAACTCGTTTGACCAAGAAACTCAACTTTATAGAACACATTTGGAAAACTGTTACTTCTATTTAGCTTACTCTTTATTACTCTTTATATATAACCAACTTGAGTTTCAGAGAAGTGTTCTATTTAGTCACACATGTTTTTTTGAAGAATTTTAGAACTATAATCCAAGTCTATGTCTTAAAACACAAATGCTGTCACATCAACAGCTATTCTCCAGCCCATTTGTTTTCCAGTTTGAGAATATTTCTAATCAAATCTCAAGTCATAAGTTATTATATATTATTATGTTAGGGATACTTATTTTTACACGTTTGTTATAGTAATTTTTCAGACTTCCGAAGAACAAGTAAAAACCTAACAACAATGTTTCTTATTGTGGAAACTGTTGCAATTTTTCAGACTTCTGAAGAACAAGTAAAAACCTAACAACTGTTTCTTAAATTGTGAAAACTGTTTCTTTATTTCTTTCTATGTCTATTATATAAATGTCTTTCCTTCTCTTCTGCTATCTATAATGCCACAGTACAGTGTTTCTATGATGTATATATTCCTCCATTTTAACTAAGACTCAATATTAATCTTGGATTGTGTGTCTGTACATGTTTGGTAAATCAGTTTAGCCACTGGAAGTATATACCACGTGTCCACTGGGCTCCACATATTGCATCAAATATTTTTATAAAACCTCATACATGTTCCCATCCAGATCAAAACCCTACTAATATCATATCAAAACCCTACTAATATCATATCAAAACCCTACAATTAGTTGTTGAGTGCAGTTTAAACAGAGGAGGTAGGAATTCAAAGACAACGCTTATCCACTCACTATATTGTTGCTTCGCTTTCAACTCTCACAGCAATTAAACGCCAAGCTGTTGATCAAACTGAAATGACCCTTTTAGCCACAAAGAAAATGAAACAAGGATTCCTACGTTGATGCCTAACTCGCCCTTCAACAGAGATTCTTCATTTTTACTCTGCTTTCTTTTATGCTCTGTTTTCTACAAGGCAGCATTTTTATCTTGCTTCTCATAAATTTTACATGAAGACAATGATTATAGGTGGCATTGATAAAATTCTATGTGTATTGTGAATGATTGAATGAAGCTGAATTTTCTACTATATAATCAGTAAATATGTGCATATGACAATTTTTACTTTTATTTAATAATCTACCAGCAAGAAGGAAAAGGAAACATTTGAACGTGAGCATAATAGCTTATCCTTAAAAACCAAGATTGGTACTAAATTGTGATAATAAGAAAGAATGCAGTGTCATAATTTGGCATTTGAGAAATGATGATTATTATTTCTAAACTTATAAATGGACATTGCTTTTAAATTGCATTTATAACTTAGGACAGCTAGAACTTCCCATGTCGGCAATTCTCAGAATGGAAAAGGCACCAATAGCAAAGAAATTCTTTAGAGATAAAAAGTGGTTTAGAATTCCTCAATTGTAATATGAATTGAAAAACAACAGGGAGGCAAATATCTCTAATCCCAAAAACATTATCAATTTCTCACTCTTTTCAAAAGATATGTCCCTTGTTTGATAATTAAAGTCAATTAATAAGATCCCCTTTGTTTTAATCTCCAGAACAATTATTGTGATAAGTCGTGGAAATTTCTGTATTCTACTGTAATGTGACAAAGGCACAATAGATGACATACTTGTCATTTAAACACTTCACTTCGGAGAAAAGAGAGAGAACAAAAGAACACGAAATAAACAAAATAATCAAGCATGTTCCCATGTAACACAGAACAGTTTCGTCCAGAAGAAAAAAGAATTACTGGCATTTTACTCCATTTTCAGATGCTATAACAGAATACCACAAACTGGATCCTTTTAAAATAAAGAGATGTTTATTTGCATTTATGGTTCTGGAGGGCTGACATGTCCAAGAGCATGACTCTAGTCTCCCAGGGTCAAAGGTGAAACTGAGTACACCAGGGCCCTGATTCAGTTGGCAACCACCCACTCCTGTGATAACAGCACCAATCCAGTCACAAGGTGCTGCCCTAATGACCCCATCACGTGACTCTTCCTAGGTCCCACCTCCCAACACTGTTGCATTGGAGATAAAGTTTCCA
Organism: Otolemur garnettii; assembly: GCF_000181295.1. Lineage (NCBI taxonomy): Eukaryota > Metazoa > Chordata > Mammalia > Primates > Galagidae > Otolemur > Otolemur garnettii. Next base: position 30,468,352 of record NW_003852403.1, read on the forward strand.
ATATTATGAACTTTGAGAGGTACACACACAAACTATAGCAACTAAAATATGATTTTGCTTTGGTTTTGATACAACTGAAGATCAAAATATAAATCTAACACTTTTTTCTAAATAAAAAGAAAACAAAGAATGGAAATAAGCAAGGATCACCAAAATAATTCAGATTTTATTATATTGTATTATATAGCTAAGAGAGCAAAACTAAAGTTTTTGTTAAGATGTATATGCAATATAAGAATTATAGATGTCGATAATATTTGACATATCAAATTTTGGAAAGAATACTAGGTTCTGTGTCCACTCTTGAAGGGACCAGATTTGCCACCAAGAAACCATGCACATCTGGGAATCCAAGGAGTTTTATTCTTTTCAGGCATATGCTCGGGTCATTCTCACCACCAAAGTGGTTGTAGAAAAGAGTGGCCCCGAAACAAAGGGCAGGAAAACTTTTATACACTTTCTCGCAGGATATTATGGATTGCAATAAAATGCTAAGGAAGGTGGCTGAGGAAGAAGTCAGTGTCCGTTTACTTATTGGTCACTGGGGAGGCCTGGGGTTTTGATAGGTTACCTGCCTTTCTGTAGCTGGGGTCTTTGCTGGAGTTAGTACCGTGTGAACTTCTGACTGGTTATTGTTATCAGGGCTGTTTACCCAATTTACGGCCTGTGTCTGCTGTGGAGCTTCTTGCGGCCCCTACCCCCCTCCTTTGCCTTTTTCTTTTTCCTCAGTTCTTTATTCTTCCTTCTTATAACTATTAACTATTATTACTAATCTAAAAAGAAGAGGAGAAAATAATAATGAAATCACGGCTGTCCCTTCACTCCGTAATTAATAAGTTTTTGACCCTGGGAAGTCATTTTACATAATTAAGCCTCAGTTTCACTGTAATAAAATATGATGGTGGGAGGGGAGGCAATACATTTCTTAAATCTTTGTTTAGCTCTGAAAAGATAAAGCAAGAAAAATTGCTGTAAAGTTCACATTATTAGCTCAGTTCTCCTAGGATTTTCAATTATAACATTACGTTTTAAAATCCTCTGTAGCTGCTCCTACTGCCAAGTTTTTCTAATTCAATAAACTTAAGACTAAACAAGTATTTACTTATTTATTGACTAGTTTATGTGCTTCACACTGTCTAGAGCTAAGGAAGATTCAAGAACAGAGTGAGTAGCGATTTCTATTCTCAATGTTATGACATAACTTTTAGAAAAATAAGAAAATCCAAATAAATGTGCCAATTAATGCAGAATACAAATGACCAACAACCAAAATTATTAGCAAAGACCAATTTGTGAAAAGTTTGGAAAGGATAAACAGCTGTGGTGAGATCACATTTCTAAGTATTAATTGGTTTATATTCCTCCGACCTTATTTCTTGCCCCCCAGGGGGTAGTTGGCATGCTGGTGTTTCTGACTTTACCCTTAATGCCATTTTAACTAGTTGCTCTAGTTTTATCTTGAGAGTTCAGAGGGCTTGAAAATTGTACTATCACTCTGCTAACTTGGTCCACTTACTTGCGAAAGTCTTTCAACCAAACCAAAACAAATCATGTTCTTTTTCTTTTTGAAATTTATCAACTCCATGAGCCTGCACATCTACTCCAGTGTAGATGAGTCTGGGACATAATGAGATAATGCCGATGTACCAACATATAAATTTACAATCCCTGTTCTGTTTTGTCTGACCCCCCCTACCCACAGTTGCTTGTCTTTAAAATGTATCAATAAAAGACAATGAATACCAGGAAGGGACTCATCAAATGATTGTATATCACTCCACACTAATTGAAAACTCTGAAATTCTCTCAACAAAAAATAGTAATTTGTTTTGACTTTGCAATCATTGCTAATGATGCTATCATGTTCTGAGACTTGTTAAAAGGACAAGTCATAGATTTTGTGAGCAACTTTCCTCTAAAAACAGGATGTATTCTTACCTTTCTAACCTAATTTTTGTTCATACAGCTGAATGCAGGAGGAAAGAGTAATCCATGATCACCTAATATTTTTTCTGATCTTTTAAACATCATATTAAAAATTGTTTAAAATTAATTAAAATAAGTGTGTAAATTATCTGAATAATATAGGAGGCACTTGAATAAGAAAGTGAAGTTAAAAGAACTTGAAGCTCAAACCAACCTCTGAACACAGATGATAGAATTCATCACAAATGGAATAAATAAAGAGATTGTTTGTATATCTGAGGCCCATAAACCTTACACTAAGACTAGCACTTAAAATAAGAACTTGGGTTGCAAAAAGAAGTATGTAAAGGAGCATCACCAAGGTCTAAATAAAAATTCATCATAATACCATGTTTTCCCCAAAATAAGACCTACCCCCCACAAAAAGCCCTAGCAGGATTTCTATGCATTAGTTCAATATAAGCCCTACCCTGATAATAAGACCTAGTGATGGGCGTGGCTATGCAGATCAAATTTTGGAAAGAATAGCAGGTACTATGCTTGACAGTTATCACAACAGAGAAACCTGCATAGCCATGCATTTCGGCTCAGAGAGAGTGTCTTCTTGAGAAAAAATAAATATAAGACAGTGTCTTATTTTCAGGGAAATATGGCTACTTAACCTCCTCTTCATCTTATGGTGCTTACCAAGCAGCTTTCCATTTATTAATTTGATAATAATAAAAGTTGTATCTAAATTAAAGATTTTGAACATTGCAGTTAATGGAAAAGATTATTCTTCATTGTCAATTAATATATTGGACTTGTTGCTAATCCATCAGAATTTTGTAAGTTTATTTTTAATGTGAGTTGGCATTCCTATACCAGTCAGCATGGAATATCCTAACAAAGACTAAATGGCACGCCATGCACAAATTACGTCAAAATACTTGAATCCAGTGAAACTATTTACTTGTCAACTATCCAACTATCCTCTCTTAACAAACCAGACTCCTTATAGTCAATATATAAATCATGTTATTAAAGTGTAATATACATATAAAATATTCACAAATCATAAATATGTGGTTTAACAAAATTTTACATACCAAATATGTCTTTGTAATGCAAAGCCAGAAATAGAAAATTAGTGCTTTAAAGTTCCTCACCCAAGATCCCATTTATGGATATACCCCCAAAGGGTAACCAGAATTTTAACTTAAACACCATTGTTTAATTATTTGTTTTTTTAACTTTATAAAAGTAGAATCTATGTCTTACTTATTCCTCAATGATTACATTCAAAATTATATTAATGTAATTCATCATTGATTGTAGGTTAGATGTGTACACGTGTATGTCGTTACATGAATACAGCATAGTTGATTTATCTAGTCCTTTGTTGATAGACGATTGTAATTTGTGTTGTTTTTCAATTTCTGACTGTCATGAATATTGCTGCCATGAATATTCTTATAGTCTTCCCTAAAGCATGCAAATATAGTTCTGTTATGTATGCTTTTTCATTAGTGAAATTTCTAGGACGTAAGATATGCACATAGCCAAACACTTTTCCAAAGTGACTATCAATTTACACTCCCAGCAGGAGTGTAGGATAGCGCCAGTTAGCCCACATCCTCATCAACACTTCCTCATTCTCTTTTAGCCTATAACAAGTAATATATTGTTTTGTAGCATACTGATATCTTTTTTTTTTTTTTTTTTTGAGACAGAGCCTCAAGCTGTCCCCCTGGGCAGAGTGCCGTGGCATTACAGCTCACAGCAACCTCCAACTCCTGGGCTCAAGCGAGTCTCCTGCCTCCGCCTCCCAAGTAGCTGGGACCACAGGCGCCCGCCACAACGCCCGGCTATTTTTTTGTTGCAGCCATCATAGTTGTTTGGCGGGTCTGGGCTGGGGATTCGAACCCACCACCTTAGGTGTACGTGGCTGGCGCCTTAGCCGGTTGAGCTATAGGCGCCGAGCCAGCATACTGATATCTTATAAGTATTTTTTATTAAAAACAGTTTATATACTTATTTTATCCCATTAATTTTAAAATTGGTTCCTTGCAGATGAGCTTTCTTCATCGCTGGCAAATGAAGTTTCAGAAATAATTTCTTAGCCATTTCAGCTACAATGCAAAATGGCAAACTAGGAATCCCATTTCTTTCCTCATTGCATATTTTAGGGGAGTTAAAAAAAAAAAGATCTTGAAAGCTATAACCACAGAGAAATGAAAAAGAATTAAGGCAAACAACATGCTAACACCCTGACTTGATCATCACACATGTGTACTTGTATGGAAATATCACACTGTGACCTACAAAAATGTGCAAGTATGTGTTCATTATAAACAATATTTTTAAAAAGTAGAAGGAAATTGCAAAAATAAAAGAAAAAATTTTACCAGGTAATAAATAAAATCATCTTTTTAAGGAGAACATCCTTATCTTCAAATATTCCTTAGAACCACCAGAGTGCTTGGTTAACCACTACATTGCCTAGTGGTAACGGGTTCATAGACCGTGGGAGTTGACCATTTTCTCATTAGAGAATTTCTAGAGAAAATATACTCAAATACATTAAGAGCCCAGACTTTTTTGTTATTGTATCCTTCAAGAACAACTGTGAACAAAGAGTTTTAGAGCTTTTCTCTTCTTGCCTGGAATATATTAAAAAGATATTTTTAATTCTTGATATTCTTAATATCTTCTTGATATTCTTAATTCTGAAAGTCATGTTTCAGTTTTCTACTGAATTTCAAGTTATAAAAACATGAAAACATATTCTTTGTAACCTTGGGCTTTGTTTAGGGATATGAAATTTACTTGAAAATGGATCTTGTCTCATTCAAGTCTCAGACGACTGCAGCACCTGCTGCCACCTTAATTTGAGCTGTGTGAGAACAAGCTGGACTACATCTAGATCCTGATTCAATAAACTGTGAGATATAAATATCTGATGTTTTTAGTGGCCAAATTTTGTGGTATTTTATTCCCCAGAAGCAGATGACTAATACAGTCCTGAAATCTATATTTACTTTAAAAGTTCTCCATGATATTCTGAGCTAGAGGATCTGCTCACTGATATTTGGCAACTGCTGTCATTTATATTTTGAGTTTTCTACAAAAAAAAAGAAAATTATCTTCTAGAAAAAGAAAACAGCCAGGTATGGTGGCTCCCACCTGTAATCCCAGCACTGTGGGAGGCTGAGGTGGGAGGATTACTTGAGCTCAGGAGTTCAAGGCTTGTCTGAGCGAGAGTGAGACCCTGACTCATGGAAAAAATGGAAAAACCCAGCCAGACGCGAGTGCCTGTAATCCTAATGGCTTCAGAGGCCGAGACAGCAGGATGCCCACAGCCCGAGTCTGAGGTTGCAGTGACCTACGATGCCATTGTGCTCTGCTCAGGGCATAAGGTAGAACTCTGTCTCACCAAAAAAAGGAAAAAGAAAATGAAAAAAAAAAAAGAAAAGAAAAGAAGAAGAAAACAACTTTTTTTCTTGAACTTCCTAAACTCTCCAAAAATAGCTTCCACCATGTTCTGGAAATCATAGCGGGCAACAGCCTACTATAAAGTCCCCCTTTAATCTATTTGGATTTTTTCAATGTTTTGTGGCCACTTTGCAAGATCAATTTGGTAATTTCTCCCATTGCTATTCCACATTCTGAGAATTCCTCTACATATCCCACCTCTCCACAATGAGCCATAAATCTCATTCTTTATATTTCACCACGCTTAAGCTCTTTTAATTGCTTTTATCAACTTTCTGGTAAAATAGTACCAAGCACATATAAAAATTCCCTTTATTTTTAGTTCTAGTTGCCGATCTTTCTCATAGTACATTAATTTCATTCATGTTAGCATTTTTACAGTTTTTATAGGATTCATTTATGGTTGTAAAAAAACATAAGGAGGGACTTGTCATTTTTTATTTTTTCATTTTATGAGCATGGCCTAGCCTCATGGTACTTTAGTAATTTATGATTTATTTATCAGTCTGCATTATTTTTTCATTATTAACTACCAGAATATTTCTTTTAGCTCCCACCTATTTGCAATGAATCATTTCTTTGAAATTTATGTTGAATGTCCTTGTAATCTTCTCCCAAAGCTCAATCTCCTCAATTCTTAGAGGTGTAGATTTTTTAAAATGCCACCTCCTGGCTGTGAATGCCAAGTTTCTTAATCTATAATATATTATTTCACATCTACATTTGCCAAAGTTTAGATGCACAATCATCACCTTCATGCCAACTACAGATGCCACTCTGCCTTTTGATGGCAGGGTCAAAGTGTCAGGACAGATCTAAATAATGGTCTGCCTTTGAATGCACCTTCTGTCTTATTGATTCATAATTCATATGCCTTGAGGGGCAGATATTCAGAAAGGGTGCTTCCACATATTTATGTATGGCATTTTTCTAAAGTGAATCACTTTGAGAGTTTTATATTTATCTTCATGAATTTATTACCCATATAAAATGAAGGCTACGTGAGAGTTATGGAAAGAGAGAGAGAAAGAGAGAGGAGAGGTAAAAGTCTACGCCTATTCTGAAGAATCCACCTTCTCTGCTTTGACGGGTAATGGGAAACAGTGGAATTTTGAGTAAAGACCAAAAGAATAAAGCTCTAGGAGACTGAAGAGAATAGTAGGTCTAGAAAACTTACAAATGGTGTCCCTTTAAGGAACTCCAAAGCATCTCACATGCATATTCCGAGTTCCAGAAGCCAAATTTTTTGTTCCTGTTACTAACCTGAATGGCTCACCACTACCATTTTAGCATATTAAAAATATCATGTTTCCCATTTGACCTAAATTCTAGATAAAGGCTAATTTAAACACATCTCTATTTCCCAACCTTCGGTTGAAATGTTGCAGGAAGATGAGGCCCAATGGAGAGAGAGAGCACCCAAACACTGTGCTTCAAAAATGCAGAGCTTTATTTCAGCTGGTGGAACACCAACACAGAAGAATTCTAAATGGCAGCACTCCCCTGCTGGCCAGTCTTCTCCTTTTTATCCCCAGTCAGAAATTTCCAGCCTATGGGTACCTTTCTCATTGGTCAGTTTGATTATCAACCTGGAGAAGCCGGCTGGGCCTTTTATAGAAGCAGAAGCAAGCATTAGTTTCCAGGTCCCAGGAAGTTAAGTTTCTACAAATTCCTAAGAGCTGAGTCACCATGGGAAGGACCTCACACGTGTATCTTTGGGGTCTCCTTGAGAAGACCTCCGTTCTTTTAGATCTTACTTTTTCCAGGTATCCTCTCTCAGTATGATTTTCATGTCTTGCAAAATTGTAGAAATCAAGAAACCTGAGAAATAATCTAATTTAATTCTCTAATATAATTTATGTAAAAATTAAAAAGCAAGTTAAATGGTTCACCCATTAAGGCCACAAATCAAAAGAAACAGATCCTAGAACATTGGTTCTCAACCTTCTTAATGCCGCGACCTTTTAATATAGTTCCTCATGTTGTGGTGACCCCAATCCTAAAATTATTTTCATTGCTACTTCATAACTGTAATTTTACAACTGTTATGACTTGTAAATATCTGATATGCAGGATGGTCTTAGGCAACCCCTGTGAAAGGGTCATTTGACCCCCAAAGGGATCACGACCCACAGAACGCTGTCCTAGAAGCTGTCATCTGGAAGGCAGGACAGTATGCTCTTTAGGAAACAAACTTTCAGTGTGAACAAACTGGAGTTGAAATCACAGTGTTGATTATTAACATCACTTATTCATCTTAAAATCATTTTTTCTCATCTTTAAAACATGCTCCTTTTGCTCTATGCTTCATAACAATTTTGTGCGAATAAAGGAGATGATACTTGTAGAATGCTTAGCCAAATTTGGTATGCTTTTGGCATTAAATAAATGTTAATTGCCACCAGCTTCTAACACTAATCTGAGTTCCAGGTGAATGCTCTACCCAGCAAACTGTGAAGTCTTCTGATAAGCTTAACATTTGTAGGACATTTTTTAGTTGATTGATACAAAGAGTTCATAGTTAACTTTTAGTCCTTCATTAACTTCAGAATTTGAATGTCTTAGTGCTTCAACTATTGCATCTCAGAGTAGATTTACCAGATAAAACAAGACATTTGAATTTATTGAAAATTCAAATTTAACTGGGTGTCTTGAATTTTGATATGCTAACTCCGAGAATCCTACCTGAAAATCTATCCAAATACAACTGTACCAGTACCGTCTTCCAAATTTCTGTTATTGCTATGTAAGCATAAACAACTTCAGTCAAATATCAATTAAAGATATATTTTGGGTAAAGATTACCAACATTATCTCAGAAACACAAACTCATTATTTCATTATTTGAATAAATTTAGACACAGCAAAGCTTGGACCTCAGTGAGTAAGCATATCCCTAAGGTATAAATCTTTCTTATTAAGATCAATGGGTTTCTTTTTTGAAAACTACTATTAGTGATCAAGGAGAAAATTCTAGTTCATGAAATCCTTTTCATTTCCACCAAAAGCTATAAGGATGAATACAAATGAAAAATAAGAGTTTTAACACTCCTTTGTTGGAAACATTATTTTAGAAAACTTTTAGCTTCTTTCCCTACCTCTTTGAAATTTACATAAAACATTTGTGAAATGAAATAAGGTTCTTGCCAGATTTATGACCTTGGAATTCCTTTGTCAAGGAGCTGGGCCCCACCTCTTGAAATGTAATCATTGATGACAATAGCATACTACCCTGGCCAGTGCCTTTGTCAAAACCAACTCTTGACATGAAGATATAAAAAAAAAAATTATTTTTCTTTTGGACAAAGCTAATTAGCAAACACAGTTGATTACTGCAATTACCAGGTAATTTTGGATGAACTATGTGTGATAAATGGTGCTGTCAAGTCCTCTTGGCAACTAGTTATTATTTGTCTTTTCATCTTTGCAATCTTCTAGCAGATTGCCTGTGATCACATTCTTGCTTCATGCTTATCCAATAATAAAATTGCTTTCTTTCTTTTCTACATTGTAGAAAGATTTTCAGAAGTAAAAGGAGATTTTGTTTTAAATTCTATTTCTCTGGCACTTTAATCCCAGGCGCAATGAATCTGGACTGGTTCCTTTAGTTTAATACAATTATTTTTGTTTTAAAAGTCAAAGGGTATGTAAATTTGATTTTATAAAATAAATACGTGAAGGGTGTTTCTTTTTGTAATTTAATGATAATTGTCTATGTTGTCTTGTCCATCCACACTGTAACAACTACCTTCTACTCTCATAGATTTTCCCTCTCTGTTTTATGAGGAATTATTCAACCTTGGAAAAATTTCTGAGGATATAAATTATCTTTTGCTCAGCAAGACGTTTTTGTTTCAGGCTTGGCACCCGTAGCGTAGTGGTAAGGGTGCTGGCCACATACACCAGGGCAGACAGGTTCAAATCCAGCCTGCCCCTGCTAAACAACACTAACAACTACAACAAAAAATAGCTGGGCAGCTACAAGGGAGGCTAAGGCAAAAGAATCACTTAAGCCCGAGAGTTAGAAGCTGCTGTGAGCTGTGACCTGTGACCTGTGACACCACAGCACTCTAATGAGGGTAACAAAGTAAGACTTTATCTCAAAAAAAGAAAAGTTTTTGTTTCAGTAAAAGAAGTACTATAAATGATTTGAAGATCCATATATGAATGTATAATAGTAACTAAAATTAAACAGAAAACTTTTATTGAACTAGTCAAGAACTGAAGTAATTATCTTCAGTGAGGTAAATAGAACATTCAATTTTCTGTATAATTCTCTGGACATTTTAGAGATGAAATTGTTCTTATTCACTAAAGTTTTTCATTTCCATTCCTTGTTTCTCTTCTACTTCACATATAAAGCAGGCACACTATTGTTGAAGCATCCTATATAAATAATTACTAGTCATGATATTCTTGAAGGAATGTTTTAATGATAGGATATTTTTGTTAGCTGAATTTCTTTCTTCAGTAGGTCCTTGGTCTCAGGATTTGAAGAATGAAACCGCAAACCACAGATCAGTGGTAAGAGAAGGTGTTATTGGACAGAGAGGGATACAGGAGGAATAAAAAGCACGAGAGCTTGTAGCAAAGAGGAAGACCCAAGTTGAAAGACTCCCACATGGGTCCTTTTTCTAGAGGCATATATATTTTTTCTTGATTATTGTTGGGGATTCTTTGAGGGTACAGAGAACCAGGTTGCACTGATTGCATTTGTTAGGTAAAGTCCCTCTTATAATTGTGTCCCACCTCCAAGAGTTAGCAAATGAACAAACACAGTCCCTCTCCTAGGGCAAGCAAGATTATTAGGTCCTTGCTGTTTTTATCTCTGGCAAGGGATTCAGGTGTATGCTTCCTACTCCAGGTGGAACCACCCAAAATGTTTCATGCTGCTTTGTTCATGACCTTGCTAGAGTCTAGAGGGTGCAGCCTGGAAAGGGCAGACACAGGGTCTGATTTCTGAGCTCGCCTAGGGCTAAAGAATGTGATATCCCTGTCTAGCCCTGAGTGGGGTAATCTTGTATCACCTTTACTTAGAACAGAAACAGAAAACAATTTCAACAACTTTCATCCAACAAAAGTTTTTGTTCCAATCATCTGTTTGAGTGTAATACTCTTGCAGTATTGACTTGCATGAGTGTAATACTCTGACCAGCTTGAGTGTAATACTCTTGCAGTATTGACTTGCATGAGTGTAATACTCTGAACCAGCACAATAATTTAAAAAATTATTGGCAGAGTTATAAGGACTGTAGTAATAGCACATTTCACCTTGCCCGTGAGTCCTTCTATTTTTCTATTCTTAATAGTAGACACACAAAAAAGCCTGTGCCATCATTTTCTCAGCCAGGCTGTCTCAATTGATAATCAAAATCTTTCCTCCCTTTGCCTACATTGTAGGTAGTCTTCCATATTATAATAACACCCACTTAAAATGTAAAACAGCATTCATTATGAATTGGCTGAATCATGAATTATGTCATAATTTATTCTCTATGATGACATCATAACATACGAGGATTTGGGGTCACCAGAAGAGAGGGTCTTGGTGTAAGGAATGAGGAGGCTTGACACAGAGTCTGTAGTGGGAGACAGGAACTCTGATAGGAGCCATATTTATTATCATAAAATGGGTCCATATTTATTATCTATATTTATTATCATACAATGGGAAGAAGTAGACAAAAGATGCTTGCCCAATATTAGCACTGATTAGATAGGACATGGAGAAGGTGGGATAGAATGTCTCCACCTTTGATTTTGCAAAACCACAGACCCTGAGCACAACTTCTGCCTCCAGCATCAGGAGCCCTATCAAACTAGAGAACCTTTACTATAATTACTATTACCTCACAGATACATTCTCCCTTGGAGGCCAGTTTTCTGGTCTCCTGCACACATACAACTCACTCACCATTCTCATGATTCTCTAGGTCTCTCTCTCTTTTTTTTTTTTTTTGGCTAGGGCAGGGTTTGAACCCACCTCGGGTATATGAGGCCGGCACCCTACTCCTTTGAGCCACATACGCCACCTGATTCTCTTGGTATAAGCCTATTACCAATTCTTAAGCAAGAAATAAATCTTATGCTAAAGACCAGGGCTCAACTTCCTCTACAATAACAGCTCATAAATTTTCTCTTTTTTCAGCGGAAAAGGTATGAAATTTCATATACACACACATATATATATATGTACATATATACACACACATATGTATGTACGTATGTATGTCTTATATGTCTTTTCCTAGAAATAAAAGAGTCTGATTTTTTTCATCACCTGTTATTTTATAAAAGAGTGAAATCAATAATCTATTTATTTAGCCAACTGAAAGGTGATTTCAAACAATATCTGTGGGATTGTAATTTCATAGCTTTATTTTCCTCTCTCACAAATTCTAACAAAAAGTAATATTATCTTCCCAAATGCAAGACAAATATAAAATGTCAAATATTGGCAGTCTCTCAAATACATAATATAAAATCTTTACAGGTGAATAATTATCTAACTAAAAGTACTGCTTCCTCCAAACCATAAGGCATTTTTAAGTGATTAGGTTACTGGCATTTCCCACAGCCAGAAATGCAAGGGTTTCTCTTTTTAAACAATGCTACTATGCTGACCGGAGAATTATGACAATTTCAAGTCTCATTATAAGCCTATTACTGGCCACTGACATAGAAACAGTGATAGGGTCTTTGATTTATTCATGCTATTACTGGCTGTGTCCAAAGATACTAAAAAAGCTGAACAAATGGAAAGTGAATTCACTCAGCCAGTTATTAGCTGTTCCCCAAATAATTTCTGTTCCAAACAGACTTTTATGAATAGGTCAATCTTCTCCTTTAAAGAATAAGATATTTCTGTGGGCATTTTATAGAAAAAAATAATATTAATACTGTGTCCACTGTCCAGTTTCAACTGAGAAATTCAAACTATATATCCTCAAGACTGCTGTTACCATAAAAGGTTATCTTAACATAAATGAAATCTTTTTAAAAAAGTAATATATTGAACTAATAATTCCAACAATCAAAGAGTAAAAGAGTAAAAATTTCAGAGTAAGAATAAGCAGCAGCATCCTTCCTCAAAGATGAATTGCTTTTAAATGATTCTGTTCCTCTCAAATTATATGACCTCGCCACCACCTCTCCTTCTCTTCATTTTTGAGATCTTACTAATTTTAGCATTACTCTCTTCAGTTATAGAAAAAGAACTACAATTCCAAATGAATTCTCACAAAAATAATATCATAAAACATCACTTTTTAGAAAAAAAATTCTCAATTCTTTCCATAAATACCTACTTGACTCTATAACATTATTGAAATATTATGCAGACAGTATAGGAAAGTGAGTTTTCCTACCTGCTTCAGAGTAGAAGGCCAAGGTTATTTAAGGTTAACAAGGAAGCAAGGTCTTCCAACAGTGATGAGCAGTCTGCAGGAATTATAACCTGAAAAGAATACCTTTGAAGACAGAAAGAGGAAGTCTGAATCAGAGAAGATAGGCCAGGTTATATTTGATTACAACCCCCCAAATCTTAGTGACTTAAGTGACCTTAATGACAGGTGCATTTGGAACTAACTAGAGCTCTACTCTATATTTTCTTCATGCCTGGAATCAGCAGGTAAGGGCAGACTCTAACTGAAGCATTGCTTCAAGATAGAGGGGAGAAGGAAACATAGGATTGCATGCTAGTTTTCAAAGCTTCTTCCTCCAAAGTGAAATATTACTATGATTCCTATTCTATAGCTCAAAGAAAGTCATATGGGCAAATCTAATACCAGTGAGTGACAAAGAGTAATTGTTCCCCAAAGAATAGAAGCAAATATTTGTGAATAATAGTTCAGTTTACCGCACTGGATGCAATTCAAGTATTTTACAGGTATGCCCCAGCTTCACTGGGTACATTACATTTTCTACAAGCAGAATATATTTTACCATAAAAATAATTCTATAAAACAAGCAGCTATTGATACCACCATTTCCAATGTAAGGAAACTACATAGAAGAAACAGAGTGGACAAAAAGAAAATTTTACTACTCAAACTTATCTGAAGCCAGTTTGAGTTTATCAGGTTATTAAGTTCTCAGTTGCTGAAAAGCAGCATGAATGCTCTGCCAGGATGCTCAAGAAAGAGGATTTATTCATTCTGTAATTATCCCTAAAATTCCTCTTATTCCTGAGAAACTGTGATTATCCCTAAAATTCCTCTTATTCCTGAGATACGTGATTCTGCAAGTTGTCCAAGGTCACAGAGCTAGTAAAAGGCTGTGAAGGGCAAAACATCTCTTCCAAAGATGTGACCTCATTTACAAAAAGAGGAAAACAATCTCAATGTAATGTAATAATCTAGTTTTCAGGTGCCATTGTTGTGAAATTCAAATGTGAAAAAAGGTTTATTTCATATCACTTCTCAATCAGTATGCAGTAAGATTCTGTTCATTTGATGACTGAAATGCTATGGATTATTACTGCTATCATATCAAATTTTCCAACTACCCTAGAGATTGCTGTACTGACATAGTTATGAATAAAATATAGGCAATAGCATTTCTATTATTCCCCAGGGCCAAACATTTTCTTGAGATGCATAATAAATAAACACATGTTGTAACAGAGAGCAAAAAATAACGACATCTTAGGTCATTATTTAAAATAAGACTCCCCTTGAAGTGAAGAGCTACACTGAAATCTTGCGTTGTAAAGATATTTTGGGAAATTTTGTAAAGAAAACATTCTGCACAAAGATGACTCTTCTTTCTTACTTACATGCTCGGAAGAGTTTTATAGCCATAATAACCCTACAGTGCTGTGATTTCGACATGGTTATTTCACATAGTAATTTGATTTTTTACCATTAGTTAAGTGAGAAAAGATAGTAATAAAATAAACACTGGGATTAAATCTACTTTTGATATTAAAGTCATTGTACTTTGAAGCAATTGTAATTTTTATTCAATAATTCACAATTAAAGCTAAGTCAGTGCAAAAACGTGAAGAATGATACTTATTTGCTTATTTTAAATTACTTTACTTATTCATATTAGGAGCCAGGAAATAAAATATTTGGAAATTAAAATAGCGTTTTGAATACATCCAAAGCTACATAAAAGCTATTCTCATCTTCTGGCACAGAGATTTGGCAACTCAGGTACCATTGACCTAACAAATAGAAACTCGTCCAGGGCAACTCACCCAAAGCACCTCAAGACACCAACTGGCACCCTTTGGGAATCAAATGAAATGCTTTCCACCTGGTTACTAGTCAGTAAATATCCTCCTTCAAACCTAGATGATCCCAAACATTTAAAATGTATTTATAAGGAGAAACGCTTCTGGAATGGAAGTCATCAGAAACCATGAAGGCTGGAAGACAGTGGGATGACATATTCATAGGGCTCATAGAAAAAAAGACTGTCAATAAGAAAATTAAACAACACAATTCCCAATAGCCAGTGAAAAAAGAATAAGTTACTAGGGAAATGAGAATATATTTTAAGAGAAAATAAAATGAAATAAAACATATTAAAACTTGTAGGTTAAAAAAAGCTTTGCTAATGAGAAATTTCTTTTTTTTTTTTTTGAGACAGAGCCTCAAGCTGTCCCCCTGGGCAGAGTGCCATGGCATCACAGCTCACAGCAACCTCCAACTCCTGGGCTCAAGAGAGTCTCCTGCCTCAGCCTCCCAAGTAGCTGGGACCACAGGTGCCAGCCACAACGCCTGGCTATTTTTTTTTGGTGCTGCCGTCATTGTTGTTTGGTGGGCCGGGCTGGATTCGAACCCGCCACCTTAGGTGTATGTGGCTGGTGCCTTAGCCACTTGAGCCACAGGCGCCGAGCCGAGAAATTTATTCTTGTAAATATCCATATACAACTATAGGCAACTATTTTAAATTGCACATGAACTTTATGGACAATCTATATTAAGAAAAAAGAAAGATCTCAAATAAACAACTTAAACTTCCACTTTAAGAAATCAGAAACATACTAGCTAAGTAAACAAACAAAAAAAAAGCATAGAAAATAAAGTAATTAATATAACAGCAGAAATAAATGGAGAAAATAAAAACAATAGAGCAAATGAAGACGATCAAAACATAATTTTCTGAACAGATCAACTAAATTTCAAACATTTAGCTAGACCGTAAAAAGAGAGAGAAGAGAAGTTCCACTACCAAAATCAGGAATTAAAGAGGGGATATTATTGTAAACCTTAGAGAAATAAATACGATAATTATGAAATAATGCTATGAAAATGGTTGGCAATAAAAATTAGACAAAATGGATGAAACATAAGATTGCCTATAAAAATACAAATTACCCAAATAGATGCAAAGACAAATGGAATTTTTGCACAGACCTGTTATATATATATGTAAAGGTACTATTAGCAACCGAAACTATGTGGGGTAGGATTGAAAATTAAGATTCAATATTTTGTGCTTCCTTGATACAGTTCAGAGGGCCTTAAACTAATACTACCCAATCTTCTCCTGGGGATAAGGTTCCCTCACCAAAAAAGCCCTCTTTATCAAAAAGATAAGCACAATTCCTACTTACCTCTGAGTAATGGGTTTCTGTTCTCTTCCTGACTATGGAATTATTCAAGCAACTCCATCCTCCTACCCTCTCATGAGAACCAAGGAGCATCTCACTCTATCAATACCACAAAATATACCTCCCACAGTTCCTAGTCGCTAACTCTATTCCTAAATGTTCCCCTAATAATGTGAGACGTCCTCTCCCCCCAGGATAGGAGTATATCTCACTATTAGTCTCCTGTAGATCTCATTTTCCCAGTTTTATCAGATTTGCAAAATGACCTCTTCCTTAAAAGTTATTTTTGTTCTCTGCCCTATACCTTAGAATTTCATACCAGAAGTTGAGCTTAATGAGCAGAACATTGTATTCTTGCTTAACTAACTTCTCCACAGGACTTCCTGACAGCTCACCATCCATCACCAACAGCTGCCTATTGAATCGGACCACCTGTAGACTTCATGACTTCAAACCCTAAGCAACATGACCTGCAGTCCACAGCCTACTATAAAAGCCATTTGCCCTTGGTCAGTCGTAGAGATGGATGTGAGAAATATATCCCATCTCCTAGCTGATGTCAGTCGCAATAAAGTGCTTTCTTCCCTGGCAATACTTGTGTTAGTAATTGGCTTTTTGTTGGAGCAACTGGACATAAGCCAGGCTCCTTTTGGGTTCAGTAGCAAAAGTAGCACCTTTGGGTTCATCAGCCTCACAGAGTTCATCTACCCCCAAGACACTAGAATAGGTGGCCCTTTCTTGTCAACAAGGTAAACAGGAAGAGATTTAAAAACCTCTCACAAAAAAAAGCTCACAAAGTGGTGGCTTCCCTGGCAAGTTCTTTAAAATGTTTACAGACGTGGTCCCTTGTTTCCACATCCAGCCAGCATGTGCAGTTTGGGGACTTTGTGATAAGCACAGAAAAAGATGCCTAATATCATGAGTCATCAAGGAAATACAAATCAAAACTGTGAGATACCACAGTTTCACACCTAGCAAAATGGTTATAATGGGGAAAAAAGGAATATGTAAGTATTGATGAGGTTGAGGAAACATTAAAACCCACAGACATTGCTGGTGGTAACATAAAACAAACAGTTGCTATAAAAATACAGTCCAGATATTTTTTAAATGAAGTTGAAAATCAAAAGAAAAAAAAATTACTAGCAAAATTATTAAAGAATATTTGAAAATATTATACAGGAAGGATAAATTCCTAATACACACAGAATCAGAATACTTTTTTCAAATTGACAACAACATGAAATAACAAGGAAATATTTTCTGGCTTCATACTGACATATTTTTTGAAAGGATTTTAAACACTTAGTGCTGATAATTATTTATATGTCACTTATACAAATAAATGTTATTCTTTGAAAGGCAAATAGTATATATCTCAAAATGTAAAACACATATGGCTTTTTTCAGTATGTCATCCTGGGTAGAGTGCTATGGTATCATCATAGTTCACAGCAACCTCAACCTCTTGGGCTCAGGCAATCCTCTTGGGCTCAGGCAATCCTCTTGCCTCAGCCTCCCTAGTAGCTGGGACTATAAGTGCCTGCCACAATGACAGCCACTTAGTTTTTCTTCTTTCCTTCTTTCCTTCCTTCCGTCCCTCCCTCCCTCCCTTCCTTCCTTCCTTCCTTCCTCCCTTCATCCCTCCCTCCCTCTCTCCCTGCCTCCCATCCTCCCTCCCTCCCTTCTCTCTTTCTCTCTTTCTTTCTTTCTTTCTTTTAGTGGAGACAGAGTCTTGGTCTTGCTCAGGTTGGTCTCAAACTCCTGAGCTCAAGGGATCCTCCCATCTCAGCCTCGCAGAGTGCTAGGATTATAAGCATGAACCACTGCCTCTGAGCTGCATGACTTCTGACATAACAATTCTATATCTAGCATTTCATACTGTAGAAATACTCATATATGTGCAAAAGATACATACAAAAACGATTTATTATATCATTGAAATAGTAAAAAAAAAAAAAAAAAAAGAAAAATCAAAAACTGAGGCAAAAGGATCTCTTGAGCTGAAGAGTTTGAGGTTGCTGGGAGCTATGACGCCATGGCACACTACCAAGGGCAACAGAGTGAGACTCTGTCTTAAAACAAACAAACAAACAAATAAAACAAAAACAACTTAGATTCTCATTATAAAGGAATATGTTACATGATATGCAATAGTAGGCAAGTAGTAAAAAGAGAATGGCAGATGTTTACATTTATGGACAGAAATACCTGTAAGCCATATCATAAATGATGAAAGTGGTTGAACAATATATAGAACATAATAATAGCTATGAAATGTGCATATGTATGTATATGTGCATATATATTTATACTCAGAGTATGTGAGTATATAAAGGCATAATTAAAATATATTGATAAGCATCTAAAATTTTTAGCAGTTATTCCTTTTATTATGTTGAGTGAGACATGGTCAGGGGTGAGGTTTGCTTATTAATTTCATCTTCAACCTATATGAAGTCTTTTGATTGGGCCTGTCTTCTTCAGAAGCAGCCAAATACAGGGCAATTTCTAAAACTACCACCCAGAATAAATGAGCTCTCCCATCTCCCAGCCTTGAGGTTTCCTCATATCCTCACATGCAGGCAGGATAGGGAAAGTAACAAGCATGTGCAAAATACCTAAAATATTTATATTCAGAGCCAGCTTGGCAATATTTTGCAGGTCTAGAGAAACTAAGATGTGCTCCAGCACATAGGATCATTTCCAACCCCAAGATTAGTCCTATGACTGTACTTGAAAAAAATAAAATAACAGCATTTATATGACCTGATAATAACATAAATTTACTCAAAATAATAGAACAAATATTTTAAAGCTATTTCCAACAAAGGACACCTTAAACAAATACCAACTGCATTGCCTTCTCAATGCCTTTTCAGTTCATTGATCATTCCTAGTTAAAGATACTTTGTACCTAGCTCAGCACCTGTAGCACAGTGGTCATAGTGGTGCCAGCCACATACACAGAGGCTAACAAGTTCGAACATGGCCCAGTCCAGCTAAACAACAATGACAACTGCAACAAAAAATAGCCTGTAGTCCCAGCTACTTGGGAGGCTGGGGCAAGAGAATCTCTTAAGCCCAAGAGTTTGGGGTTGCTGTGAGCTGTGATGCAAGGGCACTCTACTCAGGGTAACATAATGAGACTCTGTCTCAAAAAAAAAGAAGATAACTTTGTACTAAAGGGACATGTGGAGCTGTTTCCTTGATTGCTTTAAAATGAATCTCTTCAGTATTATCTCATACAAAGTTTATATGCTAATCAAACCTGTGATATAACTCTCTATTTGCACAATTATTTGCTCATAGAGCCACACCAGTATCCAGGCTCTCTTTGGCAAATATCTGAAGTCAGAATTTGGCTCACATTGGGGCCTTGGCTAAGGGAGGACACAGCAGAAGCTCACAAAGACTTAAACTCTGAGTATGCTTTTGAAATTTTCTCAGACTGACCCCCAACCTTCCTACCCTAACTCTTCCTTTTTTTATCATTTATTTTCTTGCAGTATGCTTGTATCAACACAGAATTATTAACAGGAGGTAAGACTCCATAACCTTGGAAGGCATCAGCTTAAAATTTTAAGTCTATAGTCTGCCCATCTCCTTCCCCCCTCACCTCCTGCTTGATTTTCACTGAGTTTAACTTCCCTCTGTGCTTACACGGGCTCATGAGTTAGTTCCAATTTAATAGCAAGTATATGTGGTCTTTGTTTTACCATTACTTAGATATTTCACTTAGGATAATGAACTATAGTTCCATTTAAGTTGTTGTAAAAGGCATTAATTCATCCTTTTGATATCTGAGTAGTATTCCATAACATATACCACATTATGTTAATCCACTCTTGAATTCATAGGCACCTCAGTTGATTCCATGTCTTTCCAATTGTGAATTGTACTGCAATAAACATTTTTGAGTGCAGGTATCTTTTTGATAAAATAGCTTATTTTCCTCCAGGTAAATACCCAGTAGAGGGATTGCTGGATCAAATCTAGCAATTTTTTGACTAATCGCCTTACTGTTTTCCATACAAGTTGTGCTAATTTGCAATCCTATCAACATCTCTCTGCATCCATGCCAGCCTCTCTTGTTTGAGGACATTTTAATAAAAACCACTCTAACTGGAATAAAGTAATATCTCATTATGGTTTTAATTTGCATTTCCTGATGATTAGTGACATGGAGCATTTTTTATATGTTTATTGGCCATTTGTCTATTTTTTGCTAAGTTTCTATTCCTGTCCTTTGTCCGTTTTTTAATGTTGTTTTTTTTTTCTTGTTGATTTGCTTGAGTTCTTTGTACATTCTGGTTATTAGTTTTTTATTGGATATAGGGCTTGCAAATGTTTTCTCTCTTTCTGTAGGTTGTCTATTTGCTCTGTTGATGATTTCCTTCACTGTGAAGAAGCTTTTTAACTTGTCAGGTTACACTTATTTGTTTTTGTTGTTTCTGTGATTGCCAGTGTGTCTTTCCATAAATTCTTTGCCTAGGTTGATTTCTAGAAGAGTTTTGTCAATATTTTCATCTAGAATTATTATTTCTTATGGCGTTCTGACTTACATTTAAATATTATATCCTTCTTAAATTAATTTTGTGAATGGTGAGAGATGTGGATTCTATTTAATTCTTCTTTACATATATGTATGTGTATACACACATACACAGAGTTGATTAAGTTCATAAAGTCATCATAGAAAAAGTGCGACATATCTCCTTGCTGAATATCACTATGGTCATCTTCAAATTACTGCCCTTTAGAAGCTATGCACCAATAGCAGTACCTAGCCCACCCTTCAAAGCAATTGTGGGACTCCCTTTCTGGAATGGCCATCAGATATTCAGCAATGAGTTATATAGCACTTTTTCTAGAATGAATTTACAAACATAATTGTCCAACTTCATATATATATATATGTGTGTGTATATATATATATATATATATATCATGCCCTATATAGTGTATTTGTATTCTTTTATTTTACTTTAAATATGTATGCATATGTAAAAACTTGTTTATATACTACTTATGATATATTTCTATTTTTATGTATATAACACATTTTTATGATGGGAAACACTGGAACAAAGGGAAATTTTTATTTTTATTCATGAATCTCTGCTTATTATTTATAATTTGAGATCATTTTTGACTGTTTGTATATGTTTCATAGAAAGGCAATTGTGTGCCGAGTTTGAAAATTAATGACATATACAAAAAACTAAAGTTTGAAAACTTTTGATTGTACCAAGTTTGAAAAATTGACAGCACCGAGTTTTTCAAAACTATGAATTTTTTAAAAAGCTAATTCTAAACCCAAAAGAAAAGAAAATGTATTCACAGGTAGAAGAAGAGAAAGTACGTTCCAAATTTTTCAATGTTTAAAAAGCCCAATATTAAGCATCTGACGGACTGCTATTATTTTACTAGTTTTTGGGCATTTTGATCAATCATTTTAAAAAGCTTTTAATTTGAATTATTTCTCTTAATCTTGGCAACATAGCCTGGCAGCTATTATCACTTCCCAATACAGAAAAGGAGAGTTGGAAAAGTTAAATAATTGAAGGTTCACACTGTTAGCAATTGTTAGGAGTCATTATTCAAATACTGCTTCTCTAGCTCTAGGGTGAGAACTTTTAAACATATTTGAAACTAACATAGTTGACAACTTGGCATAGGTAAAAATACCAAAAGATCTGGATTCAGAAAATCCAGCTATAAGCTGTAGAGTTTCCACATAGAAAAACTGATTAATGCTTGACCTTGAGTTTCTTGAGTTATATAATAGTATAACATGCAATTAGTTAGGAAAGAATTTGTTCTTGAAGGTTCTGGTCTAACAGACGCTAGAAGGTCAGTGATTTTACAACTGAAAATTTATTTCTTACTCCCTAAAATCTAAATAGGTGTTTATACAAGGCAGGCAGTTCCCCTCCAGATCTACTTCAGGATCCAGAGGTCAGCCTTCCCTGTGATTCCGTAATCCTCAGAAGCCATGACTCAAAACATGAGCTGTGAGCTGTGTCTGCACTCTAGAAAGCCAAAAGCCAGAGGTTCTTAAGGGTGTGTATCACTCAGTCCAATGATTACTCCTTACAGAATACAACAAGCAACAGTCCCCATTCATACCTGAGAAGAAGAGGAAGCAGGTTGAGTAATTGGCTAACATCCTCTCCCTGGAAATATGTATTTGAAAATATAAATACTACATGTAAAAATACTATTTTAATATTTAATCTTAGTCATAGTTGTCATTTCAGATCTTCAGTCCTTGCAGGAGCCCTAGTTTTAAAGCAATACACGCCTTAACCTAATTACAGCCTAAGAATTTAGGGAGAGGAGGTGGGAGGGATGGGTGGGTGCAGGGAGGGTGATTGGAGGGATCACCTCTATGGTTTGTCTTACAAGGGTACAAGTGAATCTTTCTAAAAGTAGAGTGTAAATGTCTTAACACAATAACTAAGAAAATTGACATAAAGTCTATGTCAACCAGTTTGATGAAAATATTTCAAATTGGATATGAAAACACAACACTGTACCCCATGATTGCATTAATGTACACAGCTATCATTTAATTTAAAAAAGCATCGTACAGTAAAAGAAAGAAAGAAAGAAAGAAAGAAAGAAAGACAGACAGACATGTGATATGAGAGCATTAACATTTGTGTTTTCCTCATTATATAGAATGGGTCTGGTCAATGGTGAACTAAATTTCTCAATAATGAAAAACAAGGCATGCGCAGATAATACCCTTCAGGAGACAACTTCACACATCTCTCCAAAGGAAAATGGCTTGCTACAACTAAGCTAGTTGGTAAAATCACTTTAATCTACAGAGAATCACCCAGCAAGAAAGTATGCCATGTAAAAATTTTTCCAGTACAGACTATCTTCTTTCCATCCCAAACCATAGTGAGTGATCTAATTAATGCTTAGGGAAGGAAAAAAAAATTTTTTTTGAAACAGACTCTCAGTATGTCGCCCTTGGTAGAGTGCTGTAGCATCACAGCTCCCAAGTAGCTGGCACTACAGGCACCTGCCACAATGCCTAGCTATTTTTTTTGTTGTAGTTGTCATTGCTGTTTAGCAGGCCGGGACTGGGTTCCAACCTGCCTGCCTTGGGGTATGTGGCTGGTGCCCTAATGACTGAACTACAGGCGCCAAGCCAAGAACAATATTCAATTTAGTATGTAACTATCTTTCAACTGTAAAAAGCAAGCTTCCATAATTTGCATACACCTTCCCTTCTGTCTGGGCTTTCTTTCATGTGTTCTATCTTATGATGCTTCAAATTACCTATTAGACTTCTTATTCACTGTATTTTCACAACTGATTATTGCTAACATATAGGAATGATAAGAGCTTTCTTAGAAATTAATACCGAAGACTTTAGTTATCTTGAATATTCCTATCTTGTGACACATATGCACTACTTTACATAAGTGAGCCTTCTCTTATTTCATCTTTAGATATATAAATTACCTTGATCTATGAACAAATCAAAGGAACAGAGGCAACATAGCAAAAATAGTTAAGACAGCCTCTCTTGAGAAAGTTATTTCAACTATGACTCAGCTTTTTCATAGTACATAGAAACATCGTTAATATAGATTTCATAAAGTTGCTGTAAGTTAATGTTTGTAAATTGCTTGGAATAATTTATAGTGTCAGATAAGTACTTGTTACATAAATAAATAAAATAAACAGGCTGTACGGTAGATACCTAAGAATTTTATGTATTCAAGAAAAATTAGTTATTAGTTTCTCATCATGGTATAGGTAAATGAGTTTGGGCATAACAATTATCATTCATATGCATAATTTCCTTCAGTTGTAAGACAATTATAAGACTACTGACTACTTCATAAAGTTGCTACAATAAATGAACTGAGGTTTAAAGGCCTTAACGATTTGGTGTTGGACACATAAAAGATGGGAGAAAAAGGCATGTAAAGGAAGCCTTTCATAGTTTTTAGAAGGTATGTATTTCCTGATAAATAGTGATGAGGACTTAGACAATAATTTAGGATAAAGAATTTGATTTCCAATGTTACTTTTTATCAGTGTGGAACTATACATAAAAAGTGAAATGCTTACAACACTAGCCAGACATGCAAATAAATATATACTATAATCTCATCAAATCCGAAAATCATAAAGGAAAACAAAATCCATTTTACTCCAGTGACCTAAAAATAAAATTTATGTAACAACACCATGGACTTTCTGTTGGCTTTGCAAGTATGTCATAGTTAATCCCAGACATCTTGTCTTCTGCCCTTTAGGAATTTGTAATTCAACATGTTTTCAAATAAGTTAACTTATAAATAACTACAAAAAAAAATAAGATGTGTTAAAACACACATTTAAGTCAGTAGTCGGTATGTTAGTTCTAGAAAATATTACATGGATTTTTTTTTCCATTCCTAAGATACTTTACTAAGAAGAATATTTTCTAAGGGAGGGTTAATGGTGGGACCACACCTATGGATCATATCGCAAGGGTAAAAGTCAAATCTATAACGTATTGAACACAAACGTCTTAACACTGTGATTAAGTAAGTGAGGTAAAAGCTATGTTAATTAGTAGGATGTAAGCACACCAATTTGTACAAATAATCAACACATTGAATCCCACAAAGGCATAAATGTATCCATGATCTATGTATATATAACTTAATAAAAATATATATATTACATGGAATTAGACTAAAAATTGTTCAAAGTAATGTTACTTTCTGTATGTGATACATTTTCCAGTGACAGAGGCTAGACTCACCAAAAAATTACATAAAACCTTCAATTTTCATCAAAAATAGTTATTTATGGTGAATTAATTGCAAATGTTTATGATATTTTTATTTCTTAATTAATATACTTTTATATACGTATTCTTAGGCTCAGACATAAAAATAACACTCTGGGTTTTCCTTACCAAATATTGGGAGGCTGCAAAGCTGCTACATAATCCAATTTGTCAGCGTTTTTATAATCCTATCAGACACTGCCTTTTATTTCTTTTAGGAGTGACTTTTCTGTATCAAATTGGATGCTAAATTAACTTTCTAAAGAGTTGAATCAGAGTAATTCCTCAATTAACTTTTCAAACATTGAAATGTGGATTACTCGTATGCCATCAGGGAAAGCTATCCAAGTGACCAATCATATTTTTAAAGCATTATGCCTCTGCCCGTTCTAGCATGGCAGATATAACAATTGAGTCCTCAAACTTTGGGATGCTATTGACGTACCGTAATCTAGAGTTCTGTACATTATGATAAAGGATCCCAAGATGAATGTTTAAGAAATGGCTACACCACGTGAGGTTGTGGTGATTTGGGTTAAACATGGCAAGTTCTTTGTAATCATCTGATCCATAAACCCAGGAATAGTTATTTCTACCCTTCCAGGAAAATTGATTTTACGTCTATTGTTTGAATTTGCTAAACTACTCTTGTCTTAGACACTTTATTCTTGCTATTTTCCCTACCTGTAAAAAATTACCTGAGGTATTTTGTGTTATTTTTTATTCTTCAGGTCTTAGCACATTTGTATTCCTCTAAATGCTTTCTATGCCCCATGAAAGGATGTGCTCATTGCACCCATTTTTGTTATAATAAGCTATTATTGTCTTCATTAACCTACATATTCATAATTCCTTCATCATTACTGAAATAGATTTGCTATGTATGTCTAATTAACACATTTAAATACAGAATACTTTTTAAACTACCTTGATCCCCCTATTTCATTTTTTTTTTGTATTCTCTCAACTGAAAGTTTTTATTAATTCCATCATTTTCCTATCTATGAAATAAAGGTATCTCCATTTGTGACTTAGGACCTTTTATAAAACCACTTTGAAACTCAGATACAGCTATTAAAACACACCTCTTTACTGACCACTCCCTTATTTGATGCGGATAATTTATCTAACTAGTATTCAAAATATTCTGACTTGCAAAGAATGTGGGATATTCAGAGATATAATTAGGAGTGGATTGGGAGTGGAAGCTGTTGTAAAGTTTAAGTATAAGATTTTAACAACATTAAGTGAAATGACTGTTCATTAGTGCTGAAATATATTTAATATTATTAAAGAAGGTAGAGAGAAGTAGAGCAAAATAGTCACTAAGCACCCTCTAAAATAGAAATAGTTGATATTGAAATAGTATTAAACAAAAGAAAGGCTAGAGGCTTCTGAAACATACATTTTATTCATTTTAACACTAAGTATTTATTAATGTAAAAGAACATGAAATATCCAATGCAAATTTTAAACCACATTAA
Source organism: Otolemur garnettii (assembly GCF_000181295.1). Taxonomy (NCBI): domain Eukaryota; kingdom Metazoa; phylum Chordata; class Mammalia; order Primates; family Galagidae; genus Otolemur; species Otolemur garnettii. Next base: position 30,494,609 of record NW_003852403.1, read on the forward strand.
ATTCTCAGAATAAAATAAATCACTAAACATACATAAATATGTGTTTGAAAGTTTCTTGAGAAATCAAAACTTCCATAGTATTATTGATTTATTTTATTTTGGGAATTTTGTATTTGAGGGGAGTGTGAATTCAATTGAACCAAATAAACATAGTGTTACATAAGCATTCATGACTACTGATGATATTTTTAGGAAATTCCTATTTGATATTAAATGAGTGAGACGTTTCTCTGTAATGCCATGGACTGTTCCCCTATAAATTCACCTCCAAAGATAAATTGGAGTTCACATAACATGAACTTGCAGAAGAGTTATTTTTTGAGGTCAGGTTTGAAATTATTTTTACTGCAAAAACAGAATATTGAATCAATACTTGTTATTTTGTAGAACTCCCACAGATATTTCTTAGTTTGGGGAGACATTTCATGTTTATATTACACACAATTTATTACGTGATATGAAGGCAGTCTCATTGAAATATTCACATAAATCAATATTTCTGGAAAGATTCAGTTATCAAGTATAAATAAACAAGGTTTTTTGAATCTCACAAATGTGTATACCCAACATAGCATTTTTTTTAAAAAGGACTGGAAAAAAATCTGATTATATAAAGACTTTTAGTTTGAACATATGAACAAAAAAATTGCTGTAATTTCTGTAAATAATGGTTTAATATTAAACCCAAAGCAGATGAAAAAAGACTGGGTTCTAAAATTCTAAAACTATGAAATTATACTAATTTTATATATTTGCTATGCATTTTTAGATGCACAATCAAGCATCATTGTCAAAAAATCAAGAAAGAAGAAGATCTGGAAATCAAATTAAATTTTCAGCATGACCTATGAGAAGTTACTCAGCATTCAAATTGGTAATATTGACTTTGTCATTCCAACATGAATTTGTTGTTGGACCTTGGGCACTAATTTGAATCTGTGACTCCAGCTGTTAACTTTAGTTTAAATAGGCTATCTATATCACATAGATTGTATGAAAATAATAGGATAAACCTACAGGTGAAGCTATTTTTTTTAATTTATTTTTCTTACTTACACATGTGTACATTAGGTTTCCACTTTTGCCTTCACAGAATTTAAAGGCTAAATTTGATGACAATAACAATATTTAACATAAGGACTGAGAACAAAAACCTCATAAAGAATGAATGAAGATAAATAACATTCAGAAAAGAAATCAGATGATTGCTGCAACAAAATATTAAGCAATAATAATAGTAATAATGCAAAGAAAGTAACATTCACATTGCCAGAAAAAGTATGTATATTATAGAATACTTTGATCAATTAACATCTTTTTTAAATACTGATATGCCATTGTCTTAGTCTATTCATTCTGCTATAACAAAATTCCTTAGACTAGGTTGATTATAAATGAAAGCTTTAGAGTCTGGGAAATCCAAGATCAAGGCACCAGCAAACTCACTATCTACTGAGGATTTGCTGTCTGCTTCCAAGATGAAACCTTTTTGCTATGCTCTCACACACATGGCACAAAGCGGCAGAAGGAGCAAACAGCTCTCTTCTATCCCTTTAATGAGGGCACTAATCCTCCTTGTGAGGTTCTGCCCTCATGACTTAATCACTTCCTAAGGCTCTATCTCTTAACACTATTATGTTGGAAATTGAGTTTATTTCTTTCTCTTGCCTGACTGCTCCAGAAAGTCTTCCAGTAACATATTGCATAGAAGTGGTAACAGTGACCCACCTTGTCTTAATTCAGTTCTTAGGGGGAATACTTTCAACTTTTTGCCATTCAATACAATGTTGACTATGGGTTTGTCATATATAGCTTTTGTAATTTTGAGGTGTGTCCCTTTGTGCCTATTTTTAAATTTTTTTTTTTTATTATGAAAGGGTGCCACGTTTTATTGGATGTTTCTTCTGCATCTATTGAGATGATCATATGGTCCTTCTTTTTGCTTCTGTTTATACAATGAATCACATTTATTGATTGATTGAACCATCCTTGCATCCCTGAAATGAAACCCACTTAATTATGCTGGACTTTTTTATAATGTGGTATGTGCTGTTGTATTTGGTTTGATACTTTTTTTTATGGAGGACTTTTGCAACTGTGTCTATAAGGGATGTTGCTCTGTAGTTATCTTTTTTTTTGCTGTGTCATTTCCCGGCTTTGATATCAAAGTCATGTTGGCTTCAAAGGATGAGTTAGGCATGATTCCCTCCTTTTTGATGTTATGGAATAGTTTCTGTAGGATAAGTGAATAGGTACCAGGTTTTTTTTGTTGTTGTTGTTGTTTGTTTGTTTGTTTGTTTTTTGTAGGTCTGGTAGAGTTCAGCTGTGAATCCATCTGGTCCAGGGCATGTTTTTGAGAAGGGTTATGGGGGGAGGAATTTTTATTACTACCTTAATCTCATTGCTCATTACTGGTCTGTTCAGGATTTCTATTTCTTCCTGTTTGAGTCTTTGGAGGTTATTGGTTTCCTGCAATTTATCCATTTCCTCTGTTTTCTAGTTTATGTATATAGAGATTTTTGTAGTATTCACAGATGATATTTTGTATTTCTGTGGTATCAAATGTAATATCTTCCTTTTAATTTCTGATAGAGCTTATTTGGGTCTTTTCTATTTCCCATTAATTTAACTATAGGTCTATTGAATTTTCTTGTATTTTCAAAGAATCAACTTTTTGTTGGGTTGATCCTATATATTTTATTAAGTTCTGCTCTGTGCTATATTTCTTTCCTTTTGCTGGCTGTGTGTTTGCTTTGCTCTTCCTTTTGTACTACCTTGAGGTATAAACATTGGATAGTTAATTTTTGATATTTCTGTCATTTTGATATAGGTATTTAAGGCTATGGATTTTCCCTTTAGAATTGTTTTTCCTGGGTCCTGTAGATGTTGGTAGCTTGTGTCCCCTTTATTGTTCAGTTCAAAGAATCTTTTGATGTACATCATAATTTCATCACAGACCCAAGAATCATTCAGCAGCAAATTGTTTAATTTCCATGACTTTGTATAGACTTGCATGTTTTTCTTAAAATTTACTTTTAATTTTATTCCACTGTGGTCTGAGCATATACATAATATGATTTCATTTTTTTTTTAACTAACTAGGATGTCTTTTGTGGCCCAGAATATGCTCAGTCTTGAAGAATGTGCCATGTGCCAGCACAAAGAATGTATATTCAGTAGTTTTTTAGTAGATTTTTCTATAAACATGTTAAGTCCATTTGTTCTAGAGTTCCATTTAAATCCAGTGCATTTTTATTGATTTTCTCCTTCAGTGATGTGTCTGGTTCTATTAATAAGTGTTGAAGTTCCCCCCAATTATACTGCTACTATTTATCTCTTTTCTTAGATCTGGTAGGATTTGCTTTATAAGTCAGCGTGTTCTTGTGTTAGGTGCATATATATTTACTCTTGCTATGCCTTCTTGTTGAATTTCTCCCTTTACCATTATGTACAATCATCATCTTTCTTTTCTTTTACTGTTGTTGACTTGAAGTTCATTTTATCTGATATGAAAATGACATTACTTGTTTGTTTTTGGTTTCTATTTGCATGAAATATTTTTTTTAATCCCTTCACCTGGACTTTGTGTGAGTCCTGGGTTAGACATGTTTCCTGGAGACAACAGATACTTGAGTTGGGGTTTTTTTAACCATTCAGCCAACCTTTGTCTTTTAAGTAGAGTGTTTAGACCATTTGCATTGAGTGTTAGTATTTATTTAATGAACGTTGTTGTGTTCATTATGCTGGGGATGACCTTATGGTTTTGTTTTACCTCATGTGCTGTTGTTTAATAAGGGCTATGAGATTTACCTTTTGGATATTTTTATATTGATAGGTATCTATTTTACCATTCCATGTATAATGCAGTTCTGAGTATTTCATGTAGGGTAGGGTAGGTCTGATCATGATAACTTTTCTTAGTTTTCGCTTCTCTGGAAAAATATTTCTCATTCATTTATAAAACATTTTTCCAAGATAGAAAATTCTAACCTGACAATGGATAATTGTTCCATTTAATAAGACTAAAAATGAGTTCCCAGTCCTTTGTTAGCCTGATAGTTTTACCTTTGTAGGTTAGTTTTTGCTTATGTCTTGCTGCAATAATGTTCTCCTTTTGATGTTGGTTGAATTTATGGTTATGTATATTGGAGAGGTCCTATTTTCTAAGAATCTTCCTGGTGTTCAAAGACCATTTTGCATCTGGAAATCTGAATCTCTGGAAAAACTGGGAAGGTTTTTGTAAATAAGTTCTTCAATTAAATTTTCCATTGTTTTTGCATTTACTTCTCCATCAAGGATATTATAATTCTTATATTGGCATGATTTGCATAATCTCACACTTCTCTGAGTGATTATTCATTTTTTTATTCTTTTCTACATCTTTGACTGAATAGGTTAGCTCAAGAGTCTTGTTTCCAAGCTCTGAGACTCTTTCGGCTGCTTGGTTTAGCCTGTTGTTGAAACTTTCTGCTGTACTCTGAAAGTCCCTAAATGACTCTTCATTTCTTTAAGTTCTTTTTTTTTTAAATTAAATCATAGCTGTGCACATTAATGCAATCATGGGGTACGTTGTGCTGGTTTTACATACAATTTGAAATGTTTTCATCCAACTGGTTAACATAGCCTTCACGGCATTTTCTTAGTTATTGTGTTAAGACATGTATATTCTACACCTAGTATATTTCACATGTGCCCTTGTAAGATGCACCATAGGTGTGGTCCCACCAATTACCATACCTCACAGAGTGTAGATTCCAAACATACCGTACCCAATTGTTGTAAAGAAACCCCCAAGTCAAAAATTGTTACTTAAAAACTTGTTTCACACAAGTTATGTCCCCCAGACAATGTCAAATTCAAATTTTTCTGAAGCAAAATTTCAAAAATAGATCTTATATGGGATTCTATGAAAAAATATCAATTTGTGCTTAAAAATGGGCTCATAGAAAAATGTCTTAAAACCTAATGAAAAAATAGTATATTGAAATGGATAATAAATCTTAATAAATTAAGAAGGTGTGTCATAATCTCTAAAGCAGGGGTCCTCAAACTTTTTAAACAGGGGGGCAGTTCACTGTCCCTCAGATCATTGGAGGATTGGACTGCGGGCCCTGGGACAAGAGGAGTCGGCTACTAAGCAGGACAGGCATCAGTGGCAAAAACATCCAGAGGGCCAGATAAATGTCCTAGGCAGGCTACATGTGGCCCGCGGGCCGTAGTTTGAGGACGCCTGTTCTACGGAGACAGATAAACTGAAAAAGTGAATCTACATCAAGCTTACCACTAGCAACCCACTTAATGGTGAAAGACAGAATTATTTTCCAATATCAAGAGCAAGGCAAGAATGTTCACTCTCACCTTTCCTATTTAATGATATTCTCCATTTATCAATCAACAATGTGCTGTTGAGCATGAAAAGAATAATTAATAAGCTTCTGTTGTATCCATGAAGAAGGCAGGATCATAAGACAGAATCTTACTTCAGGTAATTGATGCATTCCTAAATTTAGAAAAATAATTTTCTTTTAAACTAATCTTACAATGAATGTTCCAGTCGGATTTTCTTATTATTCTGTGGTAATTGCTGTGACATATACTTCTCATGCATCCTCTTACTTAATAGTAATTATTTAAGTGTATGAAGATGGTTATAATGTTTAAAGAGATTAGGGAATTTTTCCAAGGCTACAACAGTTTATAGTTCAAATAATTTAGATTCAAGGTAGATGGTATCATTTCAGAGTCTGAGCTTTTATTTACTAACATACTTCCTGAATCTACTGCCCCTACTCTGTTCAGCAAATTGCTTCAACTCAATTTGTTCATTTTTAAATTTGGAAAGCCTATAGTCCCTAAGAGCTTTTGTGCAAATTAGAAGAGAATTAAATTTAAATTTCCCCAATTTAAATTACCTTACATTGTGATTTTTTTTTTTCCATTCTCACAACTACCAAGTACCATCTCTAAATGCCAAGAATTTGCCTACCAAAGTATCTGAACTGGAAGAGTTGATCCTTAACAGCCAATATTAGTAGGATGCATAATCATTCATGTTCCTAGAGGATATTAGAATAGAAGGACAATTGTTTTCTTTGACTTGTACAACATGGAGTTGTCCCTCCCTTCCTCAGCCCATTCTTTCAACTTCTAAGACTGTTGAACTGAAACATCTGCTGGGTTTTCCATCACTCCTCACAAAAGCTAAGTATCGGCTACAGTTTGTCTCTGAAATCATTTTAGCTAATCCTCTCAACAGGAAAAGAATTTCAAAAATTTCTCTCATATTACCCATGCATGGACAAACTACCAGATGCTACTAAAACCCCTCATTAGTGGGATGCATTGTCAGACAACCATGCCCCCTATTGTGCTCACAGATAATAATCTGCCAAGTCTAGGCCCATTCCTAAGGCCAGCTATTTGCAATTTAGAGTGTAAATAATGTTATAAAGATCTACTAATGAGCAATTTCATTTTCTGACCTTGACAAAAACACAAAATGCTGTTGGGCCAAGTGAAATACACATTTGTTTTCCACCCACAATAAGTAATAAAAGGGACAAATAAGCCAAAGCTCCTCCCTTGTTTCTTAGTTCTCATTCCTTTCCTTTGGCAGTGGCCATATGTTTGGCAGTGCTTCCTGGCCAGCCAAATACCAAGGTCCTCAGACATTTTATTTTTTCTCTTTTCTCTCAAGGTCTTTCCTAAACTGCTAATCCTTTAGCTGGGAAGCTCTGGCTATGACTGTAAGGAATTTTTCCCAGCTGTTCACTTTGGTTTGTAATTACATCTCTCTGCCAATTTAAATGACAGCTTAGGTTCCATATTTTTTTTTTTTAATAAAAACCACTGCACACTCATAAATTCCAATACCACCACCATCTTCAGCTACTGTAGAAAATGCATCTGGCTTGGTATTTTCTATTTGTTGTATATTCATTTAGAACCTTGTACAGCAGATCATTTGACAAATATTTGCTGAATGCTGAGTAAAGGATATTTCAGGGTTGATATCAATCCACCAGCAATCGAACATTGGAAACTAAGAAATCTTTTTAAGAAAAAAAAAGAAAAAAAATGTGCTTGTTAATACCTTAATTTAAATCAGATAGTCCTATTTTTTTTTCACTAGGATATACATGCTTGGAAGATAAAAAGAACTCAGTTATATTTTTATGGAGAGAAACTATGCAGAAAATATATAATCATGGCTCCGCACTTGTGACTCAAGTAGCTAAGGCGCCAGCAAAATAAACCTGAGCTGGCGGGTTGGAATCTAGCCTGGGCCCGCCAAACAACAATGACGGCTACAACCAAAAAATATCTGGGCGTTGTGGCAGGCGCCTGTAGTCCCAGCTACTTGGGAGGCTGAGGCAGGAGAATCGCTTGAGCTCAGGAGTTGGAGGTTGCTGTGAGTTGTGATGCCATAGCACTCTAACTAGGGTGACAGTTTGAGGCTCTGTCTCAAAAAAAAAAAAAAAGAAAAGAAAGAAAAATATATATATATAATCAGTCAACTTGGTAATGACTGTTTTAAATTAGCCAGCTTGTGCTCATTAAGTTACTTTGAATATATGATCTTTAACTTAAATGAAAATATCATTATGATGACCTATTGCAGAGTTCAAAATTTCAGTTTGAAATTTGAAGATTTGGGCAGTGCCTGTGGCTCAAAGGGGTAGGGTGCTGGCCCCATATGCCAGAGGTGGCAGGTTCAAACCCAGCCCTGGCCAAAAACTGAAATTTGAAGATTTGAAACGTGGAGTTTGCCTCCCTGGAACACAATTTTAAGAAAAGAATCTTTAAGAGATCCCAATTTTATAGGATAGAAGTCTACACACTATAGAGTGAACCATCACAGTTAGCAAAATCTTCAAAATTAAATATATCTAATTTTACCACTCCTATTATAATAGATTAAAGACAACTCTATTCAATGCATTTGGCTCTAAGGAAAACAAACTACTAGATTTCACTCTTCTATTAGTAAAAACAGCATAATTGGTTTTAAAATGATTTATTAAAAGCACCAATTACAAAACTCTTAACATTTATGCTTTTAAGTGTTTCTTCCTATCTGTGACCAGTAGCAAGGTAGTAACCAAAATAAAATCGGAGATTTTTCTTTATTTCACCCAAGTAAACAGCATCTGACCCATAAGTTATCCATAACAGCACATTATATATACAAGTTTGAAGCATATAACTTCATGTAACTGTATCTAAGCCATAAGTTATCCATAACAGCATATTATATATACAAGTTTTAAGCATGTAACAGAGCACTGAATGTAAAGTGGCTCCCATCACTAGCTCTGTGAATTACAACTTCTTGTCAGAGCCAAGAAAAATGTTCTTACTTTCTCTGTTATTCTGAGGGAAGGAGCTAACCTGCAGAAAGGACCTAGATTTTCTATTTCACAAACTGTATAAAAGACAAACTTAAAAAAATATTCTATGTAGTGATTTCTGTATATCACAAAGTGAGGGACTAGCTTCTGGACTTATAACTACAGAACACACAATACAGTATATTATATAAGATAGTGGTTTTCAGATATTCTGCATAAAACACACTTATTCTGAATGGATGTATTACTTTCCAGGGATAATAGTTATAGACAGCAAAGTAAAACATACTCTTCAGAAGACTGTAGAGGAAGTCATGTCCTTTACCAATAGCAACACATGACCAGGATTTACACTTCTTCCTGCACCAGCATTGCTTTCTACCAGGTTTGCACAGAATCAAGGTTCTGTTCTTCTAAGAAGATGCACTAACAGATCCTGAATTTTGATTGGGTAGGGGAATACTTTAGTAAGAACATTGGTAAACTTTACCGTTATTTTAAAATAAAATGATCAAAATTGTTATCCAACAGATAGTGTTATATAACATTTTTATAATATCTGAAATTATTATTATGAATAATGTAGTTAGGATATTTTAGTGGCAAGTCACAGATATCTATCTTAAAACAGCTTTAAATAATTTAACTTAAGGAGCCTAAAGGATTTTAGAAAACTCATAATGAGGAACACTGAGCCACAGCAACAAGCTAGAAACCAGAGCTCAGAGCATTATCATGACTATTCTGTTGCCTTCTGTGTGTGATCAACTCAAAATCTGCTCAGTTCTTCATCCCATTTGTTTCCTCACCTGACCCCAGACTAGTTATTGTTGCTCTAAAAACAAATCGTTACTCCTTTTCCTGGGCACTGATCTTGAAGCCCCCAAAGGCACATGATCTAAACATATCAGTCAATACCTTGCTCAAAATTCTGACAGGTGGAACTAAGTAAGAACAATAGGTTTTAGGGCTGCCAGGCTAACAAATAAAAACACAAGATCCACAGTTACATTTGAATTTTAGATAAACAGCAACTAATTGTAAGCACATACTTATACTTAAAAAGTCTTTATTGTTGGTTGGGCTCTATGGCTCACACCTATGATCCCAGAACTCTGGGAGGCTGAGGTGGAAGGATTGACTGAGCTCACAGGTTTGAGCCCAGCCTGAGCCAGAGTGTCAGCTACTCGGGAGGCTGAGTCAAGAGAATTGATTGAGCCCAAGAGTTAGAGGTTACTGTGAGCTATGACACTACAGCACTCTACTGAGGGCAACAAAGAGACTATGTCTTAAAAAAAAAAAAAAAAGTTCATTGTTTATAGGAAATCCAAATGTAATTAAGTGTCCTGTATTTTATGTGGCAACTCTATTACCTCTGGATGATCCTGTATCATGTGAAATTTAGAAGATTGTCAGCTACTGATGGAAATCCTTAGAATGTGTTGAGGTTTTTACCTTTATTTGACCTCTTTCCTAAATTTAAGGTGGAAATGAAGATTTCTCTCTTGGAACACTCTTTAACAAAATTCCAATTAAACATAAAGAGGATTTTCTCAAAACAGTGAACAACTGTTTTAATTTGAGTGACTTATACATCTATTACAGATTTTCTAAAGAATAAAGAAGATAAAGGACATTTCCATTTGTCCTAATTTCTGTAGCTCTTTCCAACTCTTCAGGAAAACATGAAAAGCTAGAAGTTGCTTGGAAAAATTCTTTAAGGAATCTTAAGAAGTTGATGTTGAATGCTCATCTTCTAATTCTAAGTCAGAGATAATGATGACACTTATGAAAGGGCAACCAACTTAGCGGGGTTGGATAAATGAAGTAGAACTCAAGATGTTTATAAACTGAAAATCTATTAGAAGATATTAGCAAAGATTCTTTGCTTGATAAAAATTTTGCAAGGTTTCTGCACCTTCTGGTAGTCTCACCTGTGATCTTCCTTATAAAATACGGACTTAGCAAGAACCACTTTGCCCTCACTATCAGATTAATTTCCTTATTCTCCATTATTCCCCAGGTGATTATGACACCTGAACACCTTGCTCAGACTTCAATAACTTCCTTTTATGCCCCATTAGCCAGAATCCTCTTGTTCCTGATGTTTTCTCTTATTAGTATTTTATCCACTGACTTCTCACCCTTACCACACACACATACACCCCTGTTTCTTCGCTATAAATTCTCACTTGCCCACGCTGTATCTGATGTTAATTCTAATGTGTCAATTTATATCTACTCATATGATAAACATTTATTCAACAGAAATATGAAATAAAACAGGAATGAAATCAGTCTCATTAATTATTGAGTTATTGGCCTTTTACTGAGGACTATTAAAAAAATTCTATAAATATATATTATCTACCAGCAAATCTTCTAGGATTATCCAATGTTAATAAAAGAAAATTTAAAAGTTAAAATAAATTCTAAAGGCTTTTGCTCACAAAGTTCCAACTTTATTCATTAAATGTTCAAGTGAGATAATATATATAAAATTATCTGGTATCACTTCTTAGGAAATTATTGCTTCTATATATCAAATGCTGCTGTTATTTACAATCTAATTTTTGCTTAATTATCAACTTCAAGAAATTTTTAAATATATTAAATATTTGCCTAAAATACATTAGTTTGTAAAGCTTAGGGCATAGTATTAACTGTTTCCAGAAGATTCCTCAATAAGAATATTATTTAATTAAAGAAGCACAGAACTTAAAAAATTAAGGCATTTTAAGCATTCACATAGCTAATGAGAACACTATGCTACGCTTTTGCTAACCAGAAGAAAATTTTATTCAGAAAATAAAAACACATTTAACCCCTTTAGCCCTAGAAAAGCAGTTAAGAAAAATCTGAAAAATACTAGATCTGTGAAATTAGTATTATTGCCTCCAAAAAATAATGATGCAGAATTAAAGTTTAATTTTGAAATGATTAAAAATATAAGAATAATTTTCAATGGCTAGCAACTTAGTTCCCCTTATTAGTTTAAGTGTCTTTTCAATGATACAATAACAAGAGTTCTTGTACCTGTATGGATATAGAATGGAGAACTTTAGATTTGGTTTCAAAGTCTTGCAAAGAACTTTGTCATCCCCATGTTTCAGTGGGTAACCTTGACTAATTCAATTATGCCCTCAGTTTATTTATCTGTTATATAGAATGACAATAAATAACATATTAATTCAAGTTATGAGGCACAAATGATCAGGAAAAGTTTATTCATATCCTCATATTTCTTTCATTAAATCAGCATATTGCAGCCTCTTGGCTGGTTATGCAGGCTCCATTTCTACACCCCGTGGGCTCCAAGCTTGACTACATTCCTCAGCTTACCCTGCCTTTCAAAACTTGCATAATCATCCATGTTCTCTCTTCCTCTTTGGAGAGTCAGGTGCTGAGAACCCAGTGGAGAACCATAAGAAGTCAGGGGATTGTGGAGCCACTAGACAGTGGGAGCATCCATTCCCATGTTAGTACATTAAGTGTATCCCCTTCAAAAGCAATTCTAGAAATAAAATTGCATTGTGTCCATTGACTGAGATGTGAAGGTTGTAAGAATTGGCTGATGTGATTAATATAAGGCACAGAACACAAAACTATGAAACCACTAGAGTAAAACAGGAGAAATGCTTCATATATTGGGCTAAGTAAGCATTTTTATTTTTATTTTTATTTTTTTGAGACAGAGCCTCAAGCTTTCCCCCTGGGTAGAGTGCTGTGACATCACAGCTCACAGCAACCTCCAAGTCCTGGGCTCAAGTGAGTCTCCTACCTCAGCCTCCCAAGTAGCTGGGACCACAGGCACCCCCCACAATACCTGGCTATTTGGGGGGGGGGGGTTGCAGCCATCATTGTTGTTTGGCAGGCCCAGGCTGGATTCGAACCCACGACCTTAGGTGTATGTGGCTGGTGCCTTAGCCACTTGAGCCACAGGCACCGAGCCAGTAAGCATTTTTAAAATGAAATTTCAAAAAAAAAAGGCAACAAAAACGAAAATACATAAAATTATGTCAAACTAGAAAGGTTTTCACAGCAAGAGACATTATTAATGAAATGAAAAGAAAACTCATAAAGTGAGAGAAAATATTAATGACAATAAATCTGATAAGGAGTTAAATACTCATAATATATGCGAAATTTAACCCTATTTTTGTGCCAGTACCACTGTTTTGATCACTATAGACCTGGAGTATAACCCAAAGTCTACTAATGTGATGCCTCTAGAGTTCTTTTTATTTCTTAGAATTGTATTGGCTAGTCAGGGCTTTTTCTGGCTCCATAGGAAGCAAAGTACTATTTTCTCAAATTCTGCAAAGTATGGTGTTGGTGCTTTGATAAGAATTGCATTAAATCTGTAGATTACTTTGGGTAGTATGGACATTTTAACAATGTTGATTCTTCCTAATCAGGAGCATTGTATATTTTTCCATTAGTCAACATCTTCTGATATTTGTTTTCTCAGGGTTTTATAGTTCTCTCCATGGAGATTATTCACACCCATTGTGAGGTATATTACCAGGTATTTCATCATCTTTGACATTACCATAAAGGAATAGAGTCTTTGATTTTATTCTCTGTTTGACCAAAGTTAGCATATATAAAGGCTACTGATTTGTAAGCATTGATTTTGTATCCTGAGATGCTGGTATATCTCTTGATTACTTCTAAAAGCTTTGTAGTTGAGTCCTTGGAATTTTCCAGGTATAAGATTATGTCATCTCAAACAGGGAGAGTTTGAATTTCCAGGTTTCCATTTGAATACCCTTGATTTCTTTCTCTTGCCTTGTTGCAATGGCTACTACTTCCAGCACTATGTTGAATAGCAGTGTTAACAGTGGGCATCCTTGTCTAGTTCTAAATCTGAGTGGAAATGCTTTCAGTTTGACACAATTCAATATGATATTGGCCATGGGTTTGTTGTAGATGGCCTCTATCAGTTAAAGGAATGTCCCACCTACACCTATTTACTTAAGTGGTTTTTTTAAAGATATTTTATTAAATCATAGCTGTGTGTACATTAATGCAATCATAGGGTAGAGTGTGGTGTTTTCATATACATTTTGAAATACTCTCATCAAACTGGTTAATGTAGCCTTCATATCATTTTCTTAGTTATTGAGTTAAGACATTTATACTCTGCTTTTAGAAAGATTCACTTGTGCCCTTGCAAGATAAACCATAGAGGTCATGGGAGAAGCCCAACTGCCCATCGATCCACGAATGGATCAATAAACGTGGTATATGTACACCATGGGATACTATGCAGCCCTAAAGAAAGATGGAGACTTTGCCTCCTTCATGTTTACATGGATGGAACTGGAAAATGTTCTTCTTAGCAAAGTATCTCAAGAATGGAGGAAAAAGTATCCAATGCTTAAGTGTTCTTATCAAGAAATGATGCTGGATTTTATCAAAAGCAATTTCTCCATTAATTGAGAGAACCACATGGTCTTTGTTTTTTATTTTATTATGTGGTGAATTATATTTAGGGATTTATGTATGTTAAACCAGTTTTTCATCCCTGGGATAAAACTCACTTGATCATGGTGTATAACTTTTTTAATGTGTCACTGTATTTCACTTGCTAAGATATTAATTGAATATTTTTGCATTGATATTCATGAATGATATTGGTCTATGATTTTCTTTTTTTGTTTGGTCCTTTTCTGGATGTGGAGAGAGGGGAACACTTTTACACTCCTGGTGGGATGGTAAACTAATACAAACATTATGGAAAGAGGTATGGGGAATTTTCAATTGACCTTCCATTTGATTCTGCAATCTCTTTACTAGGGATCTACTCCAAAAAACAAAAATCATTTTACCACAAAGATATTTCCACCAGAATGTTTATTGCAGCTCTATTCACAATTGCCAAGTTGTGGAAGCAACTCAAGTGCCCATCAATCCATGAATGGATCAACATGGCCTATGTGTACCATGTAATACTATTCAGCCTTAAGAAAAGATGGAGGCTTTACATCTTTTATGTTTGCCTAGATGGAGTTGAAACACGTTCTTCTTGGTAAAGTATCCTGAGAATGGAAAAACCTATATCCACTGTACTTAATACTAATATGAAACTAATATAGAAACAACTACATTCCCATACAAACAATAAAACAAATATAGTCCAGCAAGAGCAAGGAGAGGGGAGGTTGATTGATGGGATCTCACCTAATGTGCACAATATGAGGGTGAAGGGCTCTTCTACAACTTGAACTTTACCTTTGAAGTAAGACCAATATAACCTAAAAATTTGTACCTTCATATTAATTTGAAATAAAAAATAAAATTTAAAAAACTTAAAAACCCATAATTAGAAACCACCTTACTACAGTTTGAATGACCATTACCAAAAAGAAAACAAGTGTTGGTGAGGACATGCAGGGAAAGAAATACTTAAACACTATTGGTGGGAACATTAACTAGTACAGCTATTATGAAAAACAGTAAGTAGATTCCTCAAAAATTTAAACTAGGATTACCATGTGATCCAGTAATCACATCACTGAACATATACAAAGGAAATAAAATCACTATGTCCAAGAGATATCTGCCTTTCCATGTTTATTACAGAACTATTCCCAATAACCTAGATATAGAATCAACCTAAGTGTTCAGTAATGGATGAATGAATAAAGAAACTGTGGTATATACACACAATGGAATACTATTCAGCCAGAAAAAGACCAAAAGTCTGTCATTAGCAACAGCATATAAGCCTTATATTTCACTTATGTTAAGTAAATAATCCAGACACAGAAACACAAGTATCAAATATCTCATATGTGCAATTTTCTTTTAAAAAAGTCAATATTATAAAATTAGTAGAATAGTATTTACCAGAGACTGGGGAGAGAAGGAGACAAGATGGAGGGAGGTTGGTCAATGAGTATATAACTATAATTATAATTAGGAGAAATAAACTATTCTATTTCATGATAGAGTAGCTGAGGTTAACAGTAAAATATTGCATGTTGCAAAATAAATAAAAGAATGGTTTATTGAAAGGTTTTTGAATGTTCTTACCACAAAGCAATGATAAATGCATGAGATGGTGGATACACTAACTATCCTGGCTAGATCATTATAAAACGTAGATATGAATCAAAACATGAAATTGTACTTCATACATATTTACAATTTCAAATGTGTCAGGTCAAATAAATAAGAAGACACATGTGATACTGATATGAAACTAAGAATTATTTTCAGATTCATTTAGTTTTCAAGTAAATATGTGTGACAAACTCTGCTACTATAAATGGAAAGATGGTTACAGACTTAACAGCCATAGAGTCATTAATAACACTGTTGTGTACTAATTTCTTATAAAATAGTGCAATATAACACAATGATATAATAATTAAAATTTAACAATCATAGATTATATGCTAAGTACTCTTTCAAGCATCATGTGATTGATCTCAGTTAACACATCAAACTCTAAGAGAAATCATTTCTATTTTTCTGACAGGAAAATGAGACTCAAGGAGGTTAAATGATATGCCCATACTCATTTAGTAGAAGGTCTTGAACCAAGAATATCTAACAACCACACCCATAGAGTTCACCACTTTACTAAATTATAGGTGAAGAGATCTAGAATGACAGCCAGGATGCTGGCAATCCAAACTCATTTTCAACACTAAGATGATCTGTGTGATCCTGAAGTTTAAAATCCTGAGACTAACAGGTTTCTGAATCAGTTTTGCTCATGTTTATATGTTTATGTCTTAAATTAGAGGACATTTTAAAAAATTCTAACCTTGTGACATTAAGATGAAAATTGTAAGGCAGGTGTCAATCTATGTTCAGAATACCACCGTGATATGTTCTCCATATGTATGTATATATCTATATATCCTAATTAGAGAAATGACTTTTTTTATGTAGCATTACAGTGTGCCCTGTATATATTCAGGACATGCCCTGTAATTAATGATACTGTCCTACATGCTATTTTGACATTGTCAGAAAGCCTTAAGTATCCTGAATTCAGCTTTCACAAAACATTTAAAAATAACCGGCAATTAATTTTTAGGCTACAGTAGTTAGCATTTAAATGACTTAAATGATGGCAACACTTGTGAAAATAATGCCACAAATAAAAAATTGGACAATCCTTATGGTGCCTCTGATAAATTTGGCAGAAGGAAGACCAAAATGAAGGAATGAGAATTAAATATACTATTTTTTCATATTCAAGAAAGGATGCGACTGTTCCTTGGCTAAAATCCCAGTTTTTGAACAAGAAACCTTCTTTAGAGAAAATGTCAAATCAGTACGCCTGCCCTGAAAATCAGCTCATCAGTGACAGCCTCACTCTAGTAATTATACTTTGAAACATGAATAAATCAGTGACTCCCAAGCTTCTGAAAGTCAGCCAACCAGTGACTTGTTCCAGTGACCATGTTTCTGAAAGTCGGCCATCAATAGCAGACTTAATCCCAAGACCTCACTATTAACAGCTGCAGATCTGTAAATCCCCAGTCACGTCTGCTTCTGAAAACCCCCTCAGTCCCTTAACACCAGGGCTTCTCAAAATCTCATATAAGATCAACAAAGTTGTGACTTCCAATTGCAGTTTTCCTTGCAGGCAAATCAGAGATTAGCTTTTTATATTATATATCCTTTCCATTTATTGTTAATTCACATGATCCTGACTTTTCAACAACAGTTCAGCCCTGTTTACAGTTAGTTACAAGTTCAGACTTGTGAGTAACAGACTTACCCATAAACTGTGTGATGATCAAATTTGATTTGTTCATTTTTTCTATAATCCCTTTAAAAATAACTTGTGCATATTTAAACTAATAAATGCCAAACACCAGTGTAAATTTTTGTACAAATTACCTTGAAAACTGGATACTTATTAAACAAGGAAAATACTTTTGAATCAATTTGTACAATATGCAATTGTTCCTTTAGTATCAAAATTATCAGCTATAATTTAGCATATGATAACAGCTAAGCTTATTAGATGGCTGGTTTATTCAACTAATGGCAAAAAAAAGTGATAAAATAACATTTTTACATAAAATTCTTATCTGGGAAAAATTATATATATTCATGTGATGATATAATATATGCAGGCATTTTGTAATGGTTGCCATAATCAAATTAATTAAAACATCTGTCACCACCCATAGTTACCATTTTGTGCGTATGTGTGTGTGTACCTATGTGCATGTGTCTGGTGAGAGCATTCAATATTGGTTATCTTATTAAATTTCAAGGAAGTAAAACAGTATTATTAATAGTTGCCATGATGTTTATTAGATTCCCAGAACACATTTATATCATAACTGAAAATTGACACCCTTTATTCAGCTTCTCCTGATCTTCCCACCCCTCAGCTATTGGCAAACAACAGTCTACTCTCCTTCTGCTACTATAAGTTGGACTTTATAAAAAGTCCAAAGTGAAATCATGTACTATTAGCCATTCTGTGTCTGGCTCTCTTATTTCACTTTGCATAATGTCCTCCGGGTACATCCATGTTGTCTAAAGTGATAGGATTTTCTTCTTTTTATAGTTGAATGATATTCCATTGTGTATTGGGGGTGTGTGTGTGTGTGTGTGTAGAACAATTTTTTTTCCATCAGTGAACACCTGGGTTGTTTTCATATCTTGGCTATTGTGGATAATGCTGTAGTGAAGGTGGTGGAGGAAGAAATACTTATTTGTAATGGTGATTTCATCACCTTTGGATATTTATGAGATGGCAGTGTCCCAGTATTTGTATTTTTTTAAATTTTTGACGAACTTCCCACTGTTTTCTATAATGTCTGCATAATTTTATATTTCTGTCAACATTGGATAAGAATTCCTTTTTCTCCATACTCTTGCCAACATTTACTGCCTCTCATTTTTATATTAATCATCTAAGTAGGTCTGAGGTGATATCTTACAATGGTTTTGTTTTGCATGTCCATGATGATTAGTAATTTTGAGCACTTTTCATAGACGTGTTGGCCATTCATATGCCTTTTTAAGAAAAATGTCTATTTAGATGCTTTGCCCCTTTTAAATTATTTTTGTTATTAATTTATCTCAATTTTTATATATTTGGGGTATGAATCCTTTATCAGATATATGATTTGCAAAAATTTTCTCCAAATCTACAGTTCTCCTTTTCATTTTGTTGATTATTTTTCTTTGATAGGCAGAAGCTTTTTAGTTTGGTTTAGTCCCAACTGTTGCATTTTTTGCTGTGCATTAGAGTCCTATACAAAAAAATCATTGCCAAGATCAATGTCCAGGAGCTTTTTCTGGACATTTTCTTTTAGGAGTTTCACTGTTTCAGATCTTATATTTAAATCTTCAATTTAGGAGAGACACCATGACTCACACATGTAATCCTGGCACTCTGGGAGGCTGAGGTGGATGGATTGCATGAGCTCAGGAGTTTGAGACCAGCCTCAGCAAGAGTAAGACCCCATCCTTTCTAAAAACAGAAAAACCAATCAGGCATTGTAGTGGATACCTGTAGTTCCAGCTACTCAGGAGGCTGAGGCAAGAGGATTGCTTAAGGCTAGGAGTTTGAGGTTGCTGCTAGCTATGATATCATGACACTCAACCCAGGGAGACAGAGTAAGGCTCTCTCAAAAAATGAATAAAATAAACAGATAAATATTCAATCTAATTCCAGTTAATTTTGTAAATATTATAAGACAAAGATCTAATTCCATTCTTTTCATGTAGATAATGTTCCCAACATCATTTATTGAAGAAACTATTATTTCCCCATCTTGAATTCCTGGAACTGTTTTAAAAAATTGGTCAACTGTATATAAGTGAGTTTATTTCTCAGCCCCTATTCTGTTTCATTGGCTATGTACCTCGTTTTAGGTAAGAACCATACTTTTTTTATTATTATAACTTTGTAACATAGTTTGAAATCAAAGAGTATAATACCTTCTTCTCTGTTCTTTTTCAAGATTGATTTGGCTATCTTTGGGGGTTCTCTATGAATTTTAGGCTTTTTGGTCTATTTTTGTGAAAAATGCCTTTGGAATTTTGATAGAGTCTGCACTGAATCCGTGGATTGTTTGGGGGTAATATGGACATTTTAAAATACAAATTCCTCTAAGTCATGAACTCAAATTATCTTTTTGTTTATTTTTATCTTTTTTAATTTCTTTCATCAATATCTTATTGTTTTCTATGTATAGATCTCTCATCTCCTTAGGTCAAATTTAATTTTAGGTATTTTATTGTTTTTGAGGCCATCATAAATGACATTGTTTTCTTGATATCTGATAGGTTGTTAGTGTACAGAAAATCTATTGATTTTTGTATGTTGATTTTTGACTCCTGCAAATATACTGAATTAATTTATCAGTTCTAATAGTTTTTTGTTGGTGTCTTATAATTTTCTGCATATAAAATCATGCCATCTACCAGTAGATACAATATAATGTCTTCTCCAATTTGGATGCATTTTTTTCTTTTTCTTGCCTAATTACTCTATGTTGAGTTTACATGATGAGAGTGAGTATTCTTGTTTTGTTCCTAATCTTAGAGGACAATCTTTTAACTTTTCACAAATGAGTATGATATGATGTTAACTATAGTCTTATGATATATGGCTTTATTGTGGTGAAGTACATTTTTTATACCAATTTATTGAGAGTTTTTATTATAAAAAATTTTCAAATGTCTTTTCCGTATCTATGAAGAAGATTAGATCCTTCATGCTGTTAATGTAACATATCACATTTACTAATCTGCATATGTTGAACTATCCTTGGATCTCAGGGATAAATTGCACTTGGTCATGATGTAAAATCCTTTTAATGATCAGCTAAATTCAGTTGCCAGTATTTTGTTGAGGGTTTTTACTTCTATATCCATCAAGATTGTTGAACTGTAATTTTCTTTTCTTGTAGTGTCCTTCCATCCAGTTTTGGTATGAGTATGAAGAGAAACTCATAAAATGAGTTTGGAAGTGTTTCCTTTATTTTAATTTTTTGTGAAGTTTGAGGATAGGCATTAACTTTTTTTAAAGGGTTGGTAGAATTTACCATTGAAAGTCATGGGCTTTTTCTTATAGGTCTTTAATTACTGATTCAATATTCTCACTGTTGGTCTGTTCCAATTTTGTATTTCTTCATGATTTAGTCTTGGAAGTTTCTGTGTCTCTCTGTTTTAGAAGGACAATTTGTTTGGTATAGTATTCTTGCTTGGCAGCTTTTTCTTTCAGTACTTTGAATATATCATTTCTTTCTCTTCTGATTTGCAAGTTTTCTATTGAGAAGTCTGCTGATAGTCTTTTAAGGATTTCCTTGTATGTGATGAGTTTCTTTTCTCTTACTGCCTTCAAAATTCTTTCTTTGCTCTGAAAACTTGAATATAATGTGTCTCAGGGTATTCTTATTTGAATTTATCATTCTTGGTATCCTTTCAGCTTTGTTAATATAGATGTCCATATCCCTCTCCAGATTTGGGAAGGTTTCAGCCATTATTCCAGTTGTATGGGCACAACTGCTTTTTATCCTGCAGCTGAAAGGGGCTGGCGCCAAGTTACAGGACCTTTCAAGATCTCCAGTTGGTACCATGATCAGCACCCAAAACACAAATCAGTATGACACCTTACAGATTTCTTGGTAGATGATTCTGGTAGCAGACCAAGCTCAAATGTGGCTATAGCTATGTCCAACAGAAGTTTTGGCCATTATTGCATCTGAAGATGAAGAATACTATTGGTGAGCTGACATCTGGGCATTGATCTGCCTTCTCAAAATGGCCTTCCTAGATCTTGAGTTCCACTAGCTTTCATAACATCCTTCCTGAATCCCAAAAGTCCTACAAAGCACTCTCATCCCTGAATGGCTACAAAGTTATTACAATGAGGTGACATCTTATTCCACCATCATGCTGACATCCTAAGAAATAATGAAATTTTTGGTAGAGGATTTCAGATGAAAGATATAAGATAATCACAAAAAAATTATAATAACTTTCTGTACTCTATAATATTTGCAACTTTCCAGCTTAAGCATCTATTTGGATGTATGTACTGCTACTAGAAGTATTTTCTAGTTCCAAAATTCCAAGCATTTTTTTTACTTCCAGGAAGAAATATCCTAAAATAGAGAAGTCTACTTACTATAGCTTTTGGAGAAGAAAATGCAAATTTTGTTGAATGTATAAAGGTGTGGACATGTTTATTCATAGTTAAAGCAAAGCATGATTAATTCTACTAATATTAATATTGACCATTCCTCCCATATTTTGCATAATGTTGGTCAGTCTTTATTAACATTAGCATTATTGTCATTAAATTGTTCTATTTTTCCATAATTTTAACATTTAAATTGAACAATTATTGTCATGGTTCTGTTATCATTGAATATTTTTCAATGTTTTGGCATAAAAACCCATTTAACTTCTTTTTAAATTTGTTTTTGTTATATTAATTAATGTATGATAAATGTACATATTTATAGGGTATGTAGTGATGTTTTGATACATGCAATGTATAGTATTTGGATCAGGGTAATTAGCATAGCCACCATCTCAACATTTATAAAATGGGAACAATTAATATCCTATACATTTGAAACTATATATTATTGTTACCTGTAGTCATTATATATTACTATAGAACACTAGAAGTTATTCCTCCAATCTAGCCAATATTTAATCCTTTAAAAATTCTCTCTTCGAATCCTATCCTCCCTCCCCTATCCTACTACTAGTGACCTCTGTTCTACTTTTTAGTTCTACAAAAATAACTTTTCTGAGCTTCTACATGTGAAAATATGTAGCTTAACTTTTGTTCCTGTCTTATTTCTCATAACATAATATCCTCCAGTTCCATTCATATTACCATGAAGGACAAGATTTCATTCCTTTTAATGACTAAATAATATTCTATTGTGTATATATACTAATTTTTTTAAATCCATTCATGTGTTGTGGGACACCTAGTTTCATTCTTTATCTTGGCTGTTGTAAACAATGCTGTAATAAACATGTGGTTGCAGATGTCTCTACTATTACTGATTTCCTTTTTTTTTTGGATAAGTACCAAGTAGGAGGATTACTAGATAATACAGTGGTTCTATTTATAGTTTTTGAGGAACTTCCATAGTGACTATTCTAGTTTACATTACCACCAACAGTGTATAAGAGTTCCCATTTCTTCATATTCTTGCAAATATGCTTTTATTTTAAGTTTTAACAATAGTCACCTTAACTCATCCTTGTTTTTATTTGCCTTTTCCTAATGAGTAGTAGTTTTGAGCATTTTTTTCATATAGTTGTTAGCCTTTTGTATGTCTTCCTTTGAGAAATGTCTGTTCAGATCATTTGCCCATTTTTAAATCTGATTATTTGGATGTAGCATTTTTGTTTGTTTTATTTGCTTTCTATTACTATTTAGATGTTCCTTGCATAATTTCCTTGTACAACTGTGATTACTAATCCCTCGTCAGATGAATAGTTTTAAAATAATTTTTCCTAATCTGTATGTTGTCTCTGTATTCTGTTGATTATTTTCTTTGTTGTTCAAGAGGTTTTTAGTTCATATGCTCTGATTTGTTTATTTTTGCTTTGTTGCCTGCTCTTTTGAAGTCTTATTCACAAAATCTTTTCCCAGACTAATTCCCTAAAGCATTTATTCTCTTTAACAAATGTAACTGAGCGATATTTAAGTTTATCTGAGACACTAAAGTTATATGTCAATTCAAAAAAAAAATTCTTGTCCACTATTTAAATAACCTATAAAGTGAAGTTTACTTTTTTCTTATTTGTAGTTTGAAAATCTCTTTAGCAGTAGGACTGTGTAACTTGAGAGAAGAACAGTGTTATTACTTAATTGCTTAAAGGAATTTATTGAGCACATATAAGAAATAATTGATAACAAATATAAAGTGTCAAAGCCATTCTTAAAAGAGATATCACTTAAGAATAAGCAAAACATTTTAACTTGAATTGAACAGTTATTATGGCACCTGCCATGACTGTCTTTGAAATGTATTGATATTTCACTTCTTGAAGAATTAGACTCATTTACACGGCCATCATTTAATACTCTTTCTTCCAGCATGAGATCAAATAATATCATTATGTAGAGTGTGAAGGAAGGTGGGAATAAAAATTGATGACAGTATCCTTTTTTGTTGGTGGTCATTATTTAATAAGATCTTTGATCAAAAGCTACTCTACCATCCTATAGAATTAGAAAACAAGTTATGTCATAAAAGATGATACTGTGTGCTTCAATAAATCTAATTTATAGTGCAATTCTCAGTGTTGTTAACTTTCTACCGGCAATATGTTCTGTATACTGCTTCATAATGCTAGTATGCAGTATGTTCTCTCATTTATAAATACTCAAGGGGCAACTGAATGAAATAAATTGACTGTGACTACTGTACGACCAGTGTTACGATGCAAATGGAACATATAATGTAACTGCATAAAATTTATGAACAAATGTTTTAAAGGGACTGTTAGGAAAGACAAATAATTAGAAAAACATTATCAAGAAAGAGATATATAATTTAGAGACAGAATTTACTTCATATTAATAATTTAATAGACATGTGGCTTATAGAATATTTTGTTTTATCTTAGTAAGCATATGCATAGGCAACTAAAATAATTCAAATTTAACTGGGCAGCTGTTACTTTTTCTATCAGGCAACAGTCTTTATAGATTGCTTGTTAAAGTAAAATAGCAATTGAATTGACTGAATTTTAAGATGAATTACTCATGAAATAAAAACCCCACTTTTGATGTAACAACCTTGGAAAAAGAGGTCAATGAAGAAAAGAGTTACCTCTGCTGGGCGAGTCAAAAGTATGTTGTTATTTTTTGAGGCTTCTTCAGGGAATGTCTTGATTTTGAAAGAATTCTTTGAGATGGATTTCAACATTGACAATTTTCCTTATGTAAACAAGTCAAACAATAAACTTTTCAAGATGTATTTCTTCTAAGCCACAGGCATTTTGTGGGGGAAAAATATCTTTCTGAGAAATTCACTACCTACACAAGAGGTAAAAGAACAGGAAAATGGGTGATTGATGATATACTGTCTCTGCCCTATACCTAGAATACACAATAAATTGGCTCCCTTTCCTGTCCCAGGTTGGTGTTTGTATTCTTGCATTCTGATTATATCAGGTAGGTGCACACATATGTATACACATACACACATACATGTAATAGTTATATATAAAAGTTATTTTCTCTATATGTGTGTTATGTATACATAATTTAGGGTAATTTAAAATCATTTTACAACACTTGAAAGAAGCAGCCCTGACTATGCACAGATCTTCTGTAGGTTTTTTATTCTTATAAGTTCAAGATTATTCATAATATGATTCTCCTTGTTTGTTAACCTTACAGGTATTAAAGAAAAAAAAATATTCAATGACCCTTGCTAAGATACAGTAAGGCACACTTTATTCAGCACCATTGCCATAGACAATGGGATTTTGCAGTCTAGCAGAGAGATTAGGCTCAACTAATTCCATAGAGTTACAGGAGTGAGAATTTGTAGCCAACAAACAGGGTGGCAGCATCAATGGATGCAACCCTCCTCAAAGCAAAAACATCAGAAAGGGTGATGATTTTGGTTAGGTGAATCTCACAGTGTTCTTGCTGAAGGCAAACCAGGGTGTTCAGATATCACCTGGGAATAGTGGAGGTTGAAGAAACTGATCAGTTATTGAGAGTGGGAGATTCTTGCTATACTGACATAGAAGAGTTCTTGTTGAAATTGGATTTTTCAAGGAAGCACCCAAATGGATCTAAGAGAAGCTTCAGAACCCTAAGCATGATAAAGCAAAGAATCTTTACCAAGGCAGAATCCTTTGTTCTATCAGATACTGGATCATATACGTCTGCCTTCAGCTGGATATAATAATGTAAAATGGAATGTTATGTTCCTTTTACAACTTAATATTTATATTTTATAGCTTAATTTGACTTCAAATTATCTGTGGATTGAAAGCTATGTAAAATATTTGATAACAGTGTTTTAAAATGCCTAGTTTTGAAATGTGAGTGCTTTCAAATTATAGTTTTGACAAAATCATCTTAAATGATATTAAAATTTTTTATTATTTACTTTTACCAGGCATGTCTAAAAATAAACCAAATAAACTCTTATTCCATCTTTGTTGTTCATCACTGAGTTTATAAATGCATGTGGTCAAATAGATGATCCCAAAAAGACATAATTGTATTGTTTTTATAGCTGAATAGTGTTATATTTTGTGTGTATGTATATGTGTGTACATATATACACACACTATATATGTATATGTGTGTGTATATATATAAAATGTATGTATAATATATATGTGTATATACATATATATTATATGTACATATCATATTTTCTTTATCCAATCATCAATTGATGGACACTTGGATAATGCTATACCTTTGCAATTGTGAAATATGCTGCAATAAACATATATATGTAGATATCTTTTTTGACATAAGGGTTTATTTTCCTTTCTGGAGATACTTAGTAGTAGGACTGCAGGATAAATAGTAGTTCTATTTTTAGGTATTTGAGAAACCTCTATCCTGTTTTTCATAGAGTTTGTACTAATTTACATTCCCACAGTGTGTAAGTATTCCCTTTCTCAACATCCTCACCAACATAACTCCCCCCTTTTTTACTTTTTTTAAAAAAAAATTTTAACTGGTGTAAGATGATATCTCATTATGGCTGGTGTTTTAATTTGCATTTCTCTGATGATTAGTGGTGTCTTTCACAGTAATGTAGTTGGGAACTGAATGCCATTATCTTAAGAGAAACAATTCAGAAACAATCAAACACTACATGTTTTCAGTTATAAGTGGGTGATAAAGAATGTACTTATGGACATAGAGTGTGGAATGATAGACATTGGAGACTCAGAAGGAGATTGAGAAGTGGATAGGTGATTAAAATATCACTTAATTGTTACAATACATATTATTCAGGTGATAGAGACCTTACCACAACCCAATATATGTTACAAAATTGCACTTGTACCCTTTAAAGTTATACAAAGTTTTAAAAAGAGAGTATTACCATGGTTCAGAGCTATAGGTGCTAAGAAAATGTGGAAAAGAAAGGCAGGAAAGGAAATCTATTTAAAAATCTGCGAGTAAGAATGCCATGCATAAGGAGACTCTCAGAGGACTTCATTGTTTTTATATGTTCAGTCTATACAAATTATCAGACAACTCAAAGATCTTAAAACTATGAATAGCTGTATGCAACTTCAGCCTGGAATGGTCACACACGGTACCTACAATATGGTTGAGATCACATTTAATGATGTTTCCATCAGAAACATGAAACAAGGAGATCATCTAAAAGTTATGCCAAACATGACTTGGGTCAACTTGAGTAATAGTTACTTCATAATATGGGGGGAAATGAGAACATTATTATCTTTCTTAATTAGATTAAATCCATAGGTAAATGATCTCAGCATCCTGTCTACCTTGACTAGCAGAGCTACTTAAGCTAAAACACAACCATCATTACTCCAACTCCCTCTCAGCCTCAGTAGAATCTGGTCAGTGCTCAGTTATAGGAATGTTACTTTCTTGCTTACAAATGTTTGAGAGTACTAAGAAATCTGCAAGACTTTTTCCATTGTGGAATGCCTCATGGTGAGTTCCTCATTAACCCTTGGTTACTAGCATCTTGGCTTCAGGTATGGCTTAGCAGTCTCCAGTAATGTTTTAAAGATCAATTATGAGGAAAGTGATGAAGGAACCCTTCTCAAATCTCTACCACAAACTTGATCAGCCACATAGTGGATGGTTTTCACCTTTAAACATTAATTTTTATGGCTTTGTCTTTCCCAATTTGATACTAGATCTGTGTGTATTACCTGGGGCAAAGACCAGGCTCATTTGGATTGTACCCTCAATTATAACTCCCCTGTTACATGACCCTGACCTTTTTAGACTTTCTTTACCCTACCTTAATAACTACCACTTCTTCCTGGTCTATCTACCTATGTACTCCATGTGGTCATTTTCTTGTCTTATCTTTACATTTTGCTTTTGTCATCTGCTTAGTCTTAAGTTTTGAACAGATGCTCCTTCATCCTTAGGACCTTCTGTTATTGAAGACAAGCATTTTTCATTAGGTCAACAAAACTCTCCTCTAATGCACAATTCAACAAAAGCCTTGCCCAGTCCCGCTCCAAAAAATGAGAATGTTAGGATTAGATTACTTTTTAATTGCTAAACTGTGATCAAAACTTAAGTACTCAGTATCATGGCATGACTAAGCCGGAATTTGTTATTCACCACAGTGGCTTGGTATGGAGATAATTTAATATATTGTTCTTTTGGTAAATAGTTCTTGTGTTTATCAACTGCATTTTATCTCCATGATTAAAGGATAAATAGATAAAGTAGCTATCAAATACAACCACTGCAAAGACCTCTTCTAGTGATACTTATTAAATTATATATGTTCTGATCAAAGAAATCTCTGTAGATATATCTGACGGGTAGATAATAACCTGTTGATCAATTTTGTGTCTATAGGAGAAAATGAGAGTATTAATATCTCTACACTTTCTAAATTAACATGTTTTATATTTTCAATCAATAAGGTGTGGTTTATGTATAACCACACTTTGTGGCCAGTAGCTGGTTTCATATGTAGGTTCTCTGTTCTGTTCTATAGATCAAGGTCTCTAACTTTGTGCCAGTACTCTGCTGTTTTGACCACTACAGACTTGTAGTATAACCTGAGGTCTGATAACATGGTTCTAAATAAATCACACTTCTTGACCTGCATAATTTAAAAAAATATTTAAAACACTTAAAATTTGGGAAAATTCCAATGTAAATATTTTCTAATTTGAATAATTGGAATATTGAGAACACTGTGCCTATCTCCTACCTACTTTATTCCCATTGCCACAGTCCTTACCATCCCTGCTGTTCTACCTATACCAAAGCTAAATATGATTAGGATGTTGTCCTTATTTTCATAGTAAATTAAAACATGACTAAAGATTTCTAATGTCCAGCTCTTTTTCTTGGAAATCTGGAAACAATATGGAAATCTGTTTATGAAACTCAGGAAAACACATATTTGTTATTTAGAAGTCCTGCCCTTTTGTTGACAATACATAAAAGAAATGTATCTGTCAAAAGAATGTACCTGCTTGCTGCATTCACGCTATCAGTTAGTCACTGGCTTTTGCTATAGACCAGAGGTCTACAAACTAAGGCCTATTTTCCAAACCCAGTATACCAACTATGTTTCTAAATGAAGTGTTACTGAAATGCAACCATGCTCATTCATTTACATATTGTCTGTGGTTGATTGTAATACATTATAAAAGTAGAATGGTTGCAACAGAATGACACTCTTAAGACATTTACTATCTGGCCTTTATAGAAAGTTTCAAGATTTATGCCATAGATGACACCCAGAAGGAAGTTGGAAGCCCCAACTTTGATGGATCTTAAAGCCAAAAATAATGTGAATAGAAAGTGACATAAGCATAAGGCAGGATATGATCAAGTATCAAATTTCTATTATAAGCACAAGAAACATTTATAAATATGATAAAAGTTAAGTAGTGAGAATTCATTATTAACTAAGCAGTTTGGGAAGGAATTCTTAGAGTCAACATGGTTGAACTATGTGCTAAATATATTTTAAGAAAATTTTATAAAACAATATCATTTTCATGATAATTTTTAATCCATTTTTATAAATCTTAATCTTTTCTAATCATTTTTTATAAAAATTTCATAACATTGCCATGACATAAAAGAAAATTTTATCAAGGAGAATTTACGGTGGTGGGAGAAGCACTTATGAACACTACCCACTTGCAAAATGCCCATATACCCTATTCATGAAACTTTATGTAGAATAAAATAAGTGATATAAACCCAATTATTCATTTTCTAACTCTACAAAATATTTTTCAAGAAAAATAAATAAATCATTCTTGGATAGAAGTATATTAATTATAATTTAATTTATAAATTTTATAGCATTACATTTCAAAAATACACATTAGAGTCTGTTTGCTATAAGATTCTCTATTCTAAAAGATTATAAAGAATACAATTCTTTTGAATGAAGTGAAACAGCAGTAACTGTGCTTTTTGAGTCAACTCCATGGCAAATGGTGCATAAATCAATATAAGATGACACTTGTACAGCATCTATGTCCTTGAATGACATGAAGGAAATTCAACCATGTTATCACATTATTTATGACTTGATGGAAGGGCAGAATAGCTGGAACTTGTCAGCTGAAAGAGAGAGAGGAAGACAAAGAGTAAGTAGATCCAGACTGGAAACATGCTGCTCTACACTGAACCTTGAAATAGAAGAGATAGTTCAGGAAAACTATTTCTCAGGGAATGATTACAGCCTATTAATATCAAGATAGTCAGATCTTCTTTTGTTTGCAACTCCTCTTTCCTGACTTGCAACTCTTTTTCTTCAGAAATACAGAAATATATGAACAATAGAAGTTGCAATTACCAACAACAGAATTCAATGATGGTATTTAATATGCAGGCCAGACACGGTGGCTCAGGCCTGTAATCCCAGCATTGTGGGAGGCCAAGGCTGGTAGATTGCCTGAGCTCACAGGTTTGAGACCAGCCTGAGCCCAAGCAATACTCCATCTTTAAAAATAGCCAGACATTGTGGTGGGCACCTGTAGTCCTACTTACGTAAGAGGCTGAGACAAGAGAATCACTTGAGCCCAAGAGTTTGAGGTTGCTGTGAGCTATGATGTCAGAGCACTCTAGTGAGGGTGACAAAAAAAAAGAAAGGAAAAGATAAAGAAAAGAAAATTTAGTATGAAAATAAAAAAGATAACACCTCTTTGTTTAAGGAGTAAGAAAGGACCAAGGAGTAGGATGATATCCAATCTGCGTCAAGGAGTATTTCCTGAAAGAATGATCTTTGTCCTAGTCTTGAAAGATGAGTAAGAGTCACCCAGTTTAGATGGTTCCAGGGATTATGGAGAAAAGAGGCGAGTGTTGTAGAAATAGGGAAAGAATAGAAATGAAAAATAGCAAAGTCTCACACTATTCACCAAGTTAGAAAATGAAGAGTCATCTTTACCATAATGTTTTCCCCATTATATCCTAAATATTCCACACACTTGTATATACATACATATCTTTGTGAGTGTATATAGTTATATATTTGTGTATATATCTGTATATGCATATATATACACATATATATATCTCAGAAGAAAACATTTAGATCTTATTTCAAGTACCTAGCTGAGTACCTTAGAACAATTTGTAGAACCAATTAGTTAAAAATAAAAATTAAATAAATATTTGCTGGTGCTGCTAATTGTTTTCAGTATTTTGCATTATTGTATGCCTTATTTATTGCAATCAAATTTTAACTATTCCTGTTGCCAATTTCATATATCTGAATTGTAAATAACATGTCATTTCTATATTTATACATTTCAATCATTAAGCTTTGATAACTTGGACATGCTACTGTGATAAGATAAAAATGGCATAACACACTTAAAAAGCAACTTTAAAAACAGAAGAACTTTTTTCATTAGTTCTACCTATTTTCTTAAAGACATATTAATAATTTCAAATATAAACACATATATTTATGTCCAAAAGTTGTTAAGTAATGAATTTGCCACTGTGTGCTTACATTGGCAGCACTGAACAAACAACTCAGTAAGGTTTCATAACCTTGGTATATCAGTGTCTCTCAGCTATGTTTGTGTTGATGTGTGGCAGTGTCTTGCTGAGTGGGGTAATTATTGTTGTCGCATATTTTTGCATGCCATCACAAGAATGTTGGAGCTTGAATTAGAGCAATGAAAGAATATTAAATTTCTTGTTAAACTTGGCAAGAATGGAAGTGAAACCAAGGACATGTTTGTCCACATGTATTGTCATAATGCCATGAAGAAAACAGCAGCATAAAAATGGATTAAACATGTTGTGTAGGGAAAAGGCAGCGTCACTGAGAAAGAGTGGTCAGGGTGGCCAGTAATGAGCAGAACTGATGAAAACATTAGATAAATTTATCAAATTGTGTGTCAAAATTGTCAGCTGACTGTGAGAGCATAGCAGACAAAGTAAGCATCTATAGAGAAATAGGAAAATCTTAACTGAAAATCTTGACATGAGAAAGGTATGGTTCTTGCATCATAACAATGCACCAGCCCATATAGTAATGTATATGAGGGAGTTTTTAGCCAATAAACAAAAACTGGATTGGAACACCCTCCCTATTCACCTGATCTGGGCCCCCAGTGACATTTTTCTTTGTCTCCAAATAAAGGAATATTGAAAGGAAGACAATTTGATGACATTCTGTCCTTCAAAGGTAATACAATAATAGCTCTGATAACCATTCCAGAAAAAGAATTCCAAGATTTCTTTGAAGGGTGGTGAAGATGCTGGCATCAGTGCATAGCTTCCCAATAAGAGTAGATTGAAGGTGACTGTAGTGATATCAGCAGTGAAGTATGTAGCACTTTTTCTAGGATGAGTTCTCAAAGTTAATTGTCAGATCTTGTATTTGCATAAAAATTCAAATAATCTAAATACATAACAATAAGTAAACATAATTAAATATTGGGAGGTTTGAAAAAATTGCCTATGATGTACAATGTATACCATTTATATAATGAATATACCAAAAACCTAGACTCTACTGTACACAATATACACATGTAACAAAATCAGACTTGTATCCTCCAACTCTATTAAAATTTAAAAAATTTTGAAACTATTGGCATTTTATTTCAATAGAATGTTAATGCAACTACTAAAAATAAAAACTATCAATGCATATACTCACATGAAAAAAGCTTATATAAGTACATATCAATGTAAGTAAAAAAATGAAAATGTAATGGGTTTTTTTTTGCAGTTTTTGACCTGGATTGGGTTTTTGAACTCACCACCTCCAGTATATGGGGCCAGTGCCCTACTCCTTTGAGCCACAGGCACTGGCCTGAAAATTTAAATTTTTATAAACAATAATTACCATAAAGATTTAAAATTATGCATATTTTTAAAATGAAAGTTTATATATAACTATATATATATAAATATATACAATATGTGATTATGTGCATACAAAAATATGGAAAAGATCACAGGCATTAGTTTTAACATTACTTTCTTCCAAACTAAGAAATTTGAAGAGTAAAGAGTCTTTCAATCATGGTCTCATGGAGTTAAGGATTCTTTTAATTAAAATGAACACATATTTCAGTAACAGTTTAAAAATTAAAAAGAATTACAATATGTACAAGAAATGTACATATTGAAAACAAATAGTTTGAAACAAAAAAAGTGTCTTACAATGGTGATAGATAATTTTTAGGTTTTTAAAAATAGTTTATATTTATCTCTAATAAGCATTATTACTCTTAAAAGAAAAATGTATCAATTTTTATCTTTATGAGCAGTCTGATCTGTTTGGTGGCCACATTATTTACCTACTCATTTCTTTCCTCTTGGTGTTCTCTAGGCAGTAGTGAATACTCTTAAATCAATAGTATTGCTTTAAGCAGAATATCTGCCTTTGGTAAACTAAGTAAAAAGATACATCACACAATTTTCGTGTGCAATAACATGCTTTCTTTCTTACCAATTCTACTTCTTCAAAACCACCTTCTTCAAATTCTACAAACAAAAGTCATAAAAATTTTAAAATCTTCATGTCTTTGACATGATAATCTTTCTCTACTCCTACAATATTCCCAGAGTAGTAGAAGATGTCATTCAGAGGTAAATGCCCCGCTGTCATAAACACTCGGCTTTCCGGGCTCAGTGCTTATGGAACAGGAGGAGTTTATTGCCTTATACATTATCTCTAGTCATGGGATTATTGCTTACAGCATTGAACTGCTTGAAAATGAGAGTTGTGGCTCTTCATAACCACAGGTGGGTTCTTCTCTCTATAACAAAAGGAGATTTATAATGTGAAAACAGAATAAAATTCTATGCCAAGACATTAACTTGGTTTTATTACTAGCCTTAGAGAAAGTGTTTTTTACTGAAATACTAAATATGAGCTGTAATAAGAAAACACATTTGGATACATGAGTGGAAATGTATAAATATTTTAAAGAAATACAGACGAGTATATTCTATATTTAAATTCTTTTACTTAAATATATTTTATTTCAAGATCTCTTGGCTATTTAAAAGGTACTGTATATCTATGTTCAGTAAGAAATTATTCAATGGTTCAATGAATTCCAATGCACATGCAAGTGAATTTTTCATCAGGCTGAATTAACAAAGGAAAATCCCTGGATTCTGTTGTGTAATTGTAATATTATTTGTTATGGTTGACATAATGTAGAGATTCTGTTGCCTTTCACTTTTTACTTCAAGAGTTTAAAAACAGATGTTTTATCATTATTTCCTATATATCGCCTAAGAATTGTTTAAGAAGAATATTTTTGTTTTTAATTTCCAAGTATTTATGTTTCTAGTCTTCTTTGTTTTTTTTTTCTAGTTTTTTTTTTACCCTAGATGTAAAGATTATAGTCTTTTACATATTATTTCTATTCTTGGGAAACATGAAATAATTTAGTACTAGCATTATTCAGAATACGTATATCACTAAATGTTAAGGTCCATTTGATCTATCAAATACTGAGGAAACAAATTTAAGTTTATATTATTTTTACCCTTTTCTCTACTTTTCTTGTGTATTTTGAAGTATTGTCATTTGCTCACTCATTCACTTACTTCTTTAGTCAAAGACTTTTACTGAACATAAAATTATACCTTTCTTTGTGGATCTATAGAAAAAAACACTAAGAATGGAACCAATATAAATCCAGGTTCATGGAGCATTTACATTATTGATAGAAACAAGGGAAAATAAATAAGTAAAATGCAAACTATGGAATTTCAAAATTATGAGACACCCTATGAAGAAAAACAATGCAGAGAAAGAGGAAGAGAAAACAAGAAATTGAATGTTGCTATATAAAATAAGATAGAAAAAGCAAACAGCAAAAGGCCTGATATTTCAGAAGATTCATGTAGAAATGAAGAAGTGGAATGCATAAATCTGGATATTGACATTCAAAGCAAAAAGAAAGCAATGGCAAAGACCCTGACCCCCAAATTAAAGCTTATATTTGAAGTGTCAAAGAAAGAGAAAAAACAAGGTAGCTGGAGCACAATGACCAGAGTAGATGGGGTAGAAGATGATGTCAGATGGGAAATATGAAAGTTCACTTTTTTGACCTGGCCTTCAGACAGTGTAGACAACAGGAGGCCAATGTCATTTTCCTGTAAGACAGATTTACATCTGCATTCACTTTGCTTTTCTCAGAAAAACCTGAAGACGTTACTAAGGATGGTGCAAGTATTGAGAATAAAGTTTAGTTTACTGTCCCACTGAAGCTGTAAAGAAAAAAGAAATATCTCGAGATCCCTGCAAAATTCATTCTGCCAAAAGGGAGTGAGAGTAAGAACTGAGTCACACAAGCACTGCCATCCTCTCCCCAATGAGGTACAGGAGAAAAGAAAAGAGAAGCCCCAAAGGGGCTTAGAAAATGACTAAACAGATTGTTATCATTGGACACTGTATGGGAGGGAAAGAAGCCTGGTTGGCAAGGACTCTTTTTATACAGATAAGCCTCATGATAACAGCCCTTAGGGAAACATTTTATTCAGACATTTAAAGATGGCAGTCTCGCATCAAACCTGTCCCTGATCAAATAGGCAGAGAGCAGCTGCATTTAACAATAATTGTCTGCAGATGTAAATTTCTCCCCAGAATCCCCATCTAGATAGCCTTACAGCCTTATTCCCATTTGCCTGCAACTTTCTCAAAATATGCCAAAAAATATTTTGGACTAAAATATTTTTTATTTTGTTCATCTCCTCCCCACCCCCTACCCCCCCCAAAAAAAAAACCCTCCTTCAAAATATACAGTCCGTATTAAATGAATATGTACCAGTTACAACCTTGGGACTATAATGTAAATAAACATTTAAATGTCAATTACAAGTTTATTATCACAGATGCAAACAGAGAAGAGATATACCCTTCTTCCGCCCACCTTGGGAATATCACAACATTGAATATTTCCTACAGCCCTTTTCTAAATGTTCATCTTACACAGATTAACTGACTACTAAAGAGAACATCACAAGAATACTGTCAGTTGCCTTATTTCTTACATCCTTTGTTCCTTCACTTTCCTGTACACCCTCTTTTTCCTCTAAATGCTTTGAAAACTTCAAATGTTTTGAAAATTTTCAACTTCTACAGAAAGTGCAACCCACAACAGATACTTTGTGAACTGTGCTTTTCCCAGGTGCATCCTTAAGATTTTAGCTTAAAACTTAATCAGTTGACTGTGTCTTTTGTCTTCTGGTCCTTATTATTTGTGTTAACAGTCATAATGTTAGGTCCATCTGGAGGTGGATGTTTGCTGGTTCTTGACTCCAAGGAGCTGATGATGGAGTGATCACAAATACAAAGCAATCACAACCAACATATGTTTATTGCAGAACAAAAGCAAACTCTAGAATATCTCTCCAAGAGCGAGATGGGTCCCTCTCCATAAGTGGTAAAGAGACCCCAAAGTCTGAACACGCTCATCTTTTCTAAGCTAACTAGTTTATCCTACCTTTCCATTGGTATGATTGGCTGTTGCGTCTCACCTTTGGTGTAATTGATAGGTTAGGGTTACATAACAAACTTATTTTTGTATCACTTATTTTATATTAAATCATAGCTGTGTACATTAATACATAGCTGGGTACAATATGTTGGTTTTATAACAATTTGAAATACTTACAACAACTGGTTAACACAGCCTTTACTGCACTTTCTTAATTATTGTGTTATGACATTTATACTCTTCACCTAGTAGATTTGACATGTATCCTTGTAAAATGCACCGTAAGTGTGGTCCAACCAATTACCCTCTGTCCACCCATCCTCCCTCCTCCCCTCCCCCTCCACTACTCCCTTCATCCTGGGCAACAGTTGGATTATAGCTTTCATATCGAAGTGTAGTTGATTATATATTGGTTTCATAGTAGAGCTGAGTACACTGGATACTTTTTCTTCCATTCTTGAGATACTTTGCTAAGAAGAATATATTCCAGCTCCATCCTTGTAAACATAAAAGAGGTAAAGTCTCCATCTTTTTTAAAGCTGCATAATATTCCATGGTGTACATATACCACAATTTATTAATCCATTCATGGGTCAATGGGCACTTGGGATTCTTCCATGACTTAGAAATTATGAATTGGGCTACAATAAACATTCTGGTGCAAATATCTTTATTATAAAGTGATTTTTGGTCTTCTGGTTATATACCTAGTAGAGGAATTTCAGGATTGAATGGCAGGTCTATTTTTTGATCCCTAAGTGATCTCCAAAATTCTTTCCAAAAGGAGGATATTAGTTTGCATTTCCACTAGCAGTGTGGAAGTATTCCCTTTTCTCCACATCCACACCAACATCTATAGTTTTGGGATTTTATCAAACTTCTTAATATGCATGTGTCTTCCCCAACCTTCCTAAAGAGCACATGGGTCAAATTGTGCAATTTCAATTATATGATAATGAACCCATTTTAGTGTGTGGTCACTAGGGCCTCCTTACTTCAGGTTCCCATTGGGGAATAGTCCCTATCCTTAACCTGATTCCTACTCTCTGCCTTCAGCCTCTGGCCTTTGTCTTCTGTACTATCAAGAGAGAAATCTGGGAGCCCAGAGGTAAGTCACCTCCGAGACCCAGCTTACCCCTGCCCTACCTATTAAGGAAAGCAGCTAGGGGCAAAAAGGGCACATCTCCTCCCACCCCAGGTGCAGCGAGAGAAACTGGAGGTCCAAGTGGCACATCACCTCCCTCAGAGCGAGACGGGCCAAGTGAGTCCACATGTGAAGTGGTGTGCTGGTGCACAGCCACCGATGCACTGATGGCAGATTTGGCATGAGCCTGGCTGTGCTTGGTGCAGGGCACAAGGAGATGGCACACAGGCCAAGCCAGCACTGCCCAACAATAATTTATCTTATACGAAATTAGACCGTAACACTTGTCCTTATAGCGCACATGAAGAATGTATGAGGGTATGTGTCTGTACTACTAAAATATGACAGCAACCCCCAAAGTCGTCTCATAATTACACATCAGATTTCTGTGTAATATGCATTTCAAACATTTTTGTCACGTATCTAGATATCCAGATGTGGGATGTAAAGTTATTTGTCTACATACAGATATTTTTTATCGTGAAGAAACATTGGAGAGACATTCTCTGATATTCTGGTGATTGCTGAAATATGTACTATGAAACAGAAAAGTTGAAATATGATGTTTTCATAAAAGGAAACACACCGGCCTACATGTGCCTACTTAGGCACAAGGTAAAATGTCTGAGTCTGAGTAGACTATTGATACTAAATCAGAGACCTTAACTTTTTATTTGACTTCTGAGAGTGAACACCCTAAGGGAACATAGGAATGGGAATGTGTCGTATGCCTAGCATTTCAAGAAGCAGTGGCATTCCTGATTCTGTCTTTACTTCCCTCCAACAGAAGGGTCTAATGTTGGTTTCTGTTTGTGTGTGTGTTTATTTTCTGGGGCAGCATCTGTGGCTCAACGGAGTAGGGCACTGGCCCAATATGCTGGAGGTGGCAGGTTTAAACCCAGCGCGGCCAAAAACTGCAAAAAACAAAAAAGTCTTTATTTTTAAGAAAAATGTTTAATATGCAAAACAAAAACAGAACAAAGGAAACAGAATAACAATAACAATCATGCCTTTCTTGGGGGCATGTGCTTTCTAGCACATAAAATTTGAGTATTTTACACAAAACACTAGGGATATGTAAATTCTTAATAGTTGATTAACTAAAACCCTGAAATAGACTCCCGAAAATACTACTAATCGCCAGTAAGTGAAGTGCACAGATGTATATTATTGGCTTGAGAGACAATAGAGGGTATATAAGCAATTTTTTCCTGTTATTTACCTTACATTTACATATGAAGTTTTCTCCTCTATTAGTACCAACCTGAGAGTGAAACACACTAGCTCTTCTTGGCATTCCATATACAGTAGACCCTCCAGAGTTGACCACTTCCCTATACTGACCACTTTCTTCAATTGACCTAATTTCATAGACTGGCCATGCATCACACATACATATCAGTATGGCAGGCCTAGGTCCATATGTTGCCCCATTTGTTACAGCTCCGTGGGTGGTCAACTTACAGAGGTTCTACTGTATAAGAAAGTGGCTTAGCATGTTAGGTAAAATATTTGATGTGAGCAAGTTCAATGACTTGCCCAAAGTCACAAGACTACAAAGTGGCAAATCTGAAATTTAAAACTAAGATATTAACCCCAAATCCAGATATTTCTCTCAAAAGTCTGGCTAAAAATAAGATGCTTGGATGGATAACTTCTGCTTCCTCTTCAAGCAGGACTGTTCCAGTAAGACTTTCTCCTGATCAGCTCAAATTGACTCTCACAAAAAAATTCTACAAAGATGTGAGAAGTTTTCATTAAAATGTTTGTTTAAACATTGTGTTACATTTTAGAAATATCTTTACTTCTACCTGTGATTACTGCTTGTGACTATAATGAACGTTCATCCTTGTTGTGTTTGTTTTTTCCTAAATGATATGGTCTTTATATTCAGTGAATTCTTTTATGCCTGTTCATTAAAAAAGTGCAGAGATAAAATATTATCCTGCTAACTGGCAGCATACCCACTTGGGTACAACTCTCCTTAGGTTCTCTTTTACTCTTTGGTGAGTGAACATTGGCCAAGCAAAGTGAGACAGTCATTCCCACCTCCCCAATTTTAGCACAGGAATATGAGGAGAGGGGAGGAGAGGGGAGGGGGGATGGTGGGTGGAGGGAAGGTGATTGGTGGGATCACACCTATGGTTCATCCTATAAGGGTACATGTGAATCTCTCTAAATGTAAAATATAAATGTTTTAACACAATAACTAAGAAAAAGACATGAAGGCTATGGTAACTAGTTGGATGAAAGTATTTCAAATTGTATATAGAAACAGTATACTGTACCCCATGATAGCATTAGGGTACACTGCTATGATTTAATAAAAAGAATCAGGATATACTATATCATTAGTAGTTTGATTCTAAGAATGCAAGTTGTGCTGTTGTAAACAGGTTGCAAATAATATATCTTCTCCTTCATTGCGTTATCCCTTTGAAAATATCAGCTGTTTATACTAACTTACTTTAGCCTCTTTTGCAACATTTTGTTAAAATATTAGCAGAAATCTCATTTTATATGGGGCTTTTTGTACTTCTACTAATACAGAAAGAGATGTAAGTTCTATTACAAATATTATTAAAATAAAATTGTGTGTTTGCTAATAATTAAATATACTTAAGCTATTGAACATATTTATGTTTCAAAACATTTTTTTAAAAAAGAAATCTATTGATTTTAAACAGTTGGTCCATTAGCCAGGTATGGTGGCATATGCCCATAGTCTCAGCTACTCAGGAGGCTGAGCCAGGAGGATCCATTGAGCCCAGGAGATAGAGTCTACAATGAACTATGATAGTGCTGCTGCACTCCAGCCTCGGTGACAGAGTGAGACCCTGTCTCAAAAAGGAAAAAAAAAAAGTCTAAAATTGTTTAGTAACAAAATTGAAAACTATTTGTTTTTACTTTTAAATAGGTTTTACTTTCACATAATCATGATTTCCTAGAAAGTGATCACAATATAATTTTACCATGAGTAGACTGCTTTTTTTTTTTTTTTTGAGACAGAGTCTTGTTGCCCTCTATAAAGTGCAACAGCATCACAGCTCACAGTAACCTCCAACTATTGAGCTCAAGTGATTTCCTTGTTTCAGCCTTGCTAGTAGCTGGGACTACAGGTGCCCACCACAATGCCCGGTAATTTTAGAGATGGGAATCTCATTGTTGGTCAAGCTGTTCTTGAATCTATGAGGTCACACAGTCTACCCAACTCAGCCTCCCAGAGTGCTAGGATTACAGGCATGAGCCACCATGCTCAGTCTTGCTTTTTGGCTTCTTTGAAAATATTTACGAGTGAGTAAAATTAGTCAATTAGTATCTAGTTTCTATAGGCAAAATCTTTACTAAAGTAAAATATGTTATACAATGTATTATTTGTTAAATAAAATTACTAGAATTTATTTTTGTATAATGGGGGTATATTTTATATATGTATTCATCACTACGCTAGGTTCTATTTCAAGAAGGAAATAAAAATTAAAATATTTTCTATGGTAACTTTCTTTACAGATCTTACCTGTTCTATATACAAGATGAGATTAAAGGCACATGAAGAAATTGAAGAATTACACAAAAAGGTAAACCAAAAAAGATCCTTTGGTTTTACATGACGTAAACCTAAATCAAAGAAGACTTACCAGAATATTAAACCTGCTCATGTATTTGAAATGCCCATGTGCACAAGGCGAGTCTCATTTCTGTTTTCCCACTTTATCCCACTTTTCTCTTCTTTCTCTCATCTTTTCCCTGTCTTTACCCAAACTTCCCCTTTTTTCTACCTCTATCGCTGTTTGTTCAAACCACACATCTTTCTCCAGTTACTTGTCTCTTTCTTTACCTTCCTGTCTCTTTTTCCAACACTTTTCTTACTTGCCTGCCCATCTCTATGTGAGTTCCAGGTGAGAATAATAGAGAAGGAAATTAACAGAAAATTCAATAAGATCAAAATTTAATGTTTTTCAGATCTAGGCAATAGAGGAGACCGGAATGTGCTACCCCAAAACATGTCCCTTTCACATGAGGATTACTTTGAGCTAATTTTTTGAGAAACATCAGACTTAGACAGGTAAAACTCTTAAGGCAGTCTAAAAGTCGCTTTTGATGAAAAAAAGGAAATCTCCATTTGTAAGGGCATCTCCCTCTCTCAGAAGGATGACTAAATCACAGTAAAATTATCTCAATGGAGAAAGTACTAGCTTAAAGCTGCATAATAAACTCTACTCCATAACAGACCTTCCCTATCCTTTTCTCTCTTCATTCTTTAGCTAAAGATAGTTGTATGCATGAATTCTAAGCTTTGTGATTTACCCATTTTTCCCAAGGTATACATGAGATATACATGGTAATAAATGGGTGCTTCACTCTTGTTAGTCTATCTTTTGTTATATAGGGTTCCCAGCTAAAAACATAGTAGGGTAGACGGGAATTTTTTTTTTCTCTGCCCCTATGGCAGCT
Source organism: Otolemur garnettii (assembly GCF_000181295.1). NCBI lineage: Eukaryota > Metazoa > Chordata > Mammalia > Primates > Galagidae > Otolemur > Otolemur garnettii. Next base: position 30,536,201 of record NW_003852403.1, read on the forward strand.
TCATGAAATTTTGACAACTCCAAATCCAGAGACCAAGGCTTCTTATCTTTTTCTCCATCCTAGGCACAGGGATTCTCTTCTCAAATTCCACTCATTGTCCAAAATGGCTGCTGGTGCTCTAGCCACTACGTGTGTGTTCCAAATGAGTAATAAAAGTAAAATAGTAAACCCCCCACCCCACCAACTGAACTGACCTGCTCTTGACCCCAGAGAAGCCTTAAAAGCTGATTCCTGGCCATGTCGGGATAGTGGGTCAGGCACACCTCACTATACTCCCTCGCTCACTACCTGACTTTAAGCTTTCTTGCTTAATAGCTAAACAGAAATCAACCCTTTTAAAGACTTGCCCCACTGCAGATTTATACAATAACTGACCAGCGTTCTTTACTGATAATGTAACAGTGCAAGGGAAGCTAAGCATAACTAGCTCCGTTTGCTTCTGAATCCTTGTGATAATATCCTTAGGTTAACAGCTTCTACTGAGCTCTGCACATGGCTGAAAGAAAGACCACTCTTTCTTCACCCCTCACTACTTGGAAGATAAAAGAAAAACAGTATACATGCAACTACAATGCTATGCTAAAGATTTTTACTAATATCATGACTTCTGTACTTCAGGTTAATTGAACAAGGGCAAAAAAGTTTTATAACTCTCTTAGACCCTCACTAATTATTCAGATGTCTGCTGTCTGCCCTCAGTTATGTCTTGCAACCTAACCTCCACTTCCCTGTCTCTTAAAATAAAAAAAGAGCCCACAGTTCACACTAACTAACTTATCATGGTTCCTTAGAATGTTAGCCCATCATCTTCGCGGTTTACCAGCTTTCTGAAAAAATATAGCTTTTCTTGCCCCAACTTCTTGCCTCTTCACTTACTGTACACTGCAGTGAAAGGTACAAGCTTGAACTCAGGTACGGGAAGAGACCACTGACCATGAACCAGTCCCCACCAGTTCACAGAGGCTGTGCCCAGGATTCCCCCTGCCCTTTGTTTTCATTTTTCTTTTAAGATGAGAACCTGTATAGATATACAGAGCCTATTTTTAATACATTCAAATGTTAAGTCTCCAACCCCAGATGAACTTATTTACTGCATAGTACACATGAAATAACATAACCACATGAAATAACATATACACATGAAATACTTTAAACATTTTTATAAAAAATAAAATCATAAAGTAAAATAATTTAATTTTCATAAGTTGATGAATACAACATGCCTGCTTCCTTACTAGACATGGGTGCGACCCCCTTCATGAATATTCATAGCTGTTCCTAAAACCTATTGAGTATGTATACTTAGTGGACAGTTTAAACATAAATTCTTCCCTACCCTGCCTTCCCTCAAAGTGCTGGCTTCCATTTCTACTTGAGGCTGCACTTCCCAGCCTGCAAGGTAATCAAACTGGAGGCTGCAACCCGTTGTAAGAAATAAAGCTCTCATCTCCAAATTTATGAACCTTATGATTCTTCAGTTGAGATAAGAAAAGGGAAGGTGAAAGGATGAAATAGAAAAAGGTCTATGCCAGAAAAATAATCTCCCTTTAAAAAGCTTTATGGGACAGTTTTCTAGCCATGTTCACAGATATCCTACTGGCTAGAGCTGTAGAAAACAGGCATCACCAGCTATAAGGAAAGTCAGCCAAATTCTTCTTTTTCTATTAGTAAGAAAATACAGAGTGGGTTTTGTGGAGGCAGCTAAAAGTTAATGCCCCTCAATGTTTTCCTCCATTGTTTCTAACAAAAAGGTTTACAGGATAATTTCCAGAAATAATTACTGAAATTTCTGAATTTTACTTATTTTCTCTTTAATGCCTTTTCTAAGTTAGCTAGCCCTAGAGAATTCTGTGCAGCTGCTACTATTCTCTAAATTTAATTTTAAACTTGTCTGTAGTAGAGGCTCTTCTTTATGTTTGTGTTTTGATACACGTATCTCCTAAAACATCTCTGGGAGATAGAAGCTTGAGACTGAACTGAAGATGGGAATAAAGGAGCACGTGTCCCAGGTGACCCCTGATAAGCATCCATGATACAGCCAGCTCACACCGCAGCAAAATGCAAACCCAAGAAGGATGAGTGCTTTTGTTCTTTTTGCTGCTACAAGAAGAAATCAAACAATGGTTCTGACACTGAGAACAAATATAAAATATCAACAACAGGGTGGTCCTGTGGCTCAAACGGGGTAGGGCGCCAGCCCCACATGCCAGAGGTGGTGGGTTCAAGCCCAGCCCCAGCCAAAAACTGCAAAAAAAAAAAAAAAATT
>NW_003852403.1:30538486-30687004 GCF_000181295.1 Otolemur garnettii
AAAAAAAAAAAAAATTAACAACAGCAACCCTTTATTAAGTACTCGCTACATGTCAAGCATTATGTGAAGCATTTTATATAATATAAATTCCTTACCTCTTTACTTTTTCTAAATAATTATCTCTGAATATTAGAGTATCCATTATATTAAATGTTAATAGAAATAAAATATCTCTTTCATAACAAATTGAATCTCATACGTCAAAGCATTTGACAAATTTAGTGTTCTTTTCGGCATTCCACACACTTTTCTAGTTTTTTTCCTTAAGGTTTGGAATGCAAGCACTGTAACTGTAGAATAAAAAAGCAGGCTCTGGATGTGGTGTCAGGAAACCTGGATGATATTCTTAGTTTCGCAAACAAAGATTATGTATGTATCCTTGAGAAAGTAACAGTTCTGTGATTTTTGCTCTTCTTTTAGCAGCAAAGGTATTAAGTATTGGTTTGCCATTAAAAATATTTTATGCCTCCTTTAATGAGAACCTGTGTAGATATTCCTCACACAACATAAGATCTCAACCAATTATATTCTAAAAGATAGATCAGAATCATTAAACCCATACACAGATCTGCATTGGGTTATGGGCTCCTGACTCAGAACAATCTAAAGACCCACACAACTGGCAGTCTTCCACATCCTTATCCTACTATACCTCTTCCAATTCCCAGAGCATGATTTCCAGAGACTCAGTCTGGGCAGGGATTTATCAAGCCTGGCGTTGGTCCTTCTGTTGACCCTTCCTGACTAACTGACCTGCCTCTGGCAATACTTCTCACGTGGACACACATCCTCTTTAATGCTTGTCCTCTGTTGCCTCTTACCAATTTCAGCAGAAAATCAATTTCCCTCCACTATCTGCTTCCCTTCCTCTCTCCACCATACCCGAGATTCCTTTTGTTGCCCATATCTCGCATCTCCTCTGCTCAATTTGTAACTCCACTCATGATGGCTGCTGTCACATCCTGTGCTACATGTAGTTAAGAGAACTATGTATTTTGAGGTGACAGCCTGAAAAAGCCAATATCTTTGGGGGGTGCCTGTGGCTCAAAGGAGTAGGGCACCAGCTCCGTATGTTGGAGGTGGCGGGTTCAAACCCAGCCCTGGTCAAAACTGCAAAAAAAAAAAAAAAAAAAAGCCAACACCTTTCACCATTCAGTCTTTTCAAAATCTAGAAATTTTCCATGATTTTCCAGTTAATGTTTTTCCTCAAGTACTTTAACTTACGAAAATTAAATTATTTTACTTTGTAATTTTCTTTTATACAAAAACATCTAAAGTATTTCATGTGTATATGTTATTTTATGTGGATATGTTATTTCAATTATACTATACAGTAAATATGTATTTTTAGATTAGTTGAGAAAAAATCATTGATAAGATATCCTCTATTGGCTTGTAGGTATATATGAAGATTCTGTCTGATAAACTTAGAAAGATATTGTAGGGGCCCATGGAAAACAACCCTCCTGCCTGCTGAAGTTTCACTTAAAATTGACTTGACAAAAGACAGATTATTATTAGAAAAGGCATACAATTATATATTTTAATGTGCATAGCACAGGAGAATCACAGGACAGTGATTACCCAATAACCCAATAGGGTACAGAGACGTAAATAACCTTTTTTATTTAAGTGGGAAGGTGGGTAATGTAGACAATTTTATTAGGGAGAAAGAAATTATTAGGGGAAATGAATACACCTGGGAGACAGAAATTGTGAATAATTATTTTTGGAATTTGAATAGATATTATCTTATTAAAAAGTTCATGTATATATGGATATATTCCTTGGTCTTTTTTTCTGCTATAGATAATTATATTTCAGGAAGGAGATAGCTAGCAATTGTATTTGTCTTTAGGGATCTGATTTTCAGGCAGATAAGGAAAATTCAGAGAATAGCCTCATCTTATTTTTGGAAAGAAAAATGTTCTTTTTTTGTTTTGTTTTTGAGACAGAGTCTCACCGTGTTGCCCTTGGTAGAGTGCTGTGGCATCACAGCTCACAGCAACCACCAACTCTTGGGCCAATCTCCAACTCTTAGGCTTAAGTGATTCTCTTGCCTCAGCCTCCCAAGTAGCTGGGACTACAGGCACATGCCACAACGCCCTGTTATTTTTTTGGTTGCAATTGTCATTGTTACTTAGCAGGCCCAGGCTGGGTTTGAACCTACCAGCCTAGGTGTATGTGGCTGGCATCCTGCTGACTGAGCTAAGGGTGCTGCCCAAAAGGAAAATAATTGAAAGATGGGGGAGGAGATGCTCAGAGAGACTTGAGGCTGTGTCCCGTAGCTCAGCACTTGTCCAGGAAGCCACATCAGAAGAATGAAGAAAAGCGGTTAAGGAGAAGGGAAGAAAAATTTATTAATTTGCTGGCAAAGAAGGAAAATGTCATACTATCATCTCCAATTACCAAATTCTTCCACCATGAGCAAAAATACGGAGCTTTTAAGGAGAGTAGTCTTAGGTTCAGGTTATTGTCATTCAATTACAGTTGTTGGTTATGATCCTTTCATCTCCAAAATCTGCTGGGCCCTCTCACCAGACTGGACACCAGCTGAGACCTCCTGGGACCTCTGCTGTCAAGTCCTCCACCAGGGTGTTTCCGCTGAGCTATCTCCTGCAGTGCAAACAAACAACTCTATTCTGTACTGCCAACTGCTGACTGGAGGCAGGGATTTAGGTTTTAGTTCATGAAAGGATGAGAGACAGAAAACATTTTTTGCCATATTTTTCAGTCCATTCCCTCTATTACATATTACCCACTCTCAGTTTTATACTTCCATTATCTATGGGAAGAGGGATGACCCCTCTGTTACTGGCTACTATATTAGTTCAGTCATGTTTCTGAGAGAAATATTCTGTTTTCCTTCATAGTCAATCTATTAGTATTTAGTGACAATATGTTATTTTAGTTATTTGGACGTTACACTTCCATCTCCTTCCATTTCTCTTTTTTTTTTAATTTTTTCCTTGTTTATACAAATTGATTAGACATCCTATGTCCAAGTGTCATGCCTGTAATCCTAGCACTCTGGGAGGCCAAAGCAGGTGGATTGCCGAGCTCAGGTGATATAGACCAGCCTGAACAAGTGTGAGATCCCATCTCTGATAAAAATAGAAACACTAGCCAGACATTTGGGCAGGTGCCTGAAGTCACAGCTAGTTAGGCTGAGACAAGGGAATCACTTGAGCCCAGGAGTTTGAGATTGCTATAAGCTAGGGCACCATGGCATTCTACCCAAGGCACTGAGTGAGACTGTCTCAAAATAAAATAAAAAGTAAAAATTCTAACCATCCACTATTTGACCTGTAAAATAAATGTCTAAAAAAATTATCCAAAGAATGGAATGTCATTTCTTTCTTTCTTGATTTTATTGTTGGAGATTCACTGAGGGTACAAGAAACTGGATTACACTGATTGCATTTGTTAGGTAAAGTCTCTCTTACAATCGTGTCTTGCCCCCAAAAGGTGTGGCACACACCAAGACCCTACCCCCCTCCCTCCTTCTCTCTCTCTCTGCTCTTATTTTCCCCTACCTCTACTTCCTTCTTTCTCTCTCTGCTTTCCCCTTCCCCTAACCCCACCATGTCATCAATTGTCATTAATTGTCCTCATATCAAAATTGAGTACATAGGAAGTACATAGGATTCATGTTTCTCCATTCTTCTGATGCTTTACTAAGAATAATGTGTTCCACTTCCATCCAGGTTAATACAAAGGCTGTAAAGTCTCCATTTTTTTAATGGCTGAATAGTATTCCATGGTATACATATCCCACAGCTTGTTAATCCATTCCTGGGTTGGTGGGCATTTAGGCTGTTTCTACATTTTTTTGGAATGTCATGTCTATCAGAAAAAAATTATATATGTATTTCCTCTTTCCCCATCCAACAACATGATACTTTAAAAATCATATATATTTTTAAAACATTTGATAAATTATTATTAAACTCTTACAACTTTCTACTGTTCCTTAGAACATAAGCTTCATGAAGGAATTCATAAACCGTCCTTACTTAGGAAATACAAGAATACAAGGGAAATCAAAACTATTTCACCACAAAATATACATCTTTAGATTATTTCAAGATGGTTGTTCAGAGAGGAGCTAAGGAAATGTCACTCCAAAATAATACTCCTTGTTGTAAAGAATACTTTGAATTAAAAGCGATTCAAGATCAAGAAGCACTGGAGATGGCTTTCCCTCTATCTGCATAAACTGGACTGACCCGCTCAAAAGATTAAAGGGAGAAACTGGTTTCCTTTCATTTCCCTGTTATTTCAGTATATTACTGGAAAGAAAACCAAGAATACTAGCAGACCTGGCCCAAATCATTTAAAACACAATACCTGCCTCTCAGGTTAATTTACAAGTCAATCTAGTTTTTCCTTCCAGGTATCCTACCTAGCAACCATTTATTGCACCTGTACTCCACATTTTCCCCTCCCTTCTAAGAGGCATGTACAAAGTACCTGACTATCATTGAGATATTTGGTAGTCACTCTTGTAACTCTCCCCATGCACATGGTATTTGGAAATAAACATTTCTTTTTATTAATTTTCCTTAATTGTGGGTTTGTCTTTCAAGGAACATTTTTGGGGGGAGGAGACAGCAGGGCAAATTTTCCCTTATACCTGTGGACTAAAAACAAAATAATAGTTGAATAGCTGTCTTTTGTGGATGATTTTTCATCTGCAGATAAAACCTACATTAGTAAAGTAAAGTAAATAGAAGAGACAAACAGGCTTTCTCTAAAGCCTACACCTTTAATCTATGAACAATTATATCACAGGGAAAGGAGGCAGAGAATCTATTTCTACAGGCAACCATCTATTCCCTCTGAGGGCTTCTACCTCTAAGGTTTTATCTGCATAACGAGATGGCTTTCCTCCATGCCTTTCTTTCTCTTTTCCTCCAAGAAGTTGTTTTGCCACACTTTAAGTGTTACCAGATGGAAAGAGTCTTGCCACCTGTCACTGTCAGTCAAAAGCAGGGACAGAGATTGGGTCCAACAAACTGTATTATCAAAAGCCCAACAATTCTGGAGAACAGTGAAAGTAGCCTCTCCGAGACATTTCTGCCCTTCCATTTCCAAAGCTACAGTTTTATACATAAAAGTTCAAAGCAAAAACTTAGCAAAAACTAAGTTCACCCTTATCTTTTTAATAATTAAACAGATTAACAGATGTTCTAATATAATTAAACTTAAACAACAGAAAATAGCACACTCCATGACCTATAATAAATAATAATTGACATAACCCATGACCCTAAACAATATTTTTAATTCAAAAGTTAACCTCCTAAATCAATGCTCCCAACTACTCAAGATGTACTCTTTCAGGTTAAAGCTGAATTCACAAAACAAGGATGGAAGACATGAGGGGAAGGTCAGCTCACATAGGACTGGCCAGACCAGCTGTGCTGCTTTGCCCTTAGCCAATTTTTGTTTGTTTGTTTTGTTTTAGATGTGATTTTATTCCCAAGAGTCTCTGGTTGATCAACACAATGTTGATTCTTCTCAGCCAAGAGCATGGTACCGTTCTTCTATTTGTTAATGTCTTCTTTTATTAGGATTTCATAATTCCCTTTATAGATGTCCTTCACCTCTTTTGTGAGGTATATTCCCAGGTATTTCATTTTCATTGAAGCTACTGTGAAATGAATCTTGTCTTTGATTAGCTTCTCAACTTGCCTGTTATTGGCATATACAAAGGCTACTGATTTGTGGACATTGATTTTATACCCTGAGATGATACTGTATTTCTTGATCACTTCCATTAGTCTTGTGGTTGAGTCTCTGGGGTTCTCTGAACATAAGATCACATCATCAGCAAAGAGCAAGGGTTTGACCTTTTTTGTTTTTATTTGGATGCCCTTTATATCCTCTTGCCTGATTGATAAGAAGTTCTAGCTAGAACTTCTAGTACTATGTTGAACAGTACACAGGATGATACAGAACATCCTTGTCTGGTTCCAGTTCTGAATGGAAAAGCTTTCCATTTTACGCCATTCAGAATATTTGTTGTGGATTTGCCATAGATGGCTTCAATCTGTTAAAGAAATGTGCCAACTATACCTATTTTCTTAATTGTTCTTGTTAGAAATGATGCTGATTTTTTTTTTTTTTTTTGAAACAGAGTCTCAAGCTTTCACCCTAGGTAGAGTGCTATGGCATCACAGTTCACAGCAACCTCAAACTCTTGGGCTCAAGCAATTGTCCTGCCTCAGCCTCCCAAGTAGTTGGAACTACAGGCACCCACCACAATGCCTGGCTATTTTTCTGTTGCAGTTGTCATTGTTGCTTTAGCTGGCCCAGGCAGGGTTCAAACCTGCCAGCCTTGGTGTATGTGGCTGGCGTCCTACCCACTGAGCTATGGGTGCCACCAAGGATGCTGAATTTTATCAAGTGCTTTTTCCACATCTCTTGAGAGAATTGTAGGGTCTTTTATTTTTTGCCTGTATGATATGGTGAGTAACATTTATAGATTTGCATATGTTAAACCAGGCTTGCATCCCTGGGATGAAGCTTACTTGATCCTGAGGTATAATTTTTTTTAATGTATAGCTTTCGTCTATTGGCTGAGACTTTATTGCGTATTTTTGCTTTACTATTCATCCGTGAAACTGGTCTGTAGTTATCCTTTTTAATTATATCCTTTCCTTTTTAGTTATATCCTTTCCATCTCCATAAATGAAGATGATTCATTGGCTCTCTTTCTATTTTTTGGATGTAAACATCTAAAATGATAAATTTCCCTCTTAAGAGTGCTTTTACAGTATCCCAGTATCCCACAGGTTTTGGTAGCTAGCAGCTTCATTGTTGTTATGTTTGAGGAATTTACTAATTTTCTCCTTTATCTCTTTCTTTACCTGACTGTATCCTTTTTATCATTGTTTAGTTCCTGGTTAGAAGATCTATGTAGTTCTGTCAGAGGGTATTAAAGTCCTCAGATATTATGTTATAAGATATCATATTGCTCAGACTAATTAAGGTCTGCTTTATAAATCTGGGAGTATTTAAATTGGATTCATAAATATTTAGAATGGAAATGTCTTCTTGTTGTATTGTTTACTTGATCAATATAAAGTGTCCATCTTTTTCTTTTTTTGACTTTAGTTGCTTTAAATCCACTTGTATTGAAAATAAGATTGAAATACTTCCTTTCTTCTGATTTTCATTTGCCTGAAATATTGTTTTCCATCCCTTAACTCTGAGTCTTACTTTGTCCTTTGAGGAAGTGTGTTTCCTGCAGGCAGGGTATGGATGCCTTATGCTTTTTTAATCCAATCCACCAGCCTGTGCCTCTTTGATGGGTAACTCAAGCCATTCACGTTTATTGAAAGAATTGATAAGAATTGATTCAGGAGTTCATAACTACTGGATAAGATCAGGTATCAGTTGTAAAATGTAATTTTTTCCTTCAAATAATTAAAATACTGTGAATTTTTTTTTAAAGGAAAGAATTGATAAGTGTGGTGGAGTTCTAATCATCTTATTTTGTAAAAGTCCATTGCTTCATTTTATCTTTTGTGTCATTGTGGAAGCTAGGTTTTGTCCTTTAGTTTCTGGGTGTTTTATTTCCTCATGGTCCTCTGTGATGGTCAGTGTGTAGAATAAGTCTAAGTATTTTCTGTAGAGCTGACCTTATTGTGGCAAACTTTCTCAATGTTTGTATATTGGTAAAAGAATTGATTTCTCCATCAATTTTGAAGCTTAGTTTAGCACAATACAGAATTCTAGGCTGAAAATTACTTTGTTTAAGAAGGGTAAAAGTAGCTGACCATTCTCTTCTGGCTTAGAAAGTTTCGGCTGAAAATTCCACTGTCACCATGATAAATGTGACCCTGTAGGTCAATTGGCACTTACTCCTGGCTGCTTGCAGAATTTTTTCTTTTATCTTGACTTTGGACATTTTCATTGTGATGTGTCTTGGAGATGCCCTGTTTGTTTTGGGATAACCAAGGGTTCAATATCCCTCTAAAAGGAGTATTTCAGGATCTTTAGTGAAACTTGGGAATTTTTCATTTATGATATTGTCCAGTAGGGTTTCCATACCTTTGGGACATTTTTCTTCCTCTCCAGGAACATAATTTATATGTTTCAAAGCTTCATGAAGTTCCATAATTCTCTGAGTGAATGTTTTGCTTTCTCTTTCTTCTTTTCTGCCTCTTTAGCTGCCTGGATTAGCTCAAGACCTTTATCCTCTAGGTCTGAGAGTCTTTCTTCTCCCTGATCTAATCTGTTAATATTTTCTACTGCATCTTTAAGTCCCCAATTTACTCCTTTAATTCCTTAAACTCCACCGTATTCTTTCTATATTCTTCATATTGTTCATCCACTTTTTAATTCTGGCTTTGGATTTCCTTTTGATTATTTTCCATTTTCTCGTCAATTCCCTTTATTGTTTTAGCCATCCATATTTTAAATTTCCTTTCTGTCATTTCCATTATTTTTCTGTAGTTGCAATCCTCTGTGGTAGCTATGTTGTAAAACTTGGGGGCATTGATTTGTTCTGGTTTTTGATGTTGCCAGAATTTTTCTGTTTGTTCTTCCTCATGTTTGTTTTCTTCTTTTTTACGTATTTCCCCTATTTTTTTCTCTCATCCTTTTTTTCTTTTCATTTTTTACTTTACATTACCTTGTCTCTGAGCTTATGTGTTGAAGTGTCCTTTTGGCATAAGGCCAAAAGTAAAAGAAGGATAAAGAATAAGAAGGGATAAAAGAAATAAAAAGATTTAAAAGAGGGTAAAATGAAAGAATTGAAGAAAAGGAGAGGAGGACAGAAAGAAAGAAACAGGATGAATGGTTGTGTTCAACAAGGTGCTTTGACAACAAAATGGCCTTCCCAGGGATGTAAGTGCTGTTCAGCTCACCTCAAGGATGGCTTCTCAAGCTCAGCTGGCACTCCAGAGCCAGCCATGCACTAGAAATCTGCAGACTATTTATCCCAGGTGGCCTTCCCACAATGGTGGTGCCCTGCCAGTAGGCAAGCCAATTGGAGTTCTACTTCATCAGATATTCAGTCCTGTTTGCTGGATGCTGTCCAAGTTTACTCTCTCACCCTAGCCCTTCCATGACCGCTCCATTGAGAAGCATAGTCCAAAAACAAAAAAACTGCAGGAAAGCCCTTTCCTGTCCAGTCCCTCACAGGGTCGACTGGCTGGCCTCTACCTGTGTTCAGCTACTTGTCTTCTGTGGTGGTCTTCCTCATCTCTAGAACCCCTTATTGGCTCCTGGAGTTGCCTATTGCTTTACTATGCCCTGGAGTGATGTTTCTGGGTCAAAAGTGGCCAGAGTCCTCTCTTTCCTGTCTCACTGCAAGTGGCTGGTAAGAAGATGTCTCTGGTCTGCCATATTGCTTTATCAGCCAATGTATAGTTTTTGAACATTTTTTTTCATTCTGTAGGCTATTTACTCTGTTGTCTATTTCATTTGCCATACAGATAATTTTTAGTTTAATTAAATCCAATTTGTTTATTTTTGTTGTTTCTGAATTTGCTTTCAATAAATTCTATGCCTAGTCCAACATCCAGAAGAGATTTTCTACATTTTCTTCTAGAAGATTTGTGGTTTCACATCTTACATTTAAGTCTTTAATCTGTCATGAGTTAAATCTAGTTTTATTCTTTTCTGTATATAGATATCCAATTTTCTCAGCACTATTTATTGAATAGGGCTTCCCACTTGAGTGTATATTTTTGCCTGCTTTGTCAAAAATCAGTTGGTTATAGATATATAGCTTTATTTCTGGATTCTCTATTCTGTTTCATTGATCTATGCACCTTCTTTTATACAAGTACCATGCTGTTTTGTTTTCCATAGACTTACATCGATAGTATAATTTCAAGTCAGGTAATACGATGCCTTCACATTTGTTCCTTTTGGATAGGATAGCTTTGGCTATTCTTGCTCTATTTTGTTTCCATATAGCTTTTAAAAATATTTTTGTTTCCAAAACCTTGCCTATTTTTTTCTAGGTTTTCTAGTTTGTGTGCATAGAGGTTTTCATCATATAAATGGATGATATTTTTATTTGTGTGTTATCAGTTGCCCTGTATCTTTTCTCATTTCTGATTGAGCTTATTTGAGTCCTTTCTCTTCTATTACTGGTTATTCTACATAGTGGTATATTGATTTTGTTTATCTTTTGAAGGAACCAACTGTTTGTTATACTTTTTTAACCTTACTATTATTATTTTTGCTTTCCATTTCATTGAATTCTCCTCTGAGTTTACTACATCTTTTCTTCTGTGAGCATTGAGTTTGGTTTGTTTGATTTGTTCTTGTTCTAGCTCTTTGAAGGGTGAAATTTGGTTGTTAATTTGTGACCTTTTCATCTGTTTGATGCAGGCACTTAGTGCTATGAATTCTCTCTTATCACTATTTTCACTGTATCACAGAAATCTCAGAAGCTTGTGTTATCTTTGTCGTCTATTTTGAAGAATTGTTTATTTCCATCTTTATTTTTATTCCCCCAAGGATCACTCAGCAAAAGATTGTTTTGTTTAATTTCCACATATTACATTTGTGTAGTTTTAAGCATTTGTCTAAATTGACTTCTACTTTTATTTCACTGTGGTCTGAGAAGATACCTATATGATTTTTCTAAACTCCTAAGACTTGTTTTCTGTTCTAACATATAGCATAGCTTGGAAAACATCCTGTGTGCTGATGAGAAGAATGTATTTTCTATAGTTTGGGAGTAGAATGTTTTATAGATAATATGTTACATACATTTGTTCTAGAGTCCCTTTTAAGATCCTTGTTTTTTAGTGATTTTATCTCTTCCTGGTCTGTCCAATTTGCCAGTGAACTATTGAAGTCCCTGGCTATTACAATTTTGCTATTTATATCTTCCCTTAGATCTAATAGAATTACTTTTAGGAGACAACTCCTGTATTAGATACGTATATGTATATGTGAATCTCATATGTGATATGTATATATACACGCACACATAGGCACATAAACATATATGTGATTGTTATGTCTTCTTGTTGAATTGCTCTTTTTATCATTATATGACTGTCTTTGTCTTTTTCTTAATCATTGTTGATTTAAAGTCTTTTTCATCTGATACGAGAAATCTACCCCTGCTTGTTTTTAGTTTCTATTTGCATGAAATATTTTTTTCACCACTTTACCATGAGTATATGAGAATGTTCATTAATTACATGGATTTCTTGGAGTCAGTATACATCTAGTTGGTGTTCTATTATCCATTCAGTCAATCTATATCTTTTAAGTGAGGCATTAAGACCATTTATATTCAATGTTAGTAATGATATGTTAAGGTACTGTTCTGGTCATCATATTGATTTCTACCTAGATGCTTTGTTTCTTTCACTGTGCTATAGTTTTATAAGAGTTGTATGTTTTAATGTTCAAATGTTTTTCCACTACTGGGTATTGATTATTTCATTCCATTTATAGCGTACTTCTAAGGATTTCTCATAATGTAGCTCTAGTGGTGTCAAATTCTGTAGTCTTTGCTTCTCTGGGGAAGACTTTATTTCTCCTTCTTTTATAAAATTCAGTTTCACAGGATATAAAAGTCTTGGCTGGCAGTTATTCTCTTTCAGATTAAAAATGGCCTTCCAATCTCTTTTGGCTTATAAAATTTCTGCTGAGAAGGCTGCCATTTGTCTGATGAGTTTTCCTTTGTAAGTTACTGGATGCTTTTACCTCATAGCTTGCAGGATTTTCTCCTTTGCTTTGACTTTGGCCATCGTGACGACTGTGTGCCTTGGTTATGCCCTATTTGCCATGAGTCTTCTAGATGTTCAATGATGTTCTTGTATCTAGATATCTAAAGCAATATCAGGAAATTTCCCTCCATTATTTCCTCAAATGGGTGTTTTTAAATGCTTTTTGCTTTTTCTTCTTTTTCCAAGAGATACCTACAATTCTTAAATATGTCTGCTTTACAAAATTCCATATTTCTCAGAGATATCATTCGTTCTTCATTTTTGTCTAACTGGGTTAATTTGAAAGCTTTATCTTCAAGATGTGAATGATTTTGTTTTATTGTTTTTTTCTGTTTGTCTAGTTTGTTCTAAAACTTTCTACTGTACTTTGAAATTCCCTAAGTGACTCTTTGGAACTCTTTTTCTGGAATGCCATCAGAGCTATTATCATATCAGATCAGACAATTAACTTTGTGAACTCATTCTAGAAAAAGAATTTTGAAGTGTGAACTAGGCACACATGTCAGTGCATAGCTTCCCAAGGGGAGTACATGGAAGGTGACCATAGTGATATTCAGCAATGAGGTACATAGCACTTTTTTTAGGATGAGTTCACCAACTTAATTCTTTAACCTTGTATCTCTCTTAGGCTAATGAAGATGTGAGCAGGGATGCTGTGTGTCACCACCAGAAGAAAGATTTAAGAACCAGTCTGTCTATCCCATGTTTTCTTTTGCTCTGACATGAAACTTTAAATGCTTCAGGTAGTGATTATTACATTATCCTGGGTCCTGAAATGAAAAGGATAGGAGATGAGCTCCCAGGTAGATCATGATGGACATGATATGTGGGAAAGAAATAAATCCTTATCATCATAAGCCCCTAAGATCTAGGGGATATTTATTACCACAGCATTACCTTATCATGCCTGATTCATTTAAAGATCAAAAGCTCTCATGGCTTTCCTTAAAACATACACGGACACTCAAATGTCCTCTTTCAAATCCAAGTTTATAATTTAAAACTATTTTTTAAAACAAACAAATGAAAATAAACTATTGCAATAACAATCTACTAAGAAAACTGAAGTTTTCTTGGTGGATTCTATAATAACATCAAAAAGAAAAAATCATTAACTTTCAGTCTTACATGTCAGTAAGATTTATCCAAAAGTAATGGAGTGGAATTTAGCCTCCTTAACAATAGGAAGCAATGATCTTAAGACTTTGAAAAGAAGGGGCAAACCCTTCAGGCTGGAATCAATAGCTAGGGGCAGCAAAGGAGCTGTTTGTGTGTTCTCTTTAAAAGACAAATTGCTGCTGTATTGACAGTCGTTCTCTGCTGTGCCCAGTTTGAATGATAAAAAGGAAGCAGCAGGCTTCAACATTAGCAGGGAAAGTACATCCACCTCAGAGGGAAAACACACAAAGTTAGAACTATTTTTCTTTGAAGAAATGGTTATAAAACACCTGATAATCAAGACTCTTGTCACAGCAAGTTAATTCCAAGATTATGAACATCTTTTTATTACTCCTGGCCTAAAAGGGTGACAGCAGTAGTGAGTTTCCATTTTTCTTTCCAAGGACTCTCTTGACGTAAGATTAATTTTCAGATAAATTTCGTTCATCTTTCTTTGAACTTAATATCCTCATCTTTTACAATCATTTCTTATTTATTTTAGAAGCTCAAGGGGTGTTGACATGTAGGGATTGCTCATAATGACCTAAAAGTAGATAGTAAAGGTACTCATTTTAAAATTCGAGTTATGTAAACTTAACAGTTTTCTTAAATAGATATGAGACATCACACTATATAGCACCCTGCACAATGTCTGGCACATAACAGTCAATGTACTTTAAGTAAAATGCATTTCATCTTAATTTAAGATTTCACATTTTAGGCTATAATAGCACAACTGGTCTTTGTCATAAATTGTGAATGTTTAGGGGGAACAGCCTTAGATGTCACCTTGCTTCCCTGTGTCAGATCACATTTCTCCCACACATAAGATTTATTTTCCACTTCCATAAAATGTAGGGAGAAATTTCTTGAGCTGTTTTTATAAGGCACAGTTTTACCTCATGAAAAATTCTCAACTAAATCAAACAATATGCATCCCCTTTCAGGATCCATTTTTTAAGGAAGACAGCTTTATGATTTTACTATAAAAACATGCATTCTTCCAGTCAGAGTTTACTGTAATATCATACTTACTGATATGGAAAATCCTATATGAAGTATATTAATAATGTTCATAGAATGAATATTTTTATTAAGAAGAATGCATTATTCATTGCCTACTTTTCCCACCTAGAAATTCAACCCTATAGATTATTTGGCACAGAAGGCAGATTCCTCTTCTATAGTTATAAACACAAGAAGGAAAAGATGATGATGATGATGATGGATAGACAGATAACAGAAAGATAAATGTGAGTAAACAGTTATAGAATGTAGCTCTCTTGAGCTAGTAGTTGTTCAGTGAGAACACATGACCGATGATATATTTCAGAGATGATTGATAACAGATAACATATTTCCTGAATGATATTCTTCACCAGTAAAATAAGTTTTCCCAATAAAAAATTGAATGAGACTGCACTAGTTGCCATAACACAAAACCTTTATTCATTCAACACATGCTACATAAATGTACAAATATTTTATGTCCAGGAGGAGGTTGTATAGATGTAGAGTGAGTCAGACTCTGGATTCAGAGTTGGGTGCTACATTAACTAACTGTGTGACCTATCAACAAACACTAACACTACATGAGCCTTGGCAAAATTATTAATGGCTATGCTATATCAATGTCATAATAATTAAAGCAAATAATGTAAATCTAGAACTGAGCTTAGAATAAGCAGGCACTCAATAAATGTCCTTGGGGGAACTTTACCAGCACTGCAATATCCAGATTCTTTCCTTTTAGAAAGATAACCTAGAAGACAATATTTCCCCACCTCCTTACATTTAGGTTTCACCACATGACTAGCTATAATCAATGTGATATAAACAAAAGTGCTAACCAAAGTTCATCAAGGAGACCTCACAGTTTGTGCAGTGAAGCTACAAGATCAATCTGCTTCCATCACTTAGTATCCTGAGTAACCATGTGTAACAGAGCTTCAAACAAAATCAAGATGTAGCCTGAGTGAGAAATACATTTTTATTATGTTTAGCCAGAAATTAGTTCAAAGAATGGGTTGCTATTGCAAATAAAACTTAAAACATGTAACATTGAACAAGGAATTACATGGAAGGTGGAAAAAATAAACTGTAATTTGAGAATGCAGTATGGAAATTGTCACCAAATATAAACTGGGAGACAGATTATGAAGCTAATGATATCAGTCTTTTAGGAGGAAGGAGTAGACAGTCAGATGGTTGTAGAATATACATGGCTAATATTGGCAACATTTGGAAAGTCATTACTAGAAATGAATGAGCTCAAAGATGAATTAGTCAAATTACAGGCAGCAGTAGATGAGAATAAGAGATATGCAATTTTGCCTATGATGGAAAAGCTTCTATCAGATAAGCATTTCCATCAAAAATTGCCAAAGGTCATCAGAAACCAACAGGAAGACAATACCTGAGTGGATATTATGAGGTAGAGAAGAGAGATCGCTTTTCATGAGTCAAATGTTCTGCATTGCTTTGCTAAACAGCTGTCAGTTTATAATCAGGGCAGACAAGCTGAGAAGCTAAATAAGAAGCAACAACTAAGAAGCACGTTAACTGAATAGAATTTTAACAGTCTAACAAGATTTGGAAGAAAGAAATAATGAATGTCAAGGTCAAAAGGAAGCTGAGATTAAGGAGTCACAATTCAGAAGGAAGGGAGAAGTGAATAAAAAGATGATAGCATCTCTTTACCCCTTAAGGAGTTTGCTGATTCCTAAATGCAATAGCGGAATGGGGCCCAGAGAGTGAGAAGAAGTTGAGCAGAAAGCTGAGGCTCAACGGCAGAGAACTCAACACTACTCACTGTAGTCTCACAATATTGGTGGGGGGGAGTGTCCCCAAGACCACCTTCAGGCTTGATAATCCCTAGAAAGACTTTCTGGAATCGAAAGATGTTATACTAAAGCTTATTGTTACAGCCAAAGGACACAAATTATAATCAGCATCAGGAAAAAGGAGTATAGAAGAAATCCAGGAGAAACCAAGAGCAATCATGTAGCTGTTCCTTCTAGTACACCCAGCCAGGGACAGGTTCATTCTCACAGCAACCCTGTGTGAGAACACATTCAAGTAGCTGCTAACCAGGGAGGCTCACCGGAGCCTTGAGTACAGGGTTTGTATTGGGGATTAGGCACACAGGCCAGCAGTGCTATACAACTGACTACAGTTATTCAGACCCCAACCCACTCCCCAGAGCAAAACCAGGTATTATTATTCATCACATAGAGTCAGGATAAACTTATGAGGTCACACAGGTACAGTATGGCCCAGAGACTTGGGAATGTAAAACCACTGCCATAAAACAAAATATTCCAAGGCCCAGTCCTGAAAACAAAACTTTGTTTCACAGGTACAGGATTTGAGCAACCCTACCCTGCTGTCAACCTTTTCCTGCACAATTAGGAAAACAAAAATTGTGATAAAATGCCCCCCAAGAATGATAGATTCATAACCCAGAATGGTTATATAATAGGCAGAATAATGGTCCCCCAAAGATATCTACATCATAATCCCTGGACCCTTCGAGTATGTTAGGATGTTTGACAATTTAAATTCTGTTAGGTTACATGGCAAAGAGGAATTAAGAATGTAAGTGGAATTAAGATTCCTAATGAGGTGACCTTGATATTAGGACATTATGCTAAAGTGTATGGATGGGCCCAATGTAATCACAAGGGTCCTTATGAGTGGAAGAGAGGAAGAAGAATGTCAGAAAAAAGGAAATTGTGATGAAGTAGCAATGTTTAGAGGGATGTAAAGTTTCTATGCTTTAGAGATGAAGCCAGTGCATATGGACCACGAGGCAGCCTCTAGAAACTAGAAAAGGCAAGGAAACGGATTCTCTCCTGTCGTCTCCAGAAGGAACATGTTACTGACAATGTCTTTTTTTTTGTTGTTGTTTGTTTTTTTGAGACAGAGCCTCAAGCTGTCCTCCTGGGTAGAGTGCCGTGGCATCACAGGTCACAGCAACCTCCAACTTCTGGGCTCAAGCAAGTCTCCTGCCTCAGCCTCCCAAGTAGCTGGAACCACAGGCGTCCGCCACCACACCCGGCTATTTCTCTTGGTTGCAGCCATCATTGTTGTTTGGCGGGCTGGATTCGAACCTGCCACCTTAGGTGTATGTGGCTGGCACGTTAGCCTGACAATGTCTTAATTTAGCCAAGTGAGAGTCATCTCAGATAGGTGATCTCCCATATTGTCAGATAATTCATTTGTGTTGTTTTAAATAATTCCCAGGTGATTTATTTCAGCAGTCACAGAAAATAAATACATGTTGTATCAAATGATGTTAAGGGGGATCTGAAATTCATAGTTATTATGTGATATATTAATATTCTTTCATTGGTAATAAATATACATGGAATAATTCTCAAAAATTCTAGGCAAGTCTCAGAAAGATTTAATGAACTGATACAAAATGCTTTAAATGATCTAATCTTAGTATAAGCATCATATCCAGAGGTATTTGGAAATTAAGCAATAAAAACTTATAGGTCAAGGAAAACTTAAAATTACAAAAAAAATTCACAAAATATTACATATAAAATTGTGTAAAAAGCAGTACAAACTTTGTTTAGCACAGAACGTGATAGCATTAAAGTACATGTCTGAAAGTAAGATAAACTGGAAGGTAAATATTTAAAAATGTATTTCAAAAAGTTAACAGTATATTAAATACAAAGTATTACAGGAAACAAAAGTTAACAAAATATAAACATGGGGATTGTATGGCTCACTTGTTCAGAAACTAAATGCGATCAGGATGTGCTGAGAAGGAACTGAGAAGTTTCCTATTTTAGGATTTGAGGACTCTTGGGTTAAGAGCATTTCTGCCACTTAGGAGTTACATAACATCAGGCAAGTCATTTATATCCTTGAACATCAGTTTTATCAGGTACATTATGAGGATGATACTGAAAGCTTTTGTAAGGGTTTTTGTAAGGAATAAACAGAAATCTGCATAGTACCTGCCACATAATAAATACTTAGAACATGATAACTATTAATATTTTTATCCCCAGGGATGATTTTCTTCTGGAGCTGAAAGCCTTGCAGCCTAGAGCAATGTAGCTAAAAGCATTCACGGTTCTTTATTTATCAGAACCACAAGTCATATAACATACTTCTTGTCATTTAAGAAAAAACTTCTTATGAAAAGTAAAGGTAATTTTATCAAAATCAGCTAAGATTTATTCTCATATTTTTGTGGGGAGGCATCAATAAGAACAGAAACCTATACAATTTCTCTTTTTCAGCTGAGTACAAATGCCCTTATTGTCTCCCACTATATTAGCATTTAATGTCTTCATGCAATAAAGTCATACTAATCCGCTTGTTTTCCTTCCTTCCTGACATATTGTGATGGTTCTACTCAAGTCACAGGCAAAATCTGAGATGACAAATTAACACTTAACATTCTCATCATTGAAAGGGATCAGAAATACATCTCAAGTGCCTTGGTGTCATCAAAAACACACTGAAGAGGAAACAGCTCAGATATGGGGGGAAAGTACACAAGTGATTTAGCGGAGGTTATGCTTGGTGGAAAGATGAAATGTGTTTGCTGCTTCAGTGACCCAGTTTAAATTCACCAGTCTTAGATGTCAGTGGGCTCTGAAAAATGTTTTCTTAAAAGCTTTTGCCCTACATGGTTTGTTACTGCTCTTTTCTTTTTTTTTTTTTTTTGACTATATACTGTCCAAGTGCAGAGTTTAGGAGTTAAGAGTTTCAAACATTTTATAATTATAAAGTATAATTGTTAAACTTTGGGAGAGGTTGTTTAGGAGTCTTAGGTGAACAGGAAACTGTGGTTTACTTCAAACCAACCAGCGAAAGTATGAAGATATAAACTGCCAATCTCTTTAGGCAGTAATCAATTCTGAAACTGTATCACCAGACAAAAATGACATGGTTGAGGAAACTTACATTTCTTGTAGACAAAGAGGAATTTTGCATAGCATGCAACATTCTGTCATGCTTAATTGTTATTTAAGAAATAAGTTTTTATTATTTCTGTCTTTCAGATGATGAGTCTTATATAAGTTTGTATGTTCTAGAGCCTCAAATATAATTTATTTTTCTCAGTTTCTGGTCTTGTCATATTCATTTATGTACCATGCCATCTCCAAAGTGCAAGATTCTCATTTTCAAAGCACAGCCTAACAAATTTAAAGGTGAAATAAGACAGAAGTTACTTTCGGCTGGAGACATCATCTTCCAGTAATTCACCAAAATGAAGAACACAAAGGGAAAGAGGAGAGGCACCCAATGCATGTTCTCTAGGCCTTTTAGAAAACACGGAGTTTTTCCATTGGGGACATACGTGCCAATCTATAAGAAAGGTGATATTACAGGCATCAAGAGAACGGATACTGTTTGTTCAAAAAGGCATGCCCCCCAAATGTTCCCATGGCAAAACTGGAAGGGTCTACAACATTACCCAGCATGCAATTGGCATGTTTGTTGTAAACAAACAAATTAAGGGAAAGATTTTTACCAAGAGGTTAATGTTCATACTGGGCACTCCAAGAGCTGGGATAGCTTCCTAAAATGCATGAAGGAAAATGATCAGAAAAAGAAATAAGCCAAAGAGAAAGATACCTGGGTTCAACTGAGTGCCAGCCTGCTCCACCCAGAGAAGCCCACTCTCAACACCACTGGAAGGGAGCCTGAGCTGCAGGACCTACTCCTGATGAATTCATGGTATGAGAGGCATAGCA
The DNA here is from genome assembly GCF_000181295.1 of Otolemur garnettii. Classification (NCBI taxonomy): domain Eukaryota; kingdom Metazoa; phylum Chordata; class Mammalia; order Primates; family Galagidae; genus Otolemur; species Otolemur garnettii. The sequence continues at coordinate 30,558,087 of NW_003852403.1, forward strand.
AGCTTTGTCACATTCAATGGAAAGGCCCCTGAGCTACTGGAACCTTTTCCCTATGAATTCATGGCATGGCATACATAGCTGTAAAGAATTAAGGTGTTTGGTAATAAAAAAATAGGGGTAAAGAATAAAGAGCTATTGTAAAAAAAAAAAAAAGAAAAAGAAAAGAAAGAAATAAGTAATTAGTTAGATATTGTTGAGTTAGAACACTATGGAGTTTGCTGTGAAAATTAAATCAAGATTAGAAACATTTTCTACCTCCAGAAGTTTTGATATTTGGATATAGAATTTTCTTCCTCTTGTTCAGAAAATAGCCCGAATTTTTCCAAGGAAGAAAATTAGAAGAAACGGCGCATTCTTAAACTATCTGAAAAAGAAACAGACTAAGCAGTTGCTATGCACAGTTGGGCCTGCACCGAGGTCTGAGATATAAACCGTTGTTTTTCTACCCAGGAAGTATCATAGACAAGAACATGACAAACTCACAGCAAAATCATAATGAAGTTGAGATGAAGTTGGTGCCTTTCACCTCTGTTTCACTCTCAGCTTCTCCCTCTCCTGTCACTCCCCCCAAATCCAATTTCTTCATAATTACTATTGACTATCAAATATCTTATTGAGTCTTCTAAACTTGCCCTATCTCACAAAAATACATCTATTCTTAATGCTGCTCCTCCACAAACAAATCTACATAAAAAATCAGAAAAAATCCTACGTTACCCCAAGTGAAGACTTTCTTAACTCCTTATTTGCCTACATTTCTTAACTTTTCCAAATGCATTATTTTTAATTGTATGATTTTTTTTTAGACTTTATATAAATCTCAATAATGAGATTCTACTTTTAAACCACAAAGTTGTTACTCTAGCACAGGCCTGGGAGATGTTTGAGTCAAAAAATATAAGACCAATACACCAAAATTACTTTTTAATACAATTGTAACACAACTATCAAATTTAAAATAATAGATGTATAATCAAATTAAAAACATAAAATAGGAATAAACTGGCTGAATGGTTAGCCAGACCTCAACATTGAAAACCATGAAACATTATGGAAAGAAATTCAAGGAGATAAAATGTGGAGAGGGAGATCATGATCATAATATTGGAGGATTCATTCGTAAGACATAAATTTTCACCAAATTGATCTAAGGATTAAACATAATGCTAGTTAAAAAAAAAATCAGATTCTCAGAAAGTGATCCCAGAGGGAAAAATAAATCAAAATTGTTTTTATTGACAAACTGAATGTGTATGGAAACAGAATGTATAAGGAAATATATGTGGAATTAGAAAAGTCCAAAAACTTTGCAAATCAAAATTAAACAGAACAGGGTACATGGACTTAAAATTTGAATTTCTCAATTAATTATGATAGTGTATCATTAGTGTGAATATACACAAATAGTATCTGTGAATGGAATAGAATGTTCTGTTAACCTACAGTGATATGGTCAATTGATTTTTTTTTTTGGCTGGGGCTGGGTTTGAACCCGCCACCTCCGGCGTATGGGGCCGGCACCCTATTCTTTTGAGCTACAGGCACCACCCTTGTCAATTGATTTTTTACCAAGGTGCCAAAGCAATTTATTGGAGAAAGGATAGTCTCCTAAACAAAGGGTAGAGAAAAACTAATCATACAAAAGGAAAAAAAAAAAGCACATACTTGACATCCAACATAAAAATTAATCTCAGTGAATTATAGAAATGAAGAATATTTTTGAAATCTTGTAATATGAAAATATTTGTTAAAAAGGACAAAGAACAGAATTACCCATATTGAAATTGAAATTTAGGGCTCATCAAATGGTACTAGTAAGAAAACAAATAAGCAAGTGAAGTCACGGATTATGAGAGAATATTAGGATTATATGTCCCTGACAAAGGCCTTGAATTCATAATATATAAGTATCTCCTACAACTCATTAAAAATGTAAGACCTAATCAAAGTTTTTGGCTAGGCGTGGTGGTTCATGTCTGTAATCCTACCACTTCAGGAGACCGAGGTAGGGTGGATTCATTTGAGGACTGACGTTTGAAACGAACCTGAGCAGCACAGAGAGATCCATCTCTATAAAAACTAGAAAACTTAGTCAGATGCAGTGATATACAACTGTAGTCCCAGCTATTTGGGAGGCTGAGGTGGGAGGATTGCTTGTATCCAGGAGTTTGAGGATGTAGGGAGCTATAATGATGATACTACATTCTTGTCCTAGGAATGCTTCAAAAAAAACAGAAAAACAACCAAATTTTTAAATTGACCAAATATGTTGAATAGATCTCTCAGAAAAGAAGATACAGAAGTGGCCTATATGCACATGAAACAGTAGTCAACATCAGTAGCCATTGGGAAAGTGCTAATTAATACCCCAATATTATACGTATACCAGAATGTCTAATATAAAAACAAATAAAAACACCAAGTATCAGCAAGACAGGGGAACAACTATAATTTTTATACAATGTTTGTGGAACTGCAGATGTATGAAATACTTTGAAGGTCAGCCCAGTCATTTCTCATAAAGGAAAACATACAACTATCCAATGATCAAACAATGCCATGGATAGACATTTATTCACAAGAAATAAAAACATACATAAACAAATAGATTTATATAAGAATGTTTGTGGCAGGTGTATTCATATTAGCCTCAAACTGGAATGGAACAAAAATGTCCACCAACAAGAAAGTGGATAAACAAATTTTGGTGCATGCCTAAGTTAAAAAAAAAAAGTAATACTTCTCTACTTCTTAATAAAACAACTGATAACCCAAATATATGGATCAACCTCAAAAACATTTTGCTAAATATATGTAATTAAATCTGCTTAGGAACTAACTATATTAGGTATAATCACAAAGTTTGATAAATGGTGGAAAAAATTCTTTTTATTTAAAAATAGGTGCAAGAAACATGTAGGAAACTCTTCTTTTGAATTTTCATTTTATTTTTCATCCTCCCCTGAATTTTCAATTTTGTTTTCTAAAAAGTCAGTCAATTGGGGGATTTATTGCTTCTGAATAACAAATAATTGCAATTTAGAAATAACCAGAATTCACACATAGATAAATCTGAGTAAGGTAATTAAGTTGCTCTAAAATTAAAGTAATAATTCTCCACTCAAAATCAGCAAATGGCAATGATTTCTTCAAATTGCAACTATTCCAAATATAAGTGCAATAAAGAATAAAAGGGCTTATAATAAAATTATAATGATAATTATAGGTAACATGTACTGAATTAACTAGGTACCAAACCTCGTTCCAAGCATTTACCATATGTTAATTCATTTAATTCTCACTACAACATTTGAAATAGGTAATACTACTAGTTACAATTCCTATATGAGGAAAATGAGGCATGAAGAGATTAAATAATTTCTTCCTGACCAAGCAGATGGATTCACACTCAGACTATTTTTTTCAACTTTTGCTGTTAATCAGTAGATTATACTGTCTTATGAAAACCACATGCTAAAACATATGTTCATATAGGCACTGGAGCATATTAGTAAACCAAGATGCAAGATACTGAAAAAAAGAGATGCTAAAATTAGCCATGTTCCCTGAATTTTCCCCTACACTAGAGAAACTTTTTTTATATAATGATTCAAAAAGGATGTTGATTTCCAAAATTATTTTTGCAATCACATATATCCCCAGATTTTTACATCCACTGTGCTTCTTGACCTCTCCCCTCAGACATTTATTAAGAATTTCAAATTTAACGTTTTCAAAACCATGGATATTAATTTTCTCCATCACCCTCCATGCAATGTACTCTTGCATTTTCTCCAACTTAATTAACTTAAAGAGTATTTTCATCAATCCGGTTGCTCAAGCTCAAAACCTTAATATGTCCTGACTACTCTTATTCTTGAATAATCCACATCTAATTTATCAGCAAGTACTCTTGGTTATTTTTTAACAATACAGTCTAAATCTCTTTACTTTTCTCCCTTTACACCATATGTCCCTGTTCCCAGCCATCAAAATAGGTAACTTGGCTTGGTTAACATCTTTCCAACTGGTTTCTCTGCTTCTACTGCCCCCCTTACATTAATCTTAATAAAGCAGTCAGAGCAAATCTTCGAAAACATAAATCAGATTATATCACTATTGTGCTTGGATCCTCAAGGATAACCCCAAGCACTCAAAGCAAATGTTGAATTCTGTACAATGACCCACAAATCTGTGCATGATTCTAGAGTCACATTATTCCTTTGTCTTTTCCTCTGTGTCCCCTTCTTTTCAGTCACACAAGTCTCCTTGCTGGTTATAAAGTATTTCGGGACAGTCTGCCTCAAGGTCTTTAATGTGTGCTCCTGGTACTTGGAATTCTCTTCTTCCTGATGTCAACAGAGCTTGTTTTCTCTTCTCAGTCAAGTGTTTGCTCAAATATCACCTCTAAGAGACCAAACTATTTAAGATCATTACAGGCTACTTATTTCCCCATTCGATGCTTTGTCCTCACAGCACATATGATAATCTGAACTAATAATATTATTATTTGTTATTTTGTTTATTGTCTGCCTCTACCCTGTGGAATATCATCTCAATGAGAAGAGAAATCTTTGTCTCTTTTATTCACTACTGTAGATAGTTCCAGAGCCTAGAACTCAATAAAAAGTAGTTGAAAGAATGAATGAATGAATACCTTATCAAAAAACAAGTGTATCTGTCTTTGAATGCCATGATTGTCTTAGAACATAAAATGATTAAAATCCCTACTTAGAAAATGTCCAATATTCTAGCGTAGCTTTCTGGGTTCCCACAGAATAGCTTCCCACTCTACCTAGTTGCTTATTTTCTCCATGGGACCAAGAAATACCTTTCCTTTTGTAACCCATATTCCTCATCAGCAAACCCAGATCTAGATTCCTTGTTGTCAAATGATTTTAGATTGTTAATTTAACAATTAATGGTTGATTGTAGCCCCCCAGAATTCTATTTCTTTAAGTTCTGCTGCTCTGGAAAGGAATTCTCTAGGGCTCATCCACTCTGAGCTCCCCTTCAGAGCAGACATTTTATCCTCAAGAAGCTGAGGCAAGAAGAGATTGTAGGCACTACCAGCTGGAAGTGTGGGTTATTATTATTATTTTAATTCCGTCTTCCCTCACTGAGCATATCTATTTGCTATGCAGGACAATAATGAGTATTTGGGTCTTCATTTATTCATGGGTCAGTTGTAGGACATATTGGTAATCATCGGCTTCCACTTCCCTTAAATCAAAGGAAGGCTCTGACTCCAAAGAGTGGAATGAATAGAGAGTCTGTCCCTTGGTTTCAATAAAAATGGACATTAAAGACTAATGTAAATTTTTATGATTCCTGTGGGCCATCGAAAAAAGTAGGAAAAAAAATTTAAAAGCACTTCAGAGCAACATTGGGGAACCATATACTCCAAGGGCAGGGCTGAAACATTGTTAATGTAGGAAATATTATTTCTAAAAATGAACTAGAAGCACAATGTCTATTGAAATATTAATGTTTGTCCTTGGAAAAGAGCTTCTCATTAAACAGGTCATTATTTATTAGGTAATAGTGAAGGACCAGCAGGCTACATTTCCCATTAGAAGGAACACTGAAAAAGAAGAAGATTGAGTTGAAAGCAAAGTATTTCTCTGGCCCATGGAAATGTTACAAGCGTCTATTATTATTATTATTATTATTGCACAGTACATCCCCTGCATGCACCCCTCCTCTAGAGAGTTGTGCAACTAAGACCCAGTGAGTATTACTGCTGGATGCATCTTACGATTGTTCCACTCAAAGTAGATGTGGGCACAAACAGGGAAGTAGAAGAAACTGAAAAGCAAGGTAAGAAAAGATCTGAGTTTTAGGATGAGGGGTTAATGGGGAACTTTATAAAAGGGCTTTCAGGAAATGCTTATCAACCTGAAATCAAGAAATTCAGGTCTTGAGTGAAGGGAGATCGCTCTTGCACTTCCTAAGAGCCTAAGAAAGACCAAGTTTCCCAGAATTTTAACCTTTGACTTCTTACAGTGTAATCTTCTTCCTAACTTTTCCTGATCCTTCAGCAAAGAAGCATGTGTATTAAAACTGGAATAAATAAAACTTGTGGCAGAATGCTAAACAGCTGAGGGCTATAATCATAATTTGTCTTTACTCAGGGTGGAAGCTGACTAATATCACCATATATTAAAGATGTACGACGTACAAATAAAGCTAAAACACATTAAATAATCGTGAAATAGTATCATCATAAAATTTTTAGAAAAGATTGTATTAAGTCATTTTGTTATTATTTGAACATTACAAAAGAATATTTCTCAGCACGATCACTTGCTAATTCCTTCTGCAGGTACTACATTCATATTTGTAGTACTAAATAGATGTCACTTTGAATTGAGATTAGTGGAGGAGGAAGACATGTTTGGGTTCAGTTAAATCTGAATAAGTTACAGTCAGGAGCACTGTTGCCACAAATTCTTACTTTTTTTAATCTCTAATAATAACCAACTAAAGTAAAGAGATCTTTAACTGTTAAACATAAAGATTTAGTTGAACGTGATATTACAATTTCACTGAAGCAGTTGCACAGACCAAAGCTTGTGCACAATTTGAAGATGTTTTGTGAGTATTTACAAAGCTCTATTTACAAAAGCAGACTTAATTGCCCTTGCTCTAATTTTTATTTCTGATTGTTCTTTGCTTGTATTTATGCTACATAAACGCAATCATTTGAGGAAGTGCCCTTAAATCTCTGATCTATAAATATTACATTAGAGCTGTATAATTGACTTTTATATTAACACAGTTGCCTCTGAATTCCCAACTGCATCTCCTATTTAATTGCATGCGTGCCAACTATGGCATTTATTTCCAGGAATTGGACAAAATCACTAAGTAAGAAATGTCTGGGTGCTGAGACATCAGTTTAGTTGTGTAGCTCAGTTATTTTCAGTGAACGATTTCTCCTTTCTAAAGTAATAATTGGTTGTTAGTACATACACTACGTATGTAGTACTTCAGTATTAGTTTGCCATTTGCTATATGTCTATTTCAGTACTTGTATGAATAAAACTTTCTTTGTTTCAAAAATATTTTTAAACAGGCAGTCACTGATTCTTCAGGTTATTTGAACATATTGTATAAATACATGAAAAGGGATTTCCGATGGTTGTGGATGTTATGCAGATTTTCCACATCTGAAAAATAATGATGAAAGAGGCTCCTTTTCTCTTTGCTAGTTTCGCGATATGTTTCTTGCTTCAACCAGGTTCTGAATACAAGTGATAGCACTTTCGTATTTGCTCTGTCCCTAATGATATTTGCATGATGCTGAAGTATACTCAGCTATTCAGCTGCCAGAGACCAAAAACTAAAGGATGACAAGTAGCCAATTTTGGCCCTATACTATGACTAAAGCCAAAATTTGGTGCGTCCTTACTGCAAACCTATGCAGACTTCCATGTTACTGTGGTAGGATCTGAGGGACAAAGCAGCAAAGAAAAAGGAAGCATACTCCATCCCATGCCCTTGGCTATAGCAGAGAGCACATACTGGCATAATGAATAAATAGTGCTCAGAGTGTCAGATGGCCATCATTGTTACCACAGAGGGACCCATGGCAAGCCAAGAGCAACAGTGAACCAGATAGGCATTCCAGGCAGAATATGTATACGTTCGAATGCTTGAAAAACATGATGAAACTCATAATTTGAAGAAAGTACTTCTTTGTGTGTGTGTTTTTTGAAAGTGCTTTTAGTGCTAGCTAAAAAAAATTAAGAATAATTACTATTAGCATATTCATATATATCATCACAATATTTTGTGTGTATACATATAAACACATAAATATCTTTTCAAAAGTTGAATATTTTTATTTTACAATATGCATTTTAAATTAATAATATATTATGAACTCATTTCCAATCTATTAACTATACTTTTATAAAATAATTTTAATAAATATACTCTATTTCACTACATATTTATATCATGATTACATACCAAAAAAGTATATATTTCTTATAATGCTTGTTTACAATAATCGTAACATTAAAATTCTGTTTAATCAAAGAAAATCACTGGAAAACCTTGGTTTTGCTCTTTACATCTCTTCCTTGCCATGAAATTATTATTCTTCATAAATTTTATTGTATGATGCTTGAAACATATAGGCATCTTTTGCATGAAGGAACATAATTTTGAGACATTTCTGGGTAGATTTTTAAAGATTGATGAGACATTTAGTAATTTATATAAATTTGAGTATAGAAAGATTGAGAAAGAAAATGGGCGTATGTTATGGTCTCTGGGTCATGAATAATTTCCTCTTCCACTACATACTATTTAAATAAAACTTATCTCTGATTAATGATAGAATAGGATTACCAACGCACCCAGGAAAGATCCCTTTCTTGGAAAGCATGTACCTCCCAGGAAATACTGAACAGACCAATCCAGGCCCCCCTAACCTTGTCCCACCTACTTGCCCAGGTAAAACTATGGACAGACCAATCCTGGCTGTCCTAACCATTTAAACCCTTGTCTGCTATAGCCCACATGTGAATTTTTCCCTAGTCAGGAATCTCACCCAACCTGCCCTCCAAGTGGAACAAAAGCCACTTTAATTGCACAAATTGGATCTCTATTTTCCTTTCCTCTTGCATCATGATTTTATCTTGGGTCTGGAAACTTTCAGTTACTAGCATAAGAACAAATTATCTTATATACTGCTGGCTTTTGGGGGGGACAATCTCTTAAATAAAGATATTCAGGTATATTGCATTTTATTAAATGTTTAAATCATGATTAAAAATTTATGTTCCATGTTTTATGAATAATGAATAGCACACTTAGATATCATGTGCCTTAACATATTTCCACAAAAATTAAAATAATTTATATCAATTTGAAATCAACAGGGAATGCATACTAAAATATATACATTGTGAATATAAACTTATCTTTATGTTATCACATCTAACCATTTTATCACATAAAATTCATTTTTAAAGCATAAATTATGAAATGCCATTAAGAAATGCTTTGTGCTTAAAACCTATTATGTAATGAACACAATGAAATATACACTACCATTTTTAATAGAGCAATTTTTATTTTATGAGTAATGATGAGTTTGAAGTCTACAATTTAAAAGATTTATAAGTAGCAAAAGCACTAATGATTGATTGTTTCCATTGATATAAAACATGAAATCTTATATAACAATACCTAAGAGATGGTTTAAGCTCTCTATTGGTCTCTGCTTTTCCCTGAACTTAGTATAACCAGCAAATTAATACTTCTAGATTGAAATGTTTAATAAATATAAAATAAGAATAGAAAGTTAAGCAACAACTATAACCCACTTTATATTATCAATATTTTTATAATGCTACAGAATTACTGTAACTAGTTTTTTTTAAATTTATTTCAAAGTATATCATAAAATAAAGAATAAAAGAAAAAGAAAAACTTCTGATTATAAAATGTGGATTGTAAACAGTTATCTTAAACAGACTAAAATAACGACTGTGCTGTTGTTAGAAAGAATTCTCAACTATTTTAAAATTTAAATTCATAATCCCAATTAGACATTAATATTTTGATACTTGTCTGAGTTAAATATATTCACTCAACTCCCAGCTTTGCCCAGCTAAATCTTTCAACTTGTCTCTGTGTTTCACGAGACCTAAGTGACCTTTGTAACATGACAATATCCTGAATTGCTAAAAGAATTGCCATATTTGACATAAATCACCAGTATATGTTAAAGCTAATGAAGCAATTCTCAAAAAATTTTGGCATGTGTTCTTTAACTTTCTGACACAAATGAGATGTATTTAGGGTTATCCAGCAATGACCTAAAGCCGACACTTGCAATGTGTTATTATGAATTCTGTTTGCTAAATATTCTGGCCACACAATGAAATTTCATTTCCCTGCATCTCCAAACTTAGGCATGATCATATGACTTTTATTGGACCAGTAACATGTTATGGAAAATGTCAGTTGCCAGTAACATGATATATTGGACCAGTAACATGTTATGGAAAATGTCAGTCAGCCAGTGCTAGATTCAGCACTCTCTCTCCCTGTTTGCAGTTGAGTATGAAACCATGGGTTAAGATTCCCTGTGAATCTGATACCAAATGAAAGGAACCCTCTGCTGGACTAGTGTTGGATACACAGCCTGAGTAAGAAACAGCCTTTCATTGAATTAAGCCACTGAAGTTCTAAGGGCTAGTACTATGGCATTAGCCCATTTTGACTAATACAGCCACTGAAAAATTTGAATGAAAGGGTTAGTCACAAATACGTTTGATAGGCTTCCACTAAGGTGGAAAATCCCCTCAGTGTTTACTGTGTAGGAAAGGCTTTATTTGTCCTCCATTCATGCCGTCTAGTATTGTCTTGAAGGATATGAATTCTTTGCTGGCAGCTACCCTGTTTAAGAAGATCTCAATCCTTCTGGCTTGAAAGGTCTCTGCTGAGAGGTCTGCTGTTGGTCTGATGGATTTTTCTTTGAAAGTAACTTATTATTTTTACGTCATAGCTTGTAGTATTTTCTCCTTCACTTTTACTGTGGTTAGGCTGATGTTGTTATTGATACAGAATTTCCCCCATTCAGGGCTGGACAAGAACTCCTGTTTTCCACACCTAAACAGACTTTTTCTCTCCAAACTGCACTCTCTGAATACAAATAAGACAGGAGAAAAGCAGTTTTTCCAGCATTTTGTGTAAGCTAGACTCCTTCTGGAGTGGACCTCCTGTCACTTTTTCTGGGAGCTGAAAGAATTGCATTCTTTTGTTAACACCCTCATTCAGTTGCTAATCAACATTGAGGCTGTCAAACCCTGGCCAAATGTAATTCCCCAATGGAATAAAGCCCCTAGAGGAAAGACCCACTTGGGGATTTCCCACTTGGGTTCCCTTCATTGCCAGAACCTCTGGTGCTTTCCTTTCCTTCTATCACTTTCTATCTAATAAATCCTATCTTATCGCAGATCTGTGTGGTCCATAGGTTCACTCTTTCAATCTCCCAGACCCAGGACCTACTGCAGAAAGAAGTTCTGCCAGCAGTATGTCTTAGTGATATCCTGTATATTATGAATCTTCCAGGTGCTCAATGACCATTTTTCATCTGGATTTCTAACCTCTAGTTATATCAAGGAGGTTTTCTCTATTATTATCTCAAATAGGTTTCCAAGCTTATTGCTTTGTCCTCTTCTTCCTCAGGTATACTTATAATTCTAATATTAGTTCACTTTGCACAATCCCATATGTCTCTCAGTGATTGTTCTTTCTTTGCTCTTTCTTCCTGCAATTTACTGACTGGGTTACTTCAAAATCCTTGTCTTCATGCTCTGATATTCTTTTTTCTGCTAATAGTTAAAGCTTTCTTATGTATTTTGAAGTTCCCTAAATTTCATTCAATTATGTTATCTCTTTTCTAAGGTTATCTATTTTTTTTTTTTTTTGAGATAGAGCCTCAAGCTGTTGCCCTGGGTAGAGTGCTGTGGCATCACAGCTCACAGCAATCTCCAACTCCTGGGCTCAAGCGAGTCTCCTGCCTCCACCTTCCAAGTAGCTGGGACCACAGGCGCCTGCCACAACACCCAGCTATTTTTTGTTTGCAGCTATGATTGTTGTTTGGCGGGCTCATGCTGGATTCGAACCCGCCACCTTAGGTGTATGTGCCTGGCGCCTTAGCCACTTGAGCCACAGGTGCCGAGCCAGGTTATCTAACTTTTTGGTGAATTTTTCATTTGTGTCCGAATCATATCTTTGGTTTCTTTGAGATCAATCTCTACTATCTCCTCAGCTGCATCTATCTAAGTTGCTGTTCATAATCTTGGCTGGAATTCATAACTGGAGAGCTGTTATGATCATTTCGGGGGTATCGAGACAGACTGTTCCCCTATGTTGCTGGAGTTTTTATGCTAGTGCTTTCTCATCTGGGGCCACTTCTCTTAACTCAAGACAGACAGAAGATATGGTACACCTGTTCTCCTTTGCTGAGATGAGATGCCCTGTTGCTCAGTGAAGATAGGGATAAATTCCTGGATGTTGTGCTTGGTCCTGCTCTGAAAACTTGACCCTCTCTCTGCAGAAGAAGGGCAGATGCATTGTGAGCCTTTAGTATTGCTGCTCCCCTGAATCTCTTTTATTCCCTTGTGGTTGTCACTGGGCCACTGTGGCAGGGCCATTCCCTGGTGCCAGACAGACAGGTGGAGTTAGCTAATGGGACAGTGTGTGCACACAGGATGGAAGAGGTCTGCAGGGCATAGTGCACATGTCTGCATGCCTAGAATGCTGAGGTGCCAGGCGTGGGGTTAAGTGAGAACTATGCAGGGTATAGCAGGTGCTTAGGGCATAGCAACCCCACAGACTCACAGGATTTTTGGTGGAATGGTCCGTGATGCAGAGAGGTCCAGAAGGTCACTGCTTACACACAAGGTGAAGTGTGACATCAGACTTAGAAGACCTTGGGACAGGGTGCCTACTCAGGATGGATCAGGTCTGTGGGGGTTGGCACCCCCACACTTAGGCCAGGGCAGATGCAAGGCAGGGAACATGACCAGGGTGGAGTGTATAGAGGGTGCAGCACCCAGGGAACCTATGCAAAATGTTTCAGGTCCATGCTGTGCAGACTACCTAGATTCAAAGACTGAAGCTCTGTTGGCTTTTGTCCCTTTCAGGGCTTTTCAGACAGTGGCTGCAGCAACTGAAGTCCAGCTCCCTTGGCAGTGGGCACCCAAGGCTATGGGGACATTCTCTGTCTGCTTCCCATGGAAAGTGCAGCTGAGCAGGATTGCCAAGGCCATAGCAGTGGTTGCCAAGTCCTTGGTCTCTTCCTCTGCCCAGGGTCCCCAGCAGCAGCAGCAGGAGAGCACATCACCTGTCCACAGGGATTTTCTGCTCCCTCTCACTTATCAGGGGCAAGGGGGAGGCTACGGTCACAGATCTAACCCCTGGGAAAAGTAACATTCTAACGTTGAAATATTACTGTGAAGCCAGCTTTAGCACTGAAGGCTGAAGCCTCACACACCAGCCATCCCTTCTCTCCAGAACAACACAGCTGCCCAGCCTCCAGGCATGTCTTTGTGTCAGTCAGGAGGCCTGCTGCAAAGGAAGGGCCTTCCTGCCTCTGCTTGCAGTATCCTTAGGGGAAGCACAGAGCCTGAGATTTTTCTCCTCTTTCTCTTTCCCATGTGAGGGCACCTTCCCTAATTACCTCCAGTCCTGCTGAGCAGCTCCTTCCACATCCAGGTAGCATCTTCACTCCACTCCCGCCTCCTCTGTGGATTCTCAGTGCTCTCACTCAGATAGCTGATCTAAAAGCGGACATCTATTCACCACTTTCCATCCTCCCAGGGAGACCAACTTGGAAGCAGTTTGTGTCTAGTCCACCATTTGGCCTCCCCTCAGTTTTGAGTTTCTTGCATAAATTTTATTTCACCAAAATGGATGACATGGTATCAAGAAAATTTCCTAGCCACTCTCTAATTCTCTTCAGAGTTTCTACCTACTTGCTGATTAAAGGCTGTATTATTCAAACTTTCTGCCATTTATTCTCCCTTTGCTGTTTTATGGACATTTAGCTTATATAAACTCTTTATAGAAGTACTTACTTACATTTCTTGATTTAAAGAAAACTCACAGAAGTACGTTTGACTTTGTTATCTGAGCCTGCAACTTCTAAACATATGTTTATTGTTTTGTGTGTTTTTACTTGTGTCAGTATTCACACTATTGCTTCAGAACTTTCTACTGTTACTGAGTATAGTCAAATAGCTTAATAAATTTTGTGCTAGTGAACACTTTATTATGATTTTTTTCCTCTCTGTTGCTTGATGTAGCAGAGGAAGGCTCACATTGCTAAATGTCTCAATGTCTTAAACTATAAGAAGTCAAGCTCTAATGAAGCAATTATATGTCCAACCAAACAGGAAGGGGCATGATATGTGGGTGCCTGAACATTCTTTTAAATCACTACTCTGTCCCGTTAGAACATGAATGAAAAGGAATGAAAGTAGATACTCTAAACCGGGTGAACTCCATTCAACTACAGCAGGCTGTGTTAATCTCACACGGTCTTTCATCCTTCCCCCACCATTTCTGGTGTCAGCTCACTTCTCTCCATTCTGTCTACTTCTATCCCCTTCAGACTAGTATCATCTCTCCCCTTGATTAACACAGTAGCCTTCCCCTAGCCTCTGCAAATAAACACTTCCAAGTTCATCTTGGCTGACAATCTATCATTGTAGAAATCTTCTCTGGAATTCCCTTAAAAGATGATTGCTCTGCCTTGCTTACACATCTCCAGTCAGAGGAAACTCAGGCAGGAAGGGCATTTGGCTGCCATTTATTTTTCACTCAATTAAACTTGTTTCAAGAATTTAGTAACATCTACCTCTCTAGAATTTTGTGCTTTACATTTCATTCTGCTCAGTGGAGCTATTTAAGATTTTCTTTATCATTTTGAATATGTGGAAAACTTGCTCCCTGGCATCTCTTCCATGTTTTAGTTCCCCTTGATATTATTATTTATAAGGCATGGTTTTCAGAAACATTCACAGTTCTTTTTCCTCTGCTAACCACATTTCACTTGCCCATACTTTAGTAAATAGATGACAACTAAAAAGAGAACTTCTGGAATGGTTGTGTGAAAAGCTTTGTGTTCTCCGCAGTGAAATAGCCATAATTGGGGAAAATTGTTAAAACAATATGCTTTGCAATTAAACCTGTAAATTGTCCCAAGGTATATAGCTAATGAAGATAGATTAATTTAAGAAAATCTACTGAATCTCAGTAAGAATAGCAAACAGTCTGTGCCATTTAATCCACAATACACTCCCTCCCCCTCTCTCCAGCTTAGAGCAAAGGAAACTCTACAGCTATGAATATAGCCAGGGCTCCCTTCTTCCTCAGTTCCCAGTCAGGGGCTAGGGTTTCTTCCTGGGAGGAGAGGCCACCACAATTTGTCACATAAACCCAGCTCTGTGTTTCAAGAGCTCCACTCTAGACAAGAGCAGCTGAGAAGCCTTAGGCTACCTTTCTTCATCCAGTGTGACTCCTAAAGAGAAGGCCTATACCAAACTTGACAGACTGAAAATACCAGAGGCCCTATTGCCCTGCCCAGCACCCTGCTTGTAAAGCCAAGTTCTTACCCTGAGATAAGCAAGCAGGTCATTGTCTTTCTGGTGTTTCCTTGAAAGTTGATGGCTATTATTATTACTCTGTGATATGATTTACCAGAACTTGTTGAAGCAAACTCTATTGATACATGAAGGCTGTCCAAAAAGTATCAAGCCATTATTTTTTCATAATTTTCATATTACATGGACGGATACTTTCTAGACAGTCCTTGTAATAGTTAAAATAAAAACATGATTGGGCTTTAAATGCTTCTTAGATCTTCCTTTCTACCTTTCCTAGTTGAAATTTGTTTTTAACCAAGCCCAGTAAGCTTTGGCTCACCTTTTCCCATGTTATTCATTCCTATGTAGCCGACCTAAGGGATGTTTCTCTCCTCCCTTCTCATCTCTCCATTCCCAATGCAGGAGCGTTGCTCATTGCCCCTTGCTAGGACAATTTTAAAAGAAACTTTTACATCTGGCTTTGACTCTACCTAATAGATTATAGGTATCTACGCCAAATCAATCTTCCAGAGGTTATAAGAAGTCACTTAACTATGAGGTGTTAAGTGCCAAAATTCCTAGTGCCTAAAGAATAAAATTTTCACCATCACTTTCGTCCTGTCCATTATCAGGGCCTAAGCTTTCCTCTCCAATTTAATTCCCCACCACTTCCTGAATTATACCCTCTAGAAATGAACATAGAGCCACTTGGGGGAATGATGCCTGCAGCTCATAATTACATGAGTTATTAAAGATTTTATTAAGCCTGAATGACATGGTTGAATGCTTAATCAATTCAGTAAAAATGTCAGATGACCACATTGTAATTATTTAACCAATGTGCTAAAATTTCTGTTTAAGAAATTGCGGAAGAAAAAGAAGACATATAGATGGTCGATATGAAAAAATGATTGACATAACCAATCATCAGAGAAATGCAAATCAAATCTACAATGAGATATCACCTCACACCTGTTAGAATGGCTATGATCAACAAGATGAAAAAAGCATAAGTGTTGAAAGGTTGTGGAGAAAAGGTGTCAGCAGGTTGGTTTCTTCTAAAGTTGATCTCCTTGGCTTACACATGAATAGACTCCATTTCTCTGTGCCCTTATGTAGTCACCTGTTGGCTTGTGCTGTCTATGTACTAATCTCTCTTTTTTAATGACAGGATCTCATTCTGTCACCCAGTCCAAAGTTCAGTGGCACTGCCATGGCTCACTGCAGTCTCAAACTCAGGAGCTTAAATGACCCTTCTGCTTCAGCCACCACAGTAGCTGGGACTACCAGCGCACCCCACCACTGCCAGCTATTTCTTTTTTGTTAAGTCTCACCATTTTGGCTAGGCTGTTCTCAAAATCACAGTCTCAAGTCTTGAGACCAAAATCTAACTATGTGATTCTCCTGAGTCAGCCTCCCACAGTACTGCGATTACAGTACTTTGTTCACTTAATTTCTTCTTATAAGAACACCAGTCATCTTAGATTAGGGTCTACTTTAATTACCTCATTTTACCTTAACTCTCTCTTTAGGGGAACTGTTTCCAAATATGTACAGTTCCATTCTGAGGTACTGAGAGATAGATCTTCAACATTTGATCTGGGGAGGGCAATTTCAGGCCATTATATTTACCTTTCAGAGTTATAATAAGGTTATGAAATATAAATCAAATGCCTAGAAATAAGGAGGTCTATATATTTTAGCTTCTGTATTTCATAAGGGGAAATTACCTTTTCCTAGCTCTATAAATTGGTAGAAATATACATACAGTCTAAATACTAACGTGACAGAAAAAGGTTAACACATAGACAAGTTTTGATCTTAGTAATATTTAAATCTAGTACATAAAGTTGTTCTTCATTGTTATAAAGGACATATAACAAAAGACAGCATCTGTACTGATAGTAGATGCTTTTTGAATTCTGCATACACTTCAAATCTCAGTATATGTAAAGTCAATGGAACTTTAGAAACTAGTTGGTCAAACAAGCAACCACACTTGTGTGAAGAAAGTGAGCTTGATGTGGGCAACATGACTTGTCACCAGTCACAAACATAAGTTAATTCTTGGCATAGAAAGTTCTGATTTCAAGTTCACTATTTTTTCCCATATGCCATACTGTCTCCTGCAGTTTTTCTAAATAGCATAGACTTAAGTTTCCTGGATTGCATATTTGTTTTAGAAATAACTCTTTCTTAATGTTTACAGTTTCACAAATAGATGCCTTCTTAATAGGTAACTTATTTTAACCTAAATCCAATTTAAGCTAAACCTTATAATTTTTAAATATTTGCCCTCATCTTGCAAAAGATTATCCAAAAAGTCCTCACTAGCTATTGCTGACAAAAATTTCACCCTGTGAATAGTTCACATTTTCCTAATTGGCATAGGTAACAAAATACATATTAACCTATAACCAAGATTTACTGTATCTCAAATTATGTAGTTGTGAGGGTGAAGGGAAACGTCCCCTTTCTTCTGCAAGTTTGCTGAAAGATTAACTCAAAATTAAGACAGATTAATAAGAGAAAGAGGTTTATTTATTAAACCCCATGCACAAGGGCAGAATCACAGAGCGATTACTCAACATCCAAAATCTATGTACAGCTCACACTTATGAATGGAAGGTACTACAGTAAGTCCCTGAGTTACAGCATTCAACAGGTGTACAATTCACATGAAGACTATTACAGGTAATTGCTAAATGTACCTGTTTCAAGTTACAAACAAATTCAATTTAAGAACAAACGTACTCATTTGTAACATGAGGGCTGCCTGTATTTTTACATATAACTTTTAGAGGGATTAGGGAGATGAGCAGTGTAGATAATTCTGTTTAGGAGCAATAGATGTTTGCTAGGGAGGATGTGTGATGGGAGAAATATATTGCCTTGTACATGATTCTCTTAGCAAATCAAATTAACCTGAGAGACAGGCATTATATCTAAAATGATTTGAGCCAGGTCTGGTTGCACTGATTTTCTTTCCTGTAATATAGGAGATAACAGAGAAGGGAAAGAGAAGTCAATTAATCTTTTGATAGGTCTACCTGGTTAGGCAGACAGTGGAAAAAGCCTCTTCCAAGGGTCTATTAATCTAAGGGTCTTTAATTCAAAATCCTTCTTTATACCAAGAAGTCATATTTGGGGGTGAAATTTCCTAAGCTCCTTCAAAGTATACACACACATTTTCCTACCAGTGTTTCTCAAATGTTGCCTGAACAGCAGCAGGTCTTAAAAACTTTCCAAAATGCTTCATTGTTATTTGCATGCTTGTCTTAACAGCAATGAGTAAATAAAAGAACAATTCAATTAAAAATCCTTCGGAGACTCCTTGGAGATAATTTGATCCAAGAAACACACATTCAAAGAGATAAGCAATGGCTTTCTTCTACCGTCCCTTCAATAAGGAGTTAGTTCAGAGTAATGTCACCCTTCAGGAGAAGCTATTGATATGATCTAGTCTCACTTGCTCTCTTTGAGACGATCTTCCAACAGACAGAGTCAGGCCTTGAAATGAGAATAGAGGCCTTAAACTTTAATACAGAAGAAGCAGAAACAACAGAAGAGCAAAGACTTTAGATTTAAAGAGAGTAGAATTATGGCTCGGTGCCTGTGGCTCAAGCAGCTAAGGCGCCAGCCACATACACCTAAGGTGGCGGGTTCGAATCCCCAGCCCGGGCCCGCCAAACAACAATGATGGCTGCAACCAAAAAATGGCCGGGCGTTGTGGCGGGTGCCTATAGTCCCAGCTACTTGGGAGGCTGAGGCAGGAGACTCGCTTGAGCCCAGGAGTTGGAGGTTGCTGTGAGCGTGATGCCATGGCACTCTACCCAAGGGGATAGCTTGAGGCTCCGTCTCCAAAGAAAAAGAGAGTAGAATTAGGGATCCCACCATTCACCAGTCAAGTGAGTCCATCAGTAAAAATTGGGATCTACTTCTTGGTTTAGTGTAGAAATAAAATGAAATGAGAAAATCACTCTTAGGGGTTGGGAAAGGGGTATAAGGTAAAACCTAGAGTAAGGGCCCCAACACTCTGTGAAGGAACAGGCGAAACTAATGATAATAATTAGCCACTGTGCCTTGTTTTCTTGATAATAGTCACTGTCCCCTTGCTTACTTCTCTGTAATTGCAGCTTTAGAAGTACTTAGTTGTAAAGATTAACTCTCCTTAATAAATAGCATCACTTGTTTGGGACCTAGCGGTAGTTTTTGAGATATCTTCTAGGTCCTGCATTCTAATGGATTGACTGACCCACCTAGACTGAGACTCAATTGATGTTGGACGCCACCCAAGGAACTGCATTTCAGTAACTGATCCACCCAGATAGTGGCCCATACCAAAGGACTGATGATTCCGCCCTGAAACCAGCCAATTAACAGAGCCTAATTGCCTAATCCTATGCCCACTAAACTGTCTTTAAAAACCCAGTCCCTCCAATTCTTGGAGAGGTGGATTTGAGGCATTTCTCTCATTTTCCCACTTAGTGCTACACAGAACAAACTCTCCACTGTAAAACTTGCTGTTTCTGGATATTGGACTTTATCTTAGGCAGTGGGCAGAGGAACCTGGCTGGGCACCAACAGTGATTTGCGAAATACAAAGCCTTGTGATTGGTATGGGATAGGTGTTTTTTGTTTTGTTTTTCTTTTGAGACAGAGTCTCATTCTGTCACCCTGTGTAAAGTGCCTTGGTGTCATCATAAGTCACAGCAACCTCAAACTTTTGGGCTCAAGTGATCTTCTTGCCTCAGTCTCCCAAGTAGCTGGGACTACAGGCACTCACCATGATACTCAGCTAATTTTTCTATTTTTTAGTAGAGAAAGTTCTCCCTCTTTTTTAGGTCAGTTCAGAACTCTTGAGCTCAAGCAATCCACCTGCCTTGGCCTCCCAGAATGCTAGGAGTACAGGTGTGAGCCACTGTACCCAGCCTTGCGATAGATATTTTTTCATGAAAGTAATTATGGACTAAATTATGAAGCAAAGAATGAGGATGAAGATGATGGTTCATTACTTGCCAAATAGACTGAACTGTGTTATGGCCCAGAAGGAATTTTTATCTCTGAAGTTAGAAAAGCAATAACTTACACCCCACTGCCTGTTCACGTTTCATCTACTTACTCTTGCCTGTAGAGATGGTCAAAGAGGTTTCAAGTTACGTTCAAAGTGCTTCTCTGGCAGAAGATAATTTTTTACTCAAGGGCTCAGTTGAAAGATGAGGACCCATCTGTGTGTGAAACATGAGGATTGAAAAGAGATCAGCTGACAAGACATGCGACAAATGGGAATTCTACATAACCGATGGTGGAAAGTACTGTTTTGTCCTCATGGGTATTTTCCATATTTTAGATTTTGTGAGCCACATTTTGAAAGACTGGAGCATCACATTTCTGGTAACCTAATATAATATCTTTTTCCTATTCCTTTTTGCCCGTGAAGCACATAGACTTTTGAGGGGGGTAAGCATGGTCTGTAGCCCTAGTCATAAGAAACTGACCCTTAAAATACAATTGGAACTTTGTGTGAGCTACTTCTTAGAGTCTTAGATTTTCATAGCAGCATAAAATGAAAATATCCTAATAAAATGCCTAATTGTATAAAGTGGGTGCTGAATGAATGCCCTTAGTACAGTTATTATCTCCCACCCACAACATTTTTGTGAGGCTTATATTTAAAAAATGAAGAAAGTAACTTATAATAACTAGTACGTAGTGGGAAATAATGTTTCAATTGTTACAATACCATAAGACTTAAAAACTATTTAATGAAAAGAGGGCTAGTTGCTGAGTTAAAAATTGTTGTGCAAAATGAATCTTCAAGCTGCAGAACAAACTTCTTGGAGTGAATTGGCTGAATAAAATGACCCCAGGGATATCAAGAACTCTCTCCCAATAGTAAGAAGAATCAGTTATGTTGATTAATGTCTTGAAGTAGTTCTTGTAAATTGATTGTGTATTTGATCAACTTACAGCAGTATTAACAAGATGAATAAATGTAAACAGACTCAATATACACAGAGGAAATGCAACTTAACAGTAAAATCGGGATTCATTAGTATGAAATTAATTCATTTAAAAATAAAGATCTTTCCTATTTCCTTTCTGAAAATAAAATTTCAAAACCATGAGTTTATCATGAGAGGGTGGAGTAATTCAATGCTACAAAATTCTAATGAAGTCATCTAACCTTGAAATTACAATGGAAGAGATATTCTTAGACATTGTGAAGAAATTAATGCATTTATTTCATTCCAAATGGAACTTCCCCAAAATGAATAATGGCAGAAAGTAATCATCTCTTTTTGTGCTCTTTTGCCCGGTTGCTAAGGTCATTTTGGAAAGAGGGAGAGATGCCGGATGATCTACGGGAAGACATACATTATGTCTTTTGATTCAGTTGTTTCCTCTCCCTATGGATTAGCAAAAAATAACCAGGTCCAAATGAAAACATGCTAAATACCAAGTGTTACTCACATAAGAAGAAATAGTCCAATTAACCATGAAATTGCAAAGAGAAAATAAATTTGTAAGTGACTATGTCACAAAAAATGTTTATCAACAGATTTACCACATGCTGTTTCTAAAAATAGAATCTTATATAAGAAATCTAATTTTATAAAATTTATTTAAATGTGTATTATATAAATACAAGTTCGGACAATTAAGTTCATGAACTGATCCTAGAAAAAGTGCTACATGCCTCATTGCTGAATATCACTATGGTTACCTTTGAAGTACTCCTTTCAAAGCAATGCCAGTGCCTAGTTCACCTTTCAAAGAAATTTTGGAACTTTTTCTTAAATAGCCATCGGAGCTATAATTGTACTACCCTTGATGTCCTGAATGTTATCAAAATGTATTGCTTTCATTATTTCCTTTATCTTTGGGTAAAGAAAAGTCACGGGGGGGGGGCAGATCACGTGAGTAAGGAAGGTGTCCAAATACAGTTGTCTACTGGCTAAAAACTCCGCTATAGGCAGTGCCACCCAAGCCGGTGCATTGTTGTAAGGCAAGAGCCATGAGCTGTTAGCAAAAAGTTTAGGTCACTTTTATCTTTTCACGCAGTATTTTTAGCACTTCCAAATAGCAAACTCGGTTAACTGTTTGTCCAGTTTGTACAAATTCATAATGAACAATCCCTCTGATATTAATAAAATTTAACAACATTGTTTTGATTCTTGATTTGGACTGAGGGAACATTTTTGGTCAACACAATTGACTGATTTCCCTTTTGTACTTTGATTCTTTGTTTCAGGGTCTCAGTGGTACAATGATTTTTCATCAACAGTGATAACATGGCCAAAAAAATCATCTTGCCTCATCAGAAGATCTTGGCAAACATTAATTGTCTTTTACTATTGTTCATTGGTGAGCTCCCTTGGGACCATTTTTGCACACACGTTTCCTATGTCAAGATTTTCAGTTAAAATTTTCCTGTTTCCCTATTGATATTTACTTGGTCCAATATGCTTCTCACAGTCAGCTGACGATTTTAACACACAGTTCAAGGAATTTTTGCTGTGTTTTCATCAGTTCTGCTCATTACTGGCTATGATAACCTCTCTTCATCAGTGACACTTTCTCTCCCCTCAGAAAAACATTTATCTACTTGTACACTGCTATATTTTTTCACGGCATAATCCCCATAAACTTGAAGTAAGATGTCCCTAATTTCACTTCCACTCTTGCCAAATTTAATAAGAAATTAACAAATGTTTGTTTATTACACTAATTCAAGCTCTTACATTCTCCTATTAGCACACAAAACACACAATAATACTGAATTCCACTCAGCCAGACACCACCACACCAATACAAACATACCTATGAGACACTGATCTACCAAGACTGTAAAACCTTACCAAGTTGTTTGTACAGTGTTGCCAAAGTAAGCACGTGGTGGAAGCTCTTAAACTTGTCAGACCTTATATTTCTATTTGATTCATTTTATTTATATTAATAAACATTTAATATATTTATACTTATACATTTATGAATCTATTAAATGTCCATATATTTGTATATTTTACTAATATCTACATATTTATATGCATTCTTTAAATTTACATGTGTAAACATATATATAAATGAAAGGATGCCTCTTAATCAATTCCAGCTCTTTCTTTCAGATATTTTTCAGTTATACGCCCTTGCTATGGACATTTGGAATTAAAGAGATCAAGGCATCACACTCATTTTTCTTGTTAAACTTTTCCTTTGAATGCTTTACATAACCCTGTCAGTATGTTTTAAGTTTCTCACCAAAAGATCATTAGCTACCATCAATCTGGAAGCCCAACCAACTTTTAATCCTACAAGTAAATTTACACCTTTGTACTCCTTTTTTCTCCATGACTTGAGAGTATGACCAACAGCAAGACCATCGTAATTAGGTATGTGTCTGGGCAGCAAAGTATATTCTGAGATCCTGTAATCAAAGGTGATAAAAGGAAGCATTTCCAGAAAATTTGTCCCCTGAACGATGTGGGGCATTTGCTTTCTGTGATGTCCCTTGCCATCTTATTTATTGTTAGTGAGAGAGGCCTCTTCCCTTTCTGCACACTGTCCTTCACACTTTCTGAGTGTGGATCACAGCTGCCCCCAGAACAAAATATAAGAAAGAGAGTTACTTAAAATTTCATTTTGTTTTCCCACTGAGATCTATGTTCAATCAGAACCCTTGGTTCTGAAAATTCCAAGATAATAGATTTTGTGAATAATTATTTGTAATGTGGGAAAACTTATCCATAATTCTTAACTGAAAAGTAGATTTTATGACCATTTCTGAAAATTGAAACTCTGCAGTGGTGAGTTAACATTGGTAGTTTTACTTTGGTGAGAAATGCATCAGAAGTGCAATTTGTTGAGTCCTATAATCCTTTAGTGCTCAGTTCTATTCAGGGTAATTACCTCCGTCCATTACTTGAATTTTTCCATTCTAAAGACCAAATATCCTTCCTTTGAAACAATAACAACAACAACAAAGGAAGAAAAACAAACAAAAATAGGGGAACAGCTATGGCATATGACCAATAAATTCTATCTATTTTAATCCTACAAATGCTCTTCTAGTTTTGCAAGTAACTCAAAGCCACCATTTTCTTTTCTGATTTGATGTACTGAATTGGTATTACTTTTCTGCCAAGTCTATTTATTTTATTTAGCTGTCCTTTATTTTCACCAAAGGGCTCTGAACACCAATAGATGTGAACGGTAGAACATTGGCACCCTAAATCACAGAGCTGTGTAGACTTTGTCTTATCCTATGTTCTCTGACAGGGTCATGACTAACATTGTCCTTTTAAATAAAAGGATTAAGATTATAAAGAAAAAAATGCCCAAACGATTACTTTTCACATCTTAACTCTGACCTATTTGAGGGTACAGCTGTACCTAACCCCTCTCTAATCTCCATCTGCACAAGGCCCTCAACACAGTTGGCTCTCAGCTAAAGACTGTATAAGTCATAGTTATATGAAGCTCAGAATCACTTGATTTCCATAACTTGTAGTTTTCAACATCTAACATTAATAAAATATTCATAGTAAAACATATTGTCAGTTGTGATTCTGTCTTAACAGAAATTGAAAGACATTTATAACTTGAAAATGTTGGAAATGTTTTAGGCTAGAAATATAACAGAATAAAAAGTATCTTAACTTTAATTAAAAAGGTATGTGATTTCTGATCACTACATAGTTTGTTAGCAGAAAAACAAGGGCTAGAAGCCAAGGCTGCTGGCGCCCCAATCTCCTTCTATTTCTACCACTCTCTTTCTTTCCCTAAACCAACCGCACTTACTTGCCTACACCAAGAGGATTCTATTACCCTAAGAGTTAACAGTAACCATAAAAACAGTAAAATTCAAGCACTTATTTCATCTAAGAACTTGAATTGTGACAGTCTAGTTATAACAATCTCTTATGTGTTTTGAATGTATGAATTTTCTTATTCAATCTGTGCAATAATGGTATGTGTTAGATACAATTATCCCCATTTCACTGAGGAGAAAACTTAGGCTGAGATGAGTTAAAGAATTTACCCAAAATCACACATTGAGAAAATTAACTGTTTTTTAAAGAGCAATCGGTGTCTTCGGCCATTATATTATTATTTCCTTCTTGATGAGAACATTCTCCCTTTATCTTTCATCTCCAGTAGCTAGCTTACTCACTATCAGAATAGAGCTTAATCACTTCTCAGGAATTGTGCTATTTCAACTAGCAAGTCATATGCTGATTCTTGTGATATAAACAACAAAATATGTAGAATCCTACAAACCAATTCTGTGAAGAGATTTATTTTTTACCTGAACACATCTCTCATGAATCGAGGAAAAGAAATTCAGCATTGTATTGCACAAGTGCTTGACATAAAAGCAAATAGCTACAAATTGTTTTATAAATCAGTGATCCATGTACCGTTATATTTGAACCTGAAACAGAAAAATAATTTCCCTAAAAGTCATAACAAAGATGATAGCCAACATTTAGTGATGCTAAATCCATTTCTTTGAAAAATGTCATTCAATAGAGCAAACTTCATTTTCTTGGAACGTATGCTTATTTTAAAACACAAATAAAGCAAGCCATAGAAGGGTCAAAGGATGAGGACCATGGATCAAAATGCCGTGGACTCTGTGAAATTACTTCTTGATGCTAAAGATATTCATGACAGAGACATGGTCCAATGGCCTGGATATAAAAATATTAAAAGATGGTGACCCTTGAACCGGTATGGATTCTCATCACTTAAAAAGGCTATTCATCATCTACCACTGTCATTTTCTCGAATCATACAGTTCTACTCCACCTTTGTGTAGAACAGTGATATGCAAATTCAGTTGTTATTTCTAAAATTTAGATGTTTACATTTGCAGTGATATGTTAAAAAATAGTATCTTATAAAACATCCTAGAATTTCTCATAAACATCCATTTATATGTATTAGGTAAACCTTTGGGTTGCCAGTTGTTTTTGATAAAAGTCCCCGAAACTACAAGGGAGCCTGGAGACAGATGAAAACAACCACAGACTGTCAGCTTTGGCTTGTCATTTAGAGATCATCAAGTCCAGTCTCCTCATGTGGGGCCAAGCATCACCTCCTATATGATTGTTACTTGAATATTTAAGCCAGAATAAACCTAGCCCATCTAATTGTTCATTAACCCTAATTGTTATAAACCTTATTCATATTATGGTGGGGAGTCCTCGGGGATATTCTCTTCATGGGTCATCTGAAAAAAAGCAATGGATTTTGTTCTCAAGGAAACCAGACTAAGATTATTACCTATGGGTTTAAAACAAGACACAAAAATGTGTTTGTGTCCCTTTCCAGAGCCTGAACTGGAACAACTAGAAAAGGAAGGCAAAATGTTTGAAAATCTCATGTTTCAAGACTGGTAAGAGATTGTGTATACTTTTTCATTTTTTGATGGACATACAGATATTTATTAAAGAGAACAGTTAATACAACTTGCTCTGTTGATGTATTTGGTGACTACAGTTCTCTGCCCTTTCAGGTGCTCTCCCTATCTCCTTACAAAAAAGATTTACTCAAGGCAGAAGTAGCATGTTGATAAAGCTAAATTCTATAATCCCATAGAATTCTAATAGAAGACATAAGAAAACTGAGAAGTGAAGCTTCAGGCTTCACAGATTCCTTTTTTAAATATATATATATTTCAGTATCTCCAGTGATGAATGGGAGTTGGGCTTAAATATAGCCACATAGGAACAATTTCTTCCCTGAGAGAAGCAATTCAAGGTTTCAATGCCTTCCATGTTGACCCTTCCAGGAATGACTGAATGGCCAATGCTGGCAAAGGTCCAGCTCACTGGCCCCACAGTGAGTCAGTCAGCCATCTATCTTCAGCTTGAGCTATGCCAAAACTGCAGTCCGGGAGAGTTCAGGCTGTTGAAGAATGCCTCCTTCATACTGTAAGCATGACAAGAGTGGATCCAAACATTTTTTTTCTGGACACAAGATGTGATTTGAAAAATAATAAAATATTTTTTGCCAATCTCTGTTCTTAGTGTTTTGAAATTTCCATTAAAATCAAATTAATACAAATATTGCCTTCTGTAGAAAGGAAAAGCAGTTATCTAAGTAAGATACATTATGCTATGACAGTAAATTAAAACTAAATCCAAGTTGCTTAACATAACAAAGATTTATTTCACTCTACATGTATATCATGAGTTAAAAGGTTATTTAGAGGTCCAGGCTGATGGAAAACATCCCAACTTTAACTGCATGACCATGAATATGCTGTCTGCTTGATGCATGGTGCAGGAAATCTCATGTTTCAAGACTGGTAAGAGATTGGTATATCTTATAGCATCAAAACAATGTCATAGCCCAGAAATGCATGCCCCTTCTGCTCACATACCATTGGCCAGAAATGATTTCATGGAAATGTGCCAGGAAAAGAAGGCAACTTCGTATAGGTAAGGGATGGTAAGGTCTCTCACATTACAAGTTAGTTCCCTATCGTTGTCCAATCTAAGCATTCCTAACTCTTTCACATGATTTTAAAATGACATAGTTTCAACTGTCCCTCTCCTAGTTTCCTTTGACTTGCTCTTCTCTTTCAAAGATTTTCAACATTGGTGTCTGAACCCTTTGAATTCATTTGCAGGATTTGGTGAGCATGTTTTGCTGGGGAAAAAAAGAATAAGACTTTTGATAGATTCCCAAAGGAGTCATCCTGAGAAAGTTTAGGGACCACTACTCAGGTCTCCCATTGTTTCATTCAATATAAGTCCCAGTAGATTCAATCTCCTGGCCAAGATATGAATAGCATTATTCAGTCACCTATTCTAGGTATGTTAGATACAAAGGTCATTATAAAGTAATCAAAACTTGCATTCAATTTTTGATGATAGAGTGTTGACATATTTATAAGTTTTTGGATTAAAAAAAGCATATACCACTTGCACTGCTGACAAATTTTGCCTTTTTTTTTAGCCGAATGATATAGGATAGCTGATAGCTTTAGTTTTTATTGTTCATTTAAACTACATGCAAAACTATCCGTTTTTGTATTTATAGGCTCAAGGTTCACATATTTTAAACTAACCATTTTAACAAAAAGTATACCAGTTGTTCTTTCTGACAAATTTAACTCTCTGCACACCATCTATATGGTTGTGCAAATCATCTGCACAAACATTGGACCAGTTCAGTGCAAAGGGACAAGAAGCACACGACAGGAACATCTCCAAGGTGCACCTGCTTCCTCAGCATCTGAGTGCTCTCCCCTTTCCATATCTGGCCTCATATTAGCACTTGGGCTTATTTCCCTTTGTAACATGGTGATATTTCCCCCTTCTCTTCTATCAGTGGTCCCTTCTTTCAAGTAAGTTCTTTAAAATTCGATCCCCTAAACTAACTGTCTTTTCTCCAAAATTGTTCACTTTTACCCTGAAGATACTTTCTTTAGTTGCTCTTAAGATTTTTCCTCTGAAGTTTCTACTCCTGGGATACATTTTTAATATTGATGCTTTTTCTGCCAATCTATCATCATAAATGATGTCAAGCAAGAAACTTAATCTCTCTGGGATTCAGTTTCTTCATTGCTCCTCTCCCACCCCACCCTCAAAAGTGTGATTTTCTAAATCACTTCAAAACTCCTTCTAAATCTAGGACTGCATGATTCTTTGACTTTTGCTAGATCTTTCTTTCCAAGGAGTTGAACACATTTTATTAGTGGAATTTTAGTCATGGGCTGAGAAAACTAAAGCATGAAGAAACTATGGGGTGTTCTGGACTGATTCCTAGTTCAATGTGGAACTCGAAAGATAATGCCACCATCTTCATGTTTCCTCTGAAAATAGCAATTCTGCCCCCCTTGCCAAGCATTAAAATGGGCCAATGTGCCAGTAATAATAGTAATAACTCTTTGACCTTGGCTAGTATCTCCTATTAATTTGTTATATTGGCCATTAGCTGCAGAAGGGTATGTACATCCAAAAATATAACAAGGTTAACTAAGTAATGATTTAATAAAATTTATTACAATAAATATTATGGGACTATACAGCAGAAAAAACCCACAGAGGGCATACACTTGAGTTTATTAAAGATGTTAAGACAGATAAAAATAGCTGCATCATTACAGCTACCAGTATGTGAAATATTTGTTCCATAAAATCACAACCCTTTTAATGAGTCCCCAAATTGTCCACCCCATGTCATAGAACGAAATTTGCATAGGTACCTCTGATAAAGGTCATATCTAATCACAGAATATACCAGAATAGTCTCCTATTTTCAAGAAAAAAAACTCATTAATTTTATTAAAAAGCATAGGGTATACCATATAAGCTGAAGGATGGAATGATTTTAAATATATTTCAAAATCTATTCCCTTCAAAATATATTAAGACATTATTAAGAGCTATAAATAAACCCCAATAAAGTTCAGTATTAGTGCGTCCAGATAAAATGTTACTCATCTCCAGAAAAAACATGAAGTGACCATTTTTTATTCCTTCTTGCAGCATCTGATATAAACATTCCTTGTAAAGATACTCTGTAAAGGAAATCTATGGACTTAACAATGAACTGTTTTCTTTTAGAAATAGGTAAACACAGTGATTGCATTTCCTTATTCTTTTTTTAGTTTCATTTCCACCTCCAAGCCTTGGCAACCACTACTATATTCTCTGCTTATATGACTATGATTTATTTTTAAAGGAGATTCTCTCCCAGGCAGAGTTGAGCAAGCTGGAGTTGAGTTTTGATTTCAGTTGTGCATTCTTCCTCTTTGTATTTGTTTTAAACAAGTTTTCTTCGGGACTATCTGGTTTGGAAACAAAAGATATTGTAGAGGAAGTCAATCATGAATCTTTACCAGCAACTAAGTAAATTCTTGACAACTGCTACTTCCTTTTAAAGGAATGGGTATTTCTTGCCCAAATTACTGTACACAGGTTCTGCTGCCTATCACCCAAGAACCAAACACTAGAGGTGAGTGCAGTGGCCTTCTCAGGCTGGGAAATTTGGACTACTCCAAAAGAAGACCATATCATCAATCCCTGCTTACTGAAAAACTTACAAATAGGCTAAAGGAGGTTTGTGTCTGAAAGCAAGCTTTGTGCAAAACTTGTTCATTAGTTGTCAGCAAATAATATGTCTTCTGGTGGATGAGCATTCTGCTCGGCCTTTGGGAGGGGAAAGGGAAACCTTCCCCTTTGACCCTAGAAGTTTTGCTGAAAGATCAACTCATAACAAGGCAAAATAATAATAGAAAATGATTATACATTTATTTACCATGCATGCAGGAGACTAACAAGAGTGATTATTCCCTATCTCAGTGGAGTCAACTTATTTTAGATGGTAGAGGAAAATGAGAAACATAGGTGATTCTGTTTAGGGGCAATAAATAATTACTAGGGAAGATGAATAGACTTGAGAGAATGAGTGATAGGAGAAAACAGATTGACTTGTAAATGATTCTCTTTGGAAATTAAATTAACCTGCTTCAGAGATATTATCTTCAAACTGAGTGATTGGGCCACTCTGGTTCCATCCCTGATCTTATTTCCTGCAATATATTGAGATAACTGGAAAGGGAAGAAAAGACAATTATTCTTCTTGATTGGTTATTCTGATGGTGTTTATGCAGATAGAGAGAAATCCCCCCTTCCAATGCCTGTTCATCTCAAGGAGCCTCTAATTCAAAGTACTAAGAAGTCATATTTTTGAATGAAATTCCCTGAGCTCCTGGTCCAAACTCTTGATCTGTTTTTCCTCCAGGTTGTTTTCTAATCTTATGCCCATTAGCTGTGTAAGCAGCAGCAGAACAAGCCAATGCAAACTGGAAGCAAAATAGCCTCCCTTTGGCTGGCCTAGTGATACAGTTTGAATTGCCCTTGGAGTGTGCTTACATTCATTAAACAGAAATACAAACCTCTCATTTTCATTTTTCTTTTTTTAAGAGACAAAGTCTTAACTTTGTCACCCTCGGTAGAGTGCCATGGTATCACAGCTCACAGCAACCTCTAGCTCTTGGGCTTAGGTGATTCTCTTGCCTCAGCCCCTTGAGTAGCTGGGACCACACCTACAATGCCTGGCTATTTTTTATTGCAGTTTGGCCGGGGCTGGGTTCAAACCTCGACCCTCAGTGTATGGGGCCAGCACCCTACTCACTGAGCCACAGGTGCCGCCCTCATTTTCATTTTTAACCATTAATAAGGTGGCTTTGAAATGCTAAGTACTTCATAAAGTGTTATATAAATACTTTGGTTTAAGAATGTTTGATCAACAACACTTATGTTACTAGCAGTAGAGAGAATTACTTAAAAGAACATTGGCAAATATTGTTGAATAAGGGATTCCCTACTGGATTGAGTAGGCTTAGTTTTCCTTAACAAAAAATCCAGCAAAAATTCTCAGAATGAACTTTATCGGACTTCTGGAATGTAGTCAAATATATACACCAACAAAACTAATGCTGAATCAAGAGAAAAGTGACTTACAGATGATAGAATTTTATTCCATTTTAATTTGCTCAAATCCCAGCCTCCTCCATGGATTTGTAGAGTTCTTAAGATAAAACTCACATGCTCATTGTGAGTCCCTGATACCAGAGGGAGAAGGTCAGAATTCTGTCTTTATTTTTCTGTTTTGACCTGCTTAGGGACTCCCTGAGGGACTGACAGAAGACATTTTCCTCTGTTTTGTCTAACTCAGAACTCTCTCAAGGTACAAAACTGGCTGTGTTGAGGGTATTCCTTTCTAATTTAGGAAGGCAAATAAACAAGCCATGGTCAACTGCGTAAAAGGATTATAGTCGGGGCAAAGCATAGACACTAAAAACCCAGCCTGAAAAGCTATATAGAGAAAAATACTTTGGGAAACAATGTTTTGACTAGCTCACAAACATAATGAATAATTTTTTTTTAAATACAGAGTCTCATTCTGTTACCTGGACTATAGTGCATGGTGATCATCATAAGCGACTGCCCCTCAGGCTCCTGGCCTCAAGCAATCCTCCTGCCTAAGACTCCCTAGTAGCTGGGGTTACAGTTGTAGGCCCCCATATCTATTTAGGGTGGGTTGAGTAGAGACAGGATTTCTCTATGTTGCTTACATTGGTCTTGAACTCCTGGCCTTGAGCAATCCTCTCACCTCAGACCAAAGTGTGGGATTATAGGTGTGAGCCATCACATTCAGCCTAGTGAGTAATTCAAAATGTTACACATATTCCCAAGTCAGATTATATGCTCAGAAAGGACCTGAGAACATGCAAAACATTCATCTCAGGCTGATCTTTGTAGGCTTTTCTCGTCTATCATCTCATCAGGCAAATAGAATGTAAAGTCTAAGGCAAAGTTGCAAAGAATATAGCTAAGCAAAGGCGGGAGCCAACACAGGGCAAGTATACAAGACTGAGTGAGCACAGCTTTTCTTTGTTTCACTTATTTCTAGTTTCCAGTATGTAAAAAAACTCTTAAAACTCAATAACAAAAGTATAAGCAGTCCTAATAAAAATTGGATGAATAACTAAAACAGGCATTTTCCTAAAGAACGCAAGCAAATCACCAAACAAGCATATGAAATGATGTTCAACCCTTTCAGTCATTAGAAAAATGCATGTCAAAGCCACAATGAGATGGCACTTCACACTCCTTGGAAAGCCCAAAAGGTAAATAAGTGTTGGAAAGAACATGGAGCTACTGAAACACTCAGACATTGATGGTAGAAATATAAAATTATACATCATGGAAGATATTTAGGTGTTTTCCCAAATAGAAAAACAGACTTACTGACGATCCAGCAGTCCCATGCCCAGTATATAACCAAAAAATAGAAAATAAGTACTCTAACAAATACTTGTACACAAATGTTCATAGCAGCACCATTCACAACACACAAAAGGTGAAAACAACCCACATACATTGATGTAGCCATACAATGGAATATTATCTAGTCACAAAAGGGAATAGAGAACTAAGTTATGTTGAAATGTGAATGAGCCTTTAAAAAATGCTAGCTGAAAAAAGCCTCTCAAAAATCAAATGTTGTATAATGCATGTAAACAAAACTTAAGAAGGCAAAACCATCCTCTTTCTAGCAAATTAGTAGTTTCCAGGAGCAGGAGGGGAAGGGGAAGTAGAGTATGATTGCTCAAAGGGGTTCCATTGAGGGTGATGAAAATACTTGGAGACTAGACAGAGGCAGTAGTTCCACAACATTGCGAATGTGAATAACGCCCTTAAATCATACAGGGTAAATTGGTTAATTTGTTATGTAAACTTTGCCATAATAAAAAACGTGATATGGCATGAAGCTGTTTAAAGTACATCTTGGGACATTACTGATATAGGCAATATAGTTGGCAAACAATATATACATATAATATATTAAGAAAATCAATTCTTTAGAATGCATTTAAAACATCAAATATTTATAAAGTTTGGAAAAGAGAAAGATCAAGAGAACTGGAGTTTACACTGAGTCTTTATATAATGACTATTGATCTTCTGCTAGTTCCTACCAGGTTATACCTTGGCTTAAAAATAGATGAAACAATAACCAGTGGTTCACAGTATTTCTTGCTCAGATATATGTCAGGGGATAGTGGGGCTTCAGGTTGACTCCATGTCATTTTTATTCTAGGACGGAGGCTAAGGAGGCTACTTTTATTTTTATCTTGAGGCAGAAAAGAAAAAAGTGGTAGAGCCAATCTTTGCTTTCAAACTTCTGTTTAATTATGACATACATCACATCCACTCAGATTAATGGACAAAGCAAGTCATTCAGCCAAGAATGATATTAGTGGGTAAGAAGGTGATGCTCCCTCTGGGAAGGGCACTGTGAAACACATGTGAATGAGTAAGGATGTATAATCTTATAATAAAGACAGGCAATACCTAGAAATTATATATAACCCACCATTTAAGGGATACATTATAGAAAGAACACAGGAGAACTTATTGGTAATATATACAGGAAGCTTCTCTAGGTTCAAAAATATGAACTTTCCCCTCCCCTATTCTGGTAGATATTCTCAGATTGTCCTCTAAACATGGAATAACTAATATTCCCATCAGAAAGCCCTGTGACGATATTTCCAATAATGACATTATCAAATGAGTTAAAGGTTGCCAATTTGATTAATAAAGCACATTTCATCATTCTTCTTTTTCTTTTTTGAGTATGACAGAACTAGACCATTTTATGACTATTGGCCTTTACTTTTCTTAATCTATGCACCGCCTGTTCAGGTAATTGAAAAAAAAATAAAATTTTAGCATGAGCTGAGAACTGAGCCAAGCTGTTAAAATTTTTTGCTATCTGATCAAAGCCAGATTTGAGGTTTAGCGAGTGTGGCTAAGGACATAAGCTAAGCACAGTAAAAGGATTCTGGAACACAGGACTTATGCTTCACGCAGCATGTGCTAGGATTTACTCTGTTATCTTTAATTAAAATATTTAAAGTTCTATCTCCGTAAAGGTTTATCTACCAGAAAGGGAAAGACTTTATCCCCGAGGAAAGACCAGGTTGTACAGACTGTTTTACTAAGTCGTGGGTTTATAATGTTATAGCTGACCCCAAAGAGGAGGTAAAGATTTATTGTGAGTGTTAAACAAGTTAATATGAGCAAAGCCCTGTGACTGATACACAGTAGGCACTCAATAAATGTCACTGCTTATTTTGATGGCTGTTAGAGTAGCATCTAAAGGCTTTGTAGCCAGCATTCCTCAAATGATTTGACACCATTTTCTTTCTTCTTTCTTTTTTTTTTTTTAGCCAACATCTTGGAGTTTGGGAAATGCTACATATTTTCTTTTACTAATGCCTGAATAAGCAAACAGAAGTGGGAAGGTGGCCAGACAGTGACCAGGCTTCAGGATAGTAAAGAAGTCTTCTTGTTCTCTTCATGTTCCCCCTTCAGCGACAGCCAGAAAAACAACTCTGACTCTTTTGCACTGAATTTGACCACAACTTGTCTATCTGCAATGTCAAACTTTACCATTATTTCTGTCTGCTCTCAGGTAGCAAAAGGAAAAAATAAAATATGGCTTATTTCCCAAGTTCCTCTTACTATACCGAGAGACAATTTTTCTGTGTATGCTTGTGTATAACAAATCTGCCGGGAGATTCCAGGAAGAGAAAGTCGGTTCTTCCTTTCGTTATAAATAAGGCACAAATTCTATTCTCCAAGAGTGCAGTCCAATTTATTTTTATTTAGAATCAAAAGTAGTAATAAACCTAATAGGTACGTACTTGATATGAATAACTACTTGGTGGGAATTCTTGTGTAAAATACAGAATTTCTCACCTTGGTGCTGTTCCTGATATGATTCAACAGTGTTAATTTACTGAAGAGTAAATCAGTTCTATTCTTAACAAGAACAAGAGTTATCTCAGAAACGTTGCGGAGGAAGCAGCCTGTTAAAATCCTTGTGTTTTCTGTCTAATAAGGTTAAACTGAGACCTAAGGCTTTCCCGTCTCTTATCATGGTGGAGATGGTTAGATACTGGGCCCTTTAGGGTACCATGTCGCCCACAATAGACAAATAGAAAAGCCGCATTTTACATTTTACTAGAAAGCACATGACATGTAAATTAACTTAATAGAGAACTTTAAACTACCCACACTATTAAATCTATTTGGCAAATGACTGTTTTGTTCTGAATATTGAATAGTAAATGAAACATTCAAGTCATAGGAAGCCTTGTAGTCCAGAAAACTCTGCTGAACCGCTCTCAATATTTTTCAAAGGTAAAGATGCCCTGCTTACAACACTGACAGTGTCTACATAGAAAAAAGATTGGATTCGTTTTTATTTGAAAGTAGACTTTTGTCACTTCCAGGAAAAAAAGTAAAATTTTCCCTAAAGAGAGTAAACCCAGCTTTGACAGTTGAGAAATCAGACTTGCTTCAGGTTTTCAGAGTGTTCCTGGAAAAGGCCGCGTGGTCCGCACAGGCTGCACTGCTCCCCTGAGGCTGAATGCTCGTCTGCTCCGCAACTGCGGGAGTTCAGGCGCTGGTGGAGCCCAGCACTCTCCCTCCCCGCAGCAGCCTCCTGAGTGTCTGTTTCTCCTCTCTCTACTCTCACAACCCCTCCAATCCAGCTGTCAGTGATTTCCAGATGAGCTCTCTAAAGTGCAAATTGCTTTCAAACCCTCAGTGCTTCCTTATCACGTACTGGGTAGAATTGAAATCCTTCACTCGCCAGGCAGGGTAGCAGCGACTTGCCCCCTTCCCTCCTCCCAGCCTCCTCCCTCAGCACTTTCTTTAGCGTTCTCCTTTCCCTGCGTCTTCACTTTGCCTGGAATGCGCTCTCTCCTACTTCTCTCCATGCCTGTTCAGTGTTCAGCGAGCTGAGCTCAGATCACCGCCTGTCACGCTCTTGCAACCCCTCCAGATTGGACACCCCCGCTCCAGTTCCCTCAGTGCCATATTCAGCTGTGGCTCTTGGGAATGATTAAGCACAGTGCATTGGCATTGGCCGGCCCCTTCCCCCCCCCCCTTCCTCCCTGCCTTCCTCCTTCTCTCTCTCTTACTGTCTCCCTCCCTTTCCTCTTTCTTCCCACTTTCCTTTATCTTTCTTTCTTTTCTTCTTTCCTTCCTCCCTACTAGATTCTCAGCTTTTATGTACTAGAGAGCGAACCTTCGCTCTCTAACTTCTGGCACAGATTTGGGCAGTAATAATTCCCTATGCAAATTAACGAATCTCGTTCTAAGCACTTATTCCAGAGGTCCTCAAACTTTTTAAACGGAGAGCCAGTTCACTGTCCCTCAGACCGTTGGAGGGCCGAAATGAGGGCCCAGGGACAAGTCGGCTGCTAAGCAGGACAGGCAGCGGCAAAAACACCCTGCGGGCGGATAAATGTCCTAGGCAGGCTGCACGTGGCCCTAGGGCTGTAGTTTGAGGATGCCTGATATTCAGTCAACATTTGCCTACCTCTTTTGTGACTAAAGTGGTGAACAATCAAAAAAATTAAATTAATAAATCATAAGTAATTGAGAGCAAAGAATTAAACTACACTCTAAATGAATAACACTTTCTCCCATTGAAACAATTCAGTGAAGCAGACTCCCAAAACTAAATCGCAGAAATAGGCAATGTTCCTCTGTATTAGGAAGGAACAAAAATACTGTGCATTATAAACCATTTCTTGCCCCTTTTCACTATGAAGATCTTCTAACCAACCCTGCCTTAGCGTTGTACTACTGGTAGCCATTGTTACACAAAAAGGAAACATGCCTCCTTCACTACCGGGTCTGCATGAACCCCTAGACATTAATGCCAAGCGATCCAGTCTGGATAAGCTTCTAATATTTACTAAGTTCTAAGTTCCAGTGTTTATGGTGTTTGCTAAGTCACTCTGCCAAGAACTTTTTTAAGAGATAACATTCCTGGAGATTTAATAGAGAATTAATTACCACCATCTGTACTGTAGTTTTTGTCTCACAGACTCTGTGATTTCCTTATTATGTGTGTGTGTGCGTGCGTGTGTGAGTGTATGTGTGCATGTGTGAGTGTATGTGTATGTGAGAGAGAGAGAAAGAGTGGGCATAATATTGAGATTTGAGTATTAGAATCACATCAAAGAAAAAATTCTCATGGTGGCAGCATCGATGTCTATTAGAGCAAATAGATAGCATATGCTCATGGCTTAAGTCTAAGAAACCAGCAATTAATTTATTAAAACTTGGAAGGAAGGAAAAAAATATATATAACAATGACCATAGGACAAACAAAAGATGCAGACAAAGGACCTAGGGTAAGTTCCCAGGTGTTGGAGGGAGCAACAGTACTTACTAACAGAAAAGCTCCGCCCAGCAGGAGAACTTTTCTTGTTGACTTTTTAAACTCAGGTGCTCAAATTCTTCTTGGCTCCTAGTTAGTGCTCAGAATGTATTTGATGAGTAAATCAATGCATGAACAAATGAGAGTGTAACCTTACTGAGTCAGTGAAACGTGGACTGGATAATAAAAGAGAAATAGTCTACGTTTTATAGGAAACCATAAATTTTACTAAAGAGAAGCAATAGGCTCTAGAGTCCTCATATTTGCCCCTTTTTAAAATGACTAAGACTTCTGGTTATTAAAATTATTTCAAAGAGTTTTATTCATGAACATCAATACAAGCTTAATCTGAAAATGCTTTTTATCTGGAAGCAGAGAGCAAAAGAGATAATCCAGAACCTCCTTCATATGCTGTCCCAGAGCAGAGCTGAGATCAGGAGCAAAATCATGGCCATCCTTTTAACAAAAACTAACTAGAGCCCAGAGACTTTCCACCCCACCATTCATTTGATTGCCAAGCTCAATGAAAAGGGAATGGCCATGAGAGCAGAGCTGAGTTCTTCCCCATGCTGCAAAGCCCTTAGAACATTCTACAGCCTTCCTCAAATACCAGTTTAGACATAGGGCAATCGTTTTTATAAAGTACAAGGTTTTCCAGACTATCTTAGAGTTGTATCTATATAGACATCAGGCCAACTGTGAAGCATTACATAAGCTAATATTCCCTCCCAATTTCAACATTTTTATTCCCATAGTGGTGGCGGCTGCTAATACCTACCTAATCATACTGTTGAGAGATGTACGTGACTGTCCAGTGGAATTTCATTAATATGGTACTCCTAACACAAAAGAAGTGGCTGTCAACTAGTAACAAATATTTCCATTTAAAGGATCTTACATATCTTTTGGAAGGAAGAAAATAAGGTGATAAAAAATATATAGCTATCTCTAATTGTTTTCCTTTGCTGCCTAAAAACATTATTCTTTGTGTATGTGTCTCTATGTTCCAATTGCCACTTTTTATAAAGGCATTAGTCACGGAGTGGAGGCTCACTCGCCTCTAGTAGGACCTCATCTTAGCTAATTATCCCTATGCTAACTTCTCTATCCCATTAATCTGAATTAGTGACATTTTGCCCTGCAAATTTCTACTTCTTATTCAGTGTGGCAGCTGTAGGCAATGTGTGGCTACCACTAAAAAAAGAAATGCAATGATTACTATAAATAGTAATCACTACCCCTTATTAAGTACTAGCTGCGTGTCAGGAGTTGAGCTGTGCACTTTGCAGGCATTGTTTCACAAATCTCATAATCTCCCTGTGAACCATTATATCCTCATATAGAGGCTAACAGAGGTTAAGTGACTTGCTAGAAAGTGGAAGAGCTGGGACTCAAAAACACATTTTCTGACTCTTGAGCCCAACCGCAACACTCTGTTGTCACCAGTATGCTGTGGGGAATCAGGGAAGAGGCAGCAATGGACACCATGCCTACTGGAAGATAGCCGGTATGCTATCAGGGAATATGCAGCAATGGACACCATGCCTTCTTGACTACGAACACCACCTGTGGGTACGCTACTCTGGTACGTAGTACATGGTCAGTAACTACAAGATGGCATCAGTTATTTTACTTAAAAGTTTATTCTCTTATATTAGTGTCTATTTTGCATTACACTCTTTTCTTGTCATTAACTTCTTTATCTTTCTTCATAAGTAATACAGAAATGTACTCAGAGGAGAAAGGCAACATAACCAGAAATCCAATTTGGTGCAGTTTTATCCCCTGTTTGGAGTAGGAGTATTACAGACAGGCTCTAGATCTGGGAATAAGAAATTTATCACTTTTATTGTAGTTTTAGATTGTCTCCTTGAGTTGGGAAATGAAAAGCTATCTAGTTCAAACACCCAGGAAGCGGGCTGGCCATTGTAACTTGTAAGAAAAGAGCTGAAATGGAAAATTCAACATGGAAAAGGTGGCTGCCAATGCCACCTTCAACTCAGCTCTTCAAATTGAATTGAGATTCTCCTGAACAAGAGGCATCGCTTCAGTAGAAATGGTCCCCAGCATCCACCTCAGGAAATTAATGGTGTGCCTCCATTTACAAAGGCATTGCTGCTCCTGCCTTGATGGCCAGGGTGAGTTCATGGCGCTTCCCATTTCCAACACTGTGAAAAGCTTGGTTTGAATACTCTGCTCAGACACTCCCAGACGGATTCCACTTACTGCTATCAAGTCAAATCTACCTTTTTTTTTCCCTCCTAATGATTAACTGCCTTAAGCACCAGAAACAAAATAGAATAAGGTAATTCTTGACTAGTCTCAAGCTGAAAATGTTTTGGAGAAAGACTAGAAACTGGCTGTAATTCCGAGGCAACATGTAACTTTGAGCAAGCCATGCTCAATATGGAAAACTGAAGCATCCTTGGCTTCTTCTATGCAACTCAACAAAATATAAAAGTATAGCTGTTCAGAATCCCAATTTAAAAGAGTGATATTTCTTTCAAAGAAGCATTCACTTCAAGTTAATGGTCTATTTCAAATGAACCTAGGGTAAGGAAAATAAATAAATGCTTGATGAATTTTTTTTTTTTGAGGCAGAGTCTCACTTTGTCGCTCCCAGTGGAGTGCTGTAGTGCCACAGCTCACAGCAACCTGAGACTCTTGTGCTTAAACGATTCTCTTGCCTCAGCTTCCCAAGTAGCTAGGACTACAGGGAGTAGTACCCACAATGCCTGGCTATATTTTTATGGACAGATTCTAGCTCAGACTGGTCTCAAACTTGTAAGCTCAGGCAATCCAGCATGCTGGGATTACAGGCGTGAGCCACCACACCCGATGATGATCTTATTTTTTTAAAGGATCATCTTATTTCCTTAAGATGCTTTGCAGTGAGAAAAACTGGAGACCATTGATACAGTAATACAGAAATGGACAGGGTTATGCCCACAAATTGTATTAATTTCTTTATTATATCATATGAAATTATACAAACTAATCTCCAAACAACTAACTATAGGTGATTGTAAAATTCAGGGGATAGAGAACCACATTAAATCTCCTTTCTTCCACAGTGATCCTTGTTCCAATCAATCCTCACAGAAAAGAAGCATCTTATTCCCTCACATGCCAAGTTTGCCATTCTCCTTTGGAGAACATCCCTTTACGTCTTTCTGTCCTATGAGGCAGATCTGAGGGTGAAGACTGGCTCTCCAATTTAGCCAGCCTCTGCCTATCTTCGGTTTGTGTTTGCAGGATGGAATTGACTGCCCTAGCTCTAGGGACTCAGCTGAAAACATGATGTGTTCAGTTTATAAAAATGAGCTGAAAGTCCTAAAGAAACATGTGATCGTCAGGATGATTGCCTGGAGATCTTTCTGCAGATAAGGGTTTTGAGCTTGGTGTTGATGTGAAATCAATAAGAGTTCAGATTGATGTAGAAGTTCCTACCTATGTATGTTCTTTATTTAGAAACAGACTCCTGAGAGTCCCAGAGCAGGAAATAGGCTGTACTGCTGTACCAGCCTGTTAGGTCCTGCTCACACAAGTAGACAAGCTCACTGCTTCCTCGGTCCCCCATAATTCCTGCCCTTTCCTCCAACCTCAGTCCTACCTCCTCAGACTTCTCCTTCGCTGCTACATCCTTTCCCCTTTGACTCTGCAAGAACAAGCCCTGTGACAGAACAGCCTTCATCTTTTCAATGCTGTAGAATGTGGATGGACCTGTAAGGGTATTTATCGATTATGGGTGAGGTCTTCATAAAAACTTGCTACCTTGAATTGAAATCAAATTGCTACCCCAGGTAAGTGCTTTCAGGGTCATCTTTAAAAGTTAGATATATCAATAAGATACAACAAGTTAAATATTTAGAAACAGATCTCTTGAAAGCTTGATCTGAAAAAGCTCAGAAGACATTCGATCCAATTCATTTATTGTATAAATAATATAAGAATGCCAGTGAGGTCACATGACTTGCCTAATGTTAAACAGGTGGTTATTAGCAATTCCGCAAAAGGCATTCTATCCATAAAAATCTGCGAATCACTAAATGAACACTCAGTAGGAAAGGTGATAAATTCTGTACTGCAGGGTTAAGAGACCATTTTCTACCTCTGCCCCAGTCTTAGCATAGCACTAGACTTCATTAGATTATGTTTTTAATAAAAAAGGGTTTTAATTTAAAAGGATGATTGGATTTTAGGTCTTAGGGATGGGGATTGTGAAATGCCAGGTCAGATAAATTGCAGCATCCTCCAAATAACACCGAGAGCATAAAAGTCAACCTTTAGCAACCAAGAGGGACCCTGAAAAAGAGGGAGTGACACCATATTGTCAATGAGTTTTAATAAGATGCAAAATA
Source organism: Otolemur garnettii (assembly GCF_000181295.1). Lineage (NCBI taxonomy): Eukaryota > Metazoa > Chordata > Mammalia > Primates > Galagidae > Otolemur > Otolemur garnettii. Next base: position 30,600,337 of record NW_003852403.1, read on the forward strand.
GCCCTAAAATCTGAAGGCATTACTTATAATCCTCAATAAGTTTGCTGTTGTTAATGAGCCAAAACCCAATAAAATGCCTACAAACTATGTTGTTATGCAAATTCCCAAGGAAATCTGAAATTCCCTCACCTTGCTGAAAATATTTGCTCTTTTTTATCCATTCTCCCTAGATACAATTCAGTCAGCAGTGAAGCTGGGAGCACAGAGAGTATGTAAATATGATGGGAAACAAAAGCAAATTGTTTCAGCCACAAGTTGTGCAGTGCTCTATTTCACCCCCATGAGTGAACCACACAAAGAAGAAATGACTTGGCAGAGATTTTTCAGAGCTGAGACGTTCCAGATGCTAATTAAGAGCTCTTAGTGGCCTGACCTTCAATGATGAGGGGCACACTTAAACCCTTCTGTTTCTGCCTCTGACTGTAACGGAATTAGACCAACATCTTACTCAAATGTTAATAAAAAATTATTTTCATTCAGAGTGTTACCATTACACATGTAATGTGTATAGAAGATTCTAACGTAATATGTAATTGACAGGTTGGCCCATTTCCCCAAGAAGTAGATTAAACCTATTTTTTTGATCTTGGCTTTAAGCAGATTAAGTCATTCTATTACTAGTAAGTAGGTTTCCCTTTTTGCATATAATTTAGGTAAACATAAAAATTAATAGCTAAAAGACGCAACAGTTTATAATTTAGATAGAGTACGTGGGGGTCTAAGATGAATGATCAAGATGCTTAAAAGAAAAATATAACTCAAAAGAATAAAACAAGGATTAAATGACTAGATTTAATGAAACTATAAAAAGTTACTGAAGCTAGCAATTTAAAAAATACCAAACACACAGTAATGCCATTATTTAGTAAGTAAATGTAGTTCTGGTGCTCCTTTAAGAGACTTCTGAGAATCACCTACATCAAAATGACCTATGTTGATTTTTTCAGACCAAAAGCTTGGACCCCACCTTCAAACTCTTGAATCTTTGTCTTGGTAATCTACATGTTTCATAAGTCACCCCCCAAATTAAAAACCACTGTTTTTGACAACCACTGTTATGGAGGGACAAGAGAATCACTTCCCTATTTATTCAAGAACAATCTTAAACATAAAGGCTTTCATCTTGGAAGGAAAAGTTTTAGTCAGGAAAAAAATAATTAGAAAAATCAAAGATTATACTGTCACTTCATTGTGTCGATTGCTTTATAAAACTTAACACAAAATAAAAGCTTATCTTCTGCAATCTGACTAAATACAATTTAGGGAAACAGAAATTACAGGTGAAGCCATAACTCAATACATAAAAGGCATCCATTGGTTTTGCCTAAAACCTCAGGACATCTCAAAGTGGGGGATGACAGATTATAGGTGTGTTTAAAAATTCATTGATTTGTAATTGGTTAAAAAAACAATGACGATTTAAGGCTTGGAATGTTTTAAGTTAAAATAAGGAAGTTGCTGATAAGAGACAAATCACTGGACATACACTTAGAATCACAAGATCTGTTTGGTACATTGAAGACCTGCAGGTGTGTTTCGAGCTTCACCTTGCCCAGCCTGAGGTCTGTTAATGACTCAGAAGGACCCCTCCAAGATGAGAGGAGGACGTGACAAGGCATGTTTGACCTCCCTTCTCAGGGCCAGCAATTCCACTTCAGGGTATTTCTGGGATCCTCTTGGCTAAGGGATGGTTATTCAGTCAGGTTGGGGGTTTAAGATCTTCTTTTAGTTCACACTAATTTCTTATACATTCTAAATTGTCTATCCATATTAAATAATCACTTGCATATACTCAAGTAAAGTCACTCTCAGGCTATTATTTTATTCTTTTGTGCAATTATTTTTCTTATGGCAATCTTTTTTTTTTTTTTAAATAAGACTCAAATTGAGTCTTAAGTAAGAATGAAACTCTGCAAGAAGAACACCTAAACAATCAAGAATGCAACCAAGTGTCTCTGATTCACTGGCCTTTCTCCTCCCCAGTTCCACCACTCCATCTCTGTTAAGTTTCCTGCATGTAGAAGCAGTGTGTGGTAGCAGGCAAGTGTGCAGTGTTTTACTCAGGAATGCCTTGGCTGGGAGAGACCCTTGTAATTCACTCAGCATGTTATGAACACCTCAGTAATGGAGTTAATTTATTTACTGAATAAGGACAAAGACCAGAGCTCCAAGGGCCACGAAAGAAAAACATAGCCTGCTGCATAAAGAAGTCTGGAGGGGCCATGGAAACATTATGAGCACACTGTGTCTCATCAAGACTATCCTGCACAAGAAACAGTCTCCAGGGTGGCACCTGTGGCTCAAAGGAGTAGGGTGCCAGCCCCAAATACCGGAGGTGGCAGGTTCAAACCTGACCCCAGCCAAAAACTGCAAACCCCCAAATTCCATATTTGGGCATAGGGTGAACATTGCACACCACAAATGCTCCAAAGTATTGGTAAAATCAACAGTTAGATCAGCCCTCAACTAATTTTGCCAAAACAAGGGGGGAAATGTGGGTATGAGATAACCAAGTTAATCAATGACCAATAGGAAAAGTACCTGGATTTGCAGAAAGACCAATTAAAGAGTTACACAAACAATCTCCAACAGAGAGAAAGAGCCTTTTTATACCTTTATACTACCTTTGTGTTCTGTCTCTTCTCACTTGAAAGACGACCCACTTTCACCTCTTTGGAAATGCACTAAACTGTCCCTTTACTTAAATAAACTTTCTCTTTGTTATGCTAAAATCTGAGCAAATTTACTTTGGATTTCTATTCACACTGTGGGCCCTGTTCCCATTTTGCTTTTGGTCTCTACCCACTTTCACTTTCTAATCACGAATCCCACCTGTGCCTGCCTTGCTAGTTCTGCTGAGTAATCAAATAAGGTCAGCGGGGTTCAGGGAACAGGCCCCTGTGCCCCAACATTTAATGTTGATCATTTGCACCTAGTATGCTGAGGGCATCTAGACAGAATCTCCAGAACAATTTGGAAGCATAAAGAGAATTAAAGGATCCCATCAGATGGAAGGAGCTTCTTATACCCACCATTAACAAAAACTTCATACAGTTTCACAATCTTTTATCTACAACTCCAAAATCTAAAAAGCTCTGGGAAACAAAAGATTCTTTTCAATTGTGCCTGACAATAAAATGTACCTGACATAAAGTTTTTATTTCATTGAAAGTGAATATTCTAATTTTCCCTGGAGTATTAGTACATTATTGAGGGATTTTGCTCTAGACCCCAAGGGCAATGCTGCACCATATACTGTGTAGGTATCATGACACCACTCTAAAATACTGAATTGGGATAATTCAATTGTATTCTGAAATATTTCTTGCCTCAAGAGCTTTGAACAAACAATTTCTAATTCTAATTAGAAGAAGTGATGGGGATGGATGCTTGTAATGAGACTGGTCAATAGAAACAGGCCAATGGTTTTCCAAGACAATGCTTGACCACATGATGCACAAACAATGTTGCTCAAACTACAGAACTGGACTTGGAAATTCCTTGTTATCCACCATATTCACCAGACCTTGCACCAACTGACTATCACTTCTTGCAAGGAAAAATATTCATTTCTCAGTAAGCTGTGGAAAATGCCTTCCACGATATCATCGCCTGTTGCTCTCCAGGCTTCTTTGCTGCTGTCATAAAAAAAAGCTACTATTAAGATGGTAAAACTGTGTCATTAGTTTAAGCATATACTTCAATTGTACTGCTTTTTGCTTGAGATATGATAAACTAAAGTTTTGTTTCAAAATTAAACGAATCATATTTTGATTCATCATATTTTGATCATATTATTAGACCTAATAATTTTGGTATCATCAACTGGCTTTGTGCTGAAACAACCTTTTACTTAGACTTAACATAATCCCTCTATACAAATTATATCTGATATAATTTGAAAACTGTTAACTGAATCTTCTTACCTAAGATTTTTATCAAACTTATTTTAATATAGGATTAAAAATTTCTCAAATATTAACTCTTTTAATTTCAAAATTCTTCACCTTTTACAAATATTCCTTCAATGGGGTCACATATTTGGTCACTGTCAACCCATGCCCATCTTAGTTGAAACTAGTCAGAATAATTAGTATCTAGCAGACATGTGATAACAGAATCTTGGACTGGTAATTGTGGAGTGAGGGGTAATTATTCTGGCTACCAGGAACCTCCTTTTCCTGAAGCTGTGGCTCTGGAGTCCTAGGATATAGTAAAAGATGGAAGAAGAAAAAGCCATTTTTATTCCTTATACCTTGAGTCAAGCAATGTTTCAGCGACAGAAAAACTGTCTTAAGAGTTGAAAGCTCTACAATTTACAACTTCCCCCACCCTGCTACAGACACAGGGCCAGCAAGTAATGCAGCCAGGATTCAAACGAGAACTGACTGGCCTGAAAGTTTATGCTCTTTCCACCGTCGCATGCTCCCTCCAACTCCTAAGAATCTACTCAGATAACTACCTACTGAGAAAACATTTGGTTCTTTCTCCAAATCTAAACTTTAGCTCAGGAATCTGGCATTTCTAAGTTTAAAATGCCACGTGTAACACAGCCAAAGGTCAATATTCTTAGTATCTTTTATATTTGAACCAAAAACCAAGTTCTGCATTGCCAAAGGCCTCATCTCACACATTGTTCCTGGCATGGTCAGAAATTCATTTGGGTGCCATACCTACTGCATACCAGACACTCAGTCCTCGCAGATATGTTATTGCAGTTATTCACCACAGCAACCCAGAAAAGGCATGTTATCACCCTGCGATTTCAGGGGAGACTACTGAGATTCAATAAGAAGACAAAAAATTAGGCCAGGTTGAAAAACTGGAAGGTAACTAACAGATTTTCTTTCATGAAAGCAAAGTAATTCTTGCAATAATTCTTAGTAACTGGTTTTCTGAATCCAAGCCGAAATTCAAGTTTTATAAATGTGTTGTGCTACAGACAGGTTGTATTTTTCCAGAACAGTCTATTTAAATTTTGAAATAGGTTAGTACCTGCTCCCCATAAACATCAAAGTGGCCCAGAGGCAACTGGTGAGACAAAAACCTTTCTTTTCCCAGCCCATCTCATTAGCTTTATGTTTTGCCAACAGGGCACAAATGTATTCTGAATGCAAAGCAAAACATCCGGTCCAAGCCCTGAGCATTTTGGCTGACAAAATGCTAAATAACCAAGGCAGTTGTCTCTTTATAGGCATTGGCAGACCCTCCATGGAATAGTCCAGCTCCTGTGACTTCATGTAAAGGTAGCCCTCGCGAGTTCAGACATTCAGGTGCAAGTAAAAGTTTGTAAATCACAAACCATCTTGGAGAATAAATGACATACTAAAAAAAGCCAAGATGTTCCCTTCCCTGCACATGTTACTCATTAAATGAGCCCCATGACTCCTTCTTAACTCCATTTTAGTCTGTGTATCCTTCTAGGTAAATATCCTCTTTCCTGAAAGATATGAGTTTCTCAGACCCAGCAGGAAAGGGAGTTTTTTCTGGACAAGAGAATCCTTCATTACCCTCAAGCCAGGGGTAGCAGAATCAGTATATTGGTGATCAATTTAAAGCCTGAAGTTATACAATTTTTAAAATTCAGGGAGGCAAATAAGCCCCTGCCTGTCCTTTTTTTAAATCCTTTCCAACCTGTCTATTTTTTAAGTCTTCTATTAGAATCATAGCTCTCCTACTTGCAAACTAACATATGTATATCTTTTATGACAATATTTTATCATTCCTTGTGAGAATAATATTTCATATCTACTAAGAACCCTTTGAAATGGACATCACCAGTAGACAGACACTCAACACCAAGGGCCTTCATCACCAGTAGACAGACACTCAATGCCAAGTGGCTTCCTTGGGTTCTCCCAGTTTGTATGTGACAATGCCAAGACCTACACCAAATGGTCCACCACTGGATCTTTTGCTGTTTCTATAAAGGCTCAGGGGCCCAGAGGCTCCCTATTTTGCCATGTTCATACTGAGGGTTCTGAGGAAAAGAGAGCTGAATGTAGGAATGAATGCTCACTGGCTGCTCCTTACCTTCCAATCTCTTTCATCAAAGATGAGACTGGCCTTCACCTGGGTTTCTTGCTCCCTCTCTCACCATCCACAAATCACTCTTCAAGTAGTAACAGAACAGTATTTTTATACCATGAATAGCCTTCCATTTTCCCGCTCACACCTTCCAGTGCTTCCACATTTTGCATTGAATTAACCTACAAAAACCTTCTCTTGTTTACAAGATCCCCGTGATCTGGTCTTTGTCAACTCTCTTTCACGCAGACCTTCCATATGCGCTCACTGAGCTGCAGCCACGCCGCCCAGTCCACATTCCTCAGACATGCCGGGTTCACTCTCATTTCATGGCTTTTGCTCTTGCTGCATCTTCTACCTGGAAAGCTCTCCCAGATCTCAGCAGGCCCTGTGTCATTGTTCAGGCCCCAGTTTGAATGTCGGCTCTACAGAGAGGCCTTCTCTGTTCTCTTTATTCCAAAGAGCTCTACTTGTGCTCTACCTACCACCTTGACCCACCACCCCATTTCATCTTCACCTCATTTATGTCCACTAAAAATTATCTTTTTTTTTTTTTTGCTCTTTGTTGATTTTTTCCTCTGCTCACACCCCACTCCTTAGCTATAAATATGTTCCACAACAGCAGATGTGGTGTCTAACTTATTGGCCCCTCCATTCCTATTCTCCAACATGTCCTTAATTTCTAAGTTACAGTGTCTAGCAGGTGAATGACATTCAAAAACTCTTAGTTAAATGACAAATAAGTCACCTGTAAAAAGTTGTATATATAGAAGTTGCTATTATAAATTCAGATCTCCAACTTGTGATTGTTTTCTTTGCAGTGTGGCCACTGCTTATTTTTCCACTCTCCTAAAAAGTAGTGTTGTCAAACACATTTAAAAGAAAAAGATGAAATTTTTCAGTAAGCTCTTTTTAGATATTAAAACAACATCTAAGGTAAAACATACTATCTATAGAAAACCAGCAAGCCTTGACACCAAAGTAAAATGTGTAAGACCTTCCTTGGCCATAGTACATCAACAGATACAATTTTGGTTTTACTTTAACGTAATGAAACAGTATTTTTTCTCCCCGTTCTTCTAATTCAAACATGATTAACTTAGAGCAGCGATCAGTGTACAGAAATTCCTTACTACAGCAGATCCATCTCGCCTACCTCCTCCTTTGGTTTCCTTTTCCCAAAATTCTCTTCACATTTCTGAATAATTTACTCTTTTGCTTCAGTTAAGAGATAAATGGAAGACTTACATTTTTTAAAAAGTCTCCTTTCCTTCTGAAACAAAAACTATTTAAATTAAGATACTGAGCTATACAAGATGATTCTAATCAAGGAGATTTCTTGCCTTCTCAATTTCAAGGCCAGCCAACAAATTTTCAATGATTCCTTATGTTCACTGATGCTTAATTTTATCGTCATAGCTAGATTATTAGCATCTTTGAAAAAGAACTATTACAGTATTGCCCTCAGAATCTGAATGCCCCAGAATTTAAACAACTTGGAATCTGAATGAAAAATTTGAGCAAATTTTTTATTTTTCATTTTTTTGCAGTTTTTGGCCCAGCCAGGTTTGAACCCACTATCTCCCATATATGGGTACAACGCCCTACTCCTTGAGCCATAGGCACTGCCCAATTTGAGCAAGTTTTTGCCAGAAATCCAAACGCTGCTTTGGAATCCAAATATCCAGCATGTTGTTCACGTGTGTTTGTGCAGACGTTTCCCCAGCACTCAGATCACCTATATGCTTCATCATTCAGTTTTTTGTTTGAAGCTATAGTGAAAGCATCTCATGGGATATTCATTGCTAATTTTATGCTTTTGTGCCTGTTGTGTGTGTGTGTGTGTGTGTGTGTGTGTATAACAAAGTATATTCACCATGGGTCCTAAAAAGTGTAGCAAGGAAAATAAAAGTAAGAGAAAAACTTTTAGAGCTACAATTGAAGTTAAAATATCTTATCACTAAGCATGAGAGTGATACATGTGCGGCGGATCTTGCTACTATGTTCAGGATACCTAAATCCACTGTCAGTGCAACTTTGAAAAATAAAGAAGCTATGGCTAACAAACATATGAAAAAAGGCTTATCATCCCTAATCATCAGAGAAATGCAAATCAAAACTATCCTGAGGTATATGGCCCACATCACAAAGTCTCAAAGCCGCAGATGCTGGGATGATGTGGAGGGAGGGGAACACTTTTACACTGCTGGTGGGATTACAAACTAATACAGCCTTTTGGAAGGAAATATGAAGTATCCTCTTTTTGAAGTATCCTCAAAGAACTCAAATTAGACATCCCTTTTGATCCTACAATCCCATTACTAGGCATCTACCCAGAAGGAAAAAAAAGCCTTTTATCATAAGGACATTTGCACTAGACTGTTTATTACAGCTCAATGTACAGTTGCCAAGCTATAAAAACAATCTAAATGTCCACCAACCCAGGAATGGATTAACAGCTGTAGTATATGTATACCATGGAATACTATTCAGCCACTAAAAAAGATGGAGAGTTTACATCTTTTGTAACAACCTGGATGGAGGTGGAACACATTCCACTCAGCAAAGCATCACAAGAATGGAGAAGCAATAATCCAGTGTACTTTATTCTAATATGAAGGCAGTAGATGAGCTAATACAAGGGGGGTACAGGGGAATGAGCAGGTGGGGAGAAGGGAGGAGGGAGGCACATGGGGGTCATAGTGTACGCCACATCTCTTAGGACAGGACACAATTATAAGAGGGACTTTATCTCAAAAATGCAATCAGTATAATCCAATTCTTTGTACCCTCAATGAATCTCAAACAATAAAAAAGCAATTAACTCATTAAAAAATAATTATAAGAAGAAAAGAAAAATAAAGAAGCCATCAAAGCAGATGATGTGGCAAAAAGGGTTATGACACTGACCTCTAGGAGATGGAGACTATGGAAGAGATGAGAAAACTACTTTCGGTTTGGATTAATGAAAAAGAGCTGGTTAGTGATGTGATTTCTGGGATGACAATTGGTGAGAAAGTCAAGGTCCTCCAGGATGACTTAGTGAAAAGCATGCCTGATACTAGTGCTCAAAGGAGGAGCTGGTAGCCAGTAGGGGATGGTTTGAAAACTTTAAGAAAGGAACTGGGATCCATAGTGTTGTTCTTAATGGAGACGCTGTCAGTTCTGATTCCAAACAGCAGAAAAATTTGTAAAGGAGGTTAAGGAGTTCGTGAACAGTGAGGGGGATGTTTCAAACCAAGTGTTCAATTGTGATGAAAGAGGCCTTTATATTTTTAGGCTTTTATATTTTTAATTTTATTAATTTATACTTTCATTCAAATGTTATTATTTTTTAGTATTTTATCTTACAATCCAGTGTATTTACTGTTAAAATAATTTTGAAAAGTTGAGTTTGTGGGACCCAGGAATGAATTGATCCAATTTCTATTATTTTAAAGGGGAAAAATTATCTTGGAACTAGAATAATTTGGAACTCAAATGGGGTTCTAGAACAGATTAAGTTCAGCTCCCAATGTATCACTGTATATTCTGCCAAGCAGAGGACTTAGTGGGTATCTAATAAAGACCTATTGATTCCCAGCAATTAATATAAATTAAAAATATTTTATTTTATTTACCTTTTTTTACTATTTCCCAATCCCCATGACTTCGACCTATAAAGCAAGTACCAGTATGTAAAATTCAGAGAAGGGTTGTTTCCATTAAATATAATATATATATTTCATATGTAGCTTATAAAGTTGAACATACATGGATGTAAGTATGCTGACACAAGTTTTGTTTATATTTTCAAGGTCACTTAACAAATACTGATCTCACATTATTTTTCAGAAAAGACATTTTTTCCATGCCTAAATGAATCTGTTCATTATCTTGAACATTTCTGTTCACTTAATATTTTTCCATAAGGAATTTCTGACCTCATACCTACTAAACAGCTCAGAGAGTAACTTTATCAGAAAGGAAGGGTTGCAGAAAGCAATGGGTTGAGGAAAAGGAAGAAATGTTGATTGACAAAATTTAGGGAATATAATGTTTTATATTATAATTCTTTAAAAAGTAATTCCTTGGGGTTCTCATTAATCAAATTATAGGAGTTGAAGGGATGATAACAAGAGACTGCTTCAACAATCCAGTTCCCAAGGTTAGCTGCTGAGAAATGTGATTTATTTATTCCTTTTCATCTCCAGCTACCTACTTCCCTGAGGAATTTCTCCGGGTGAGGAATTTTCTCTTACTTTAAAAACATTCTCTTTCTCACTTTACTCTGCATATTTAGGGAAACTCTTGCAGAGATCATTCCTATTAGCCTGAGAAAAGTGGTTTTGACCTCAAATGTTTCTTTTTCCTAGCACTATCTATGAGTCCAGAAATAGAAAATTAAAAGGATAGTTTTAACAGTAAAAGGCAGGAACATAGTCCTGTTCTCACATCGACTTGCATGTCTATAGACAGACTGAACTTTGAGATTGGTAATGACTATAGACAGAAAGCTTCAAGGCTGGTTTGAGGAAATTAAATATTTCAATGCAGCTTTGGCCTTTTAAAAATAAAATATTTTAGTTAACTTGAATTCAAAACCTGCTCCTCAATGACATTTTCTTTTTAAATATTCATCAAAAAATAATCTTGTCCTCAATGAGTTGGGCTATCCAATTATATTCAAAGGTTAATAGCCTATTATCTATCATTAAATAAAGTATCCCATTGATACTTATCCTGAAGGACAACGCATAAAGTTGACCCTGTGAGAAGCATCTCAACTGCAAATCCTACCTTCGTTTGTAATATTTGTTCCTGTGATCTTTGATTTGGGGGGTTATACAAAATCCTTTAATTTTTTTGTCCAGAGTGTCATATTAGAACAGAGAGATGCAATTTCATCTACCCTAGAGGAGAGGATATCTGTCTAACTCTATGGCATGTGTTCAAGGTCCCTCTAAGAATTGAGAGTGCTCCCCGGAGAACATGTCCGAAGGTCTTAAAGTGTGTTTGTGTTGTCTGGAAACACAGAAAGAGAAATCCTTAAACTTTGTTTTATTAAAATACTGACCCATACTGGTCTGTTAAACTGCTATGATTCCTTCACTATATTTTGTTTCATTGACTGCTTTTATAGACTTTCAGATGTGACACAGATATCACAAGCAACCAATTCAGACCTCTCCTTTTTGGCCACATAAAAGAGGAGCCCAAGTTCAATTTGTATTCTGTAGAATTAAAATTAGCAAAGATGAAAAGAGCTAGACATCCAGAACATTTTGGTGGAGACCACAACTAAAACATTCTAGACTACTTATGAGTGCCAAGGTCTTCAACCCCAACTTATAGAAAGGACCAAAAGAATTTTTGTTAGGACAGGTGTATATGTACAGTCATGTAATTTGTTTCTGGAAATGGCAGTTATGATACTCTATTTAATAAGTGTTTTATTTTCCTTTTGAGCAGATGTTTTGACCACTCTTCCCAAACAATACTTCCTCTTTTATTTAGGGGACATTAATAGCTAATTTAATTCCTTACCAATAAGTCACCATTCCTTTTTCTGAGTTCAGGCTTTGTGATTTGTAAACCATCTAGTATTCAGTTTTTCATTACAATCACATAAATAATTGATCCAGAACTTTCCAATGATGAAGGCAGGTTGAGTAGACCTTCAGTTCCTTGGTTCCAAACATTTAATAAACAATGTATGTAACTTAAAAACAAATCTATAAAATCTCAATCAACCCCCAAAACAAGATAGAGAATTCTGTAGTTGGCAGAAACGGGAACTGAAAACCACAAATGTGAATATAAATTGAAGTTGAGAAGTGAGACGAGGGCTTCAGCACTCAATCTTCAACGAGTTCTGCAGCAACTGTTGGTGGAGAACTTGAACTGTGATTCCTGAAATAATCCAGAAGCTAAAGATAGGAGGCTATCCCATCTAAAACAGAAATCTCTGCCCCCTCACTCTGGGGCTGACCGTGGAATCTGACTCCCCTCCTGGGCTTCAGGAAAAAGAAAGTGATTGTGACATATGTGGAACCACAAGACTACTCTCCATGCATGAGGTCCAATTCTCAGTACTAATGTGTTAAGAGATCCCAGGAGATGTAGCTAGTGTAAAAAGTGCTGGCATCGAAATTCCTATCCAAGACAGAGGGAGAAGGCAACTCCCAGGGAAGATGACCTTACCCATAAAAACACAAAGCACTAGAAGAAACCGACAATGTGATAATTGACGGACCAATGAAACTTAGGAGAGATTTTACTCCCAAAGGAATGGTAACAATACTAAATATGTTAACCTGTCTAAAGAGGAGAAAGGGACAGAAGCAAAGCAGGACATTGGGGGAAAAAAGGACAAGCAAACTCTAGAAGGAGCCAAGGAAATGTCTAGAAATCAAACACTGTTATTAAATTAATAAAATAATAAAATAATCAAGTTGTGTTCTGGACAATTCAAAAAAGAGAATTAGTCATTTGTAAAATAAACTTGAATAAATGACTGTGAGTGCAGTGCAGAGACATGGAGAAGCAATAAGGTGATCAAATTGGGGAAGATGTGAGATCAAAAACGGCATGAAGACCAGTAACAGTGTGAGGTCAATGACCCGAAAAAAGCACAATTTAGTTAATCTGTTAATAACAACAAATTGTATCACCAATTGTGTGGGCTGGTCCTTGAGGGCTCCACCTCAAGTGGAACTTGCTGATTTCTGAAGCTAGTTGCATGATTCAGGCTCCCAGAGGTTTTCCCACACACAGTTACTTAGCTCTTCTACTAGTGCTATTTCAGTCTCTCTAATTAATATTTTAATTTCAAATCTGTAAGTTTGGCTTAAAAAATGCACAGGCAAAAATTTACCCTTCTCTTAAATTTGCTTAAGAGAGACTTCCCCTGGCTGTCTTAAACACATCCTGGAAAGCAAACTCAGGGCTGAATTAAATTGCTTGCCCTACTGTTACAACTCTCAGAATACTATATGATCTGATTCAAAGTTAGCAAACATTTATCTTGCATAAAGAGACTTTTAATGTAAATCAGTTCCCCAATTTCTGACTATTCAATGTAGACAGGCAGTCCCTGGATTACGAATACAACAGATTCTGCTAGTTTGTTCTTAAATTGAATTCGCATGTAAGCTAGAACAGGTACATTTACCTGTTAGGCATCATAGCCTCCATTCATAAGTATGAGTTGGATGAGTCAGGTGGATGTTTGTAATTCAGGGACTTACTGCATATATTTTCCTCTAGTCAGTAAAAGTCAAAATTTCTATATACGTACTGATTTCTCACTGAAAAATTTCTATGCCTCAGACTCCTGTCTTTCAAGAACACCCAAAACATGGAATCAGATGGCCACAGGAGGAAGGACCTGGGCCAAGTATTTGAAGGGCAAATTCAAAGAAGCCAAGAGTCAGCATCTGGAATGTGTGAGTCTCCTCTCCAGGAGGAGGCAAGATGCCTACCAAGGGATGTCGATATGCCAGGAAAATCTACATTGGAAGCAAGAGGACTGGTTTTGGATGCACTGTAACAACTTTATATGACAAGAAGCTAGTAGCAAAAAGACAGAAACAACAATTTTCATCACCTGTGGACTGGTCACTATGATCTAAATAACATTTGGCAAACCTAGCCAACTTATACCAAATTCTCTTTCTTTGGCAATAGTAGGCATAACAGACCATTGAAGCATAACCCTCCCAATTCCAATATAGATGATCTATGGAGGATTCGAAGTGGTAGACCAGTTAAGTCTGTTTAAAGTTATTTATAATAAGCTATACAGTGGGAGAACACTAGTTTTTTGTTTGTTTGTTTATTTTTGTTTTTGTTTCATTTTTGAGAGGGTCTCACTTCATCACCCCCAGTAGAATGCTGTGGTGTTATAACTCACGGAAACCGCAAACTCTTGGGCTCAAGTGATCCTCTTGCCTCAGCCTCCTGAGTAGCTGGAACTATAAGCGCCTACCACAATGCCTGGCTATGTTTAGAGATAGGAGTCTCAGTTTTGCTCAGGATGGGTTCAAACTCATGAACTCAAGTTATCTGTCCTCCTCGACCTCCCAAAATGCTAGAATTATAGGCATGAGCCACCACACCTGGCCAAGGGAACATTAGTTTACAACAGGACTCTAGGAAATCATTACCAATGAGCAAAACAAGTGTGTGAAATGAAACTTATTAACCAGAATCTAGACTCTAAACTGATAAAGCAAAAATATAGGAAATATCCTCAGCTACGGATGGGCTACCACTATAAAAATCAAATAAAAGATAACCTGAGGTCAATTGGAAAGGTGAATTTATAAAAGATAGTTATTGTTTACAAGTCTTCTTTACTTTCAAGATTTTAAAACTATCTCTCATATATTTTCTCATTTGATGTCCTAGTCTAAAAGAAAGTCTTAGGAGGTATTATTTTCCCATTTGCTAATGTATAAACCAAAGATTAGACAGATTTAATTACAGAGCAAACATTTTATTGGGCTTAATAAATGTCTGGGGAAAAGGTCACCATCAAAAGTGATAAGGTTTTATGCTCCTGAAAGGAAGCAATTGTAACTAATATTTACTTATTTTTCCCCAAATTTATTGAGGTCTTACCCAAATGTTATTTTAGTAGAAATAATCCAGCTAAAATGGGACCCAACTGTTATCCCTGTCTATGATCTATCTCTTCTTTTTCTTTATTGCCCTCATTATAACTAAAATGGAAACTCCACGAAAATGATGATGTCTGTATCATTTATTGCTGTGTCCTAGTATTTAGGGTGCATAATATGAAGTGAACAAATATCCATGAAAACTGAAACAATGACTAACGGAAATGGGAGTTTAAGGTCTCTTACATGTTGAAATGAGACCTTTGAAATATGAAGTGATACTTTAGAGAACTCAAATTAATCAACACAAAAGAGCAAGGATCTCATTTATTACTGGGCAATGGACATGAACAGAATCTTCTCTGAAGAAGACAGACAAATGACCAACAAATATGAAAAAATACTCATCATCAGAGAGTATTTGAAAAAATACCCTAATTATCAGAGAAGTATTTGAA
Source organism: Otolemur garnettii (assembly GCF_000181295.1). NCBI lineage: Eukaryota > Metazoa > Chordata > Mammalia > Primates > Galagidae > Otolemur > Otolemur garnettii. Next base: position 30,615,425 of record NW_003852403.1, read on the forward strand.
AAAATACCCTAATCATCAGAGAAATATAAATCAAAATCACCCAGAAATACCACCTACCACCAGTGAGAATAGCCCACATCAGAAAGTCCCAATGCTGTAGATGCTGGTGTGGATGTGGAGAGAAGGGCACACTTTTACTGTTGGTGAGATTGCAAACTAATACAGACTCCTTAGAAAGAAGTATAGAGAATCCTCAAAGAACTCAAATCAGACCTCTCATTTGATCCTGCAATCCCATACTAGGCATCTACCCAGAAGAAACAAAATCATTTTAGCATAAGGAGATTTGCACTAATCTATTTATCGTAGCTCAATGTACAAGATGTGGAAACAACCCTAGTGCCCACTAACCCCTAAATGGATCAATAAACTGTAGTGTATGTATACCATGGAATAGTACTCATCCATTTTCTATATTAGCCTGGTGAGAGTTGGAGAATGTGCTTTTTAGTAAAGTATGGCAAGAATGGAAAAGCAAGTACCCAAAGTACTCAGTACTAATATGAAGCCAGCAGATGAACTAATACACATCTACATAAGTGAAAAACTCGATTTAATTCAAATTAAATTTGAGGGGAGGGGAGAGGAGGAAGGGAGTAGAGGGGAGTAGGGGGAGAGGGGAGAGGAGGGAGGGAGATTGGTGTGTTCCCATCTAATAGGCACAATGTAAGGGTCTATGCCACACTGCCCTGATGCCTCCTGGGTGCAGGACACATGTACAACAGGGACTTTACCTAACAAATGCAAACATTGTAACCTAATCATTTGTGCCCTCATATTAATCTGAAAATAAAATTTAAAAAATCAATAAATAAGTACATCCTAGTCAACAGTAGAAATCCTGACATCTAATTTTATTATTCAAATAAAATATCTCATTATAAAAAATATGAAGTGATGATGTCAACATAAGAGGTCTGTGTATATTTAAAGAATGTTGGCTGATATGGAAAGGTACAGTTGAGTATATTTTTGAATTATTCATGGTGGGCTACTTTGTGGGAAATTGTTCTGGAAATGATGCCAAAACTATCCCGTTCTTTTGGGAACTAACTGAATGTTCTCAAGAGGAAAGTAATGACTAAATATTATTTGGATCCACCTTGAAACTGTCTTTGGCTACAAAACTACAGACTAATTTACAGGAATTATCAATTGAACTTTTATACCCCTATGCCAATAAACTATCTGTTGAAAAGGCATCAGGGTACAATGGAGCAGGCATGTGTTGGGTCTCTTCGTGAATGCTACTTATCAGGGCCTGGGACTTGTTGGTCTCCCGCCCCGGCCTATCTAGCTGTGTTCTGGATGCAGGCCACTATGCTGGTATCTTGCTCAAGAACAATTGCTCTTACAGTACCTGAGGGCTATTTACTTTAGCTGAAGAGAGAGAGAGATGGTCTTTGAGAGAGTAAAGCAGTCTTCTTAGAAAGATAGATCTTAGTCTTTAGCAGAGCTTAGTAATCTTCAGCAGAGACACCATGCTGGTGTTCTGCAGGCAGGAGAAGCAACAGAGTCAGAGTGAGTCCGTGATAGAATGCATACGTTCCGGACTGCCCTCTCCTCCAACCTAATCTAAATAAGTCTGATCTCTCGCCTCTCAACACCACAGGTGTAGAGACTGCCGATTCACCAATGCTCTCATCTCCGGAGCTCTCTCATGTTTATTACCAGAGCTAAATCCCTCTCCATGCCCTTTTCACCAAGGGGTTCCATTACTGAGCTACCGGTGTTACTTGTAACTCTCACTCCTCCTACCCATAGGCTATACTGGCTGCCACCAGCATGAACATGGAAACAGAGACTGCACAGACCTGAGAATCCAACCTCATGTCCTCCACTTACTCCTAGCTGTGTGATCTTGGGTCAATCACTTTATGTTTCTAAACCACCATTTTTCCTATAGAAAATAGTGATGGGGAGAAAGGTCTACTCAGAGGGATGCTGTAGGGACTCATGAATCTCATTTGAGCAAGTGATATGATTACCAGTAATTGATCACACCCGTGTGCCACTGAAACGTGTTCTTATTCATCAAAGAATATTAAGGCAACTGATTTGACTTACGGTAGACAGTTACTTGAATTTTATCCAAAGGAAGAAGAAAAATAATTTGAAAGACTTTAAACCAAAAAAACTCCTCATTTTGGAAATTTAACATTATTTCCTTGTATTAAAAGAGCCAAACACCCACTCAAAACAAGATCACTCTCAGTCAGATAAAAAGCCTCTCTTGGTAAGTCCTGATTCACCTGTGCCTCTCCTTGAGCCCTCTGAATCCGGGATTCTCCTTAGAAGCCCGTTTCAAAACAGCAGAAAGTGTCTGTTCCTGGGCTTAAAAAAACGCCAGATGTTAAAGAAGTTTCTTTGAAAGCTATCAAGGCAGACATTAAATTAACACGGAAGAAGGAAGGATTAAGGGCGCCTTGTTTTCTACAAAAGTTAACAGCTCTGTTCACACGTTGCAGAGAAGGTCCCCTCTTCCCTTCCCCCTGTCCTGGGTACAGGAACAATCAAGGCCCCCTGAGCCACCAGGGAAGGCTGTAGAACAGAACCAGACAAAAGCACCTGCCCTTGGATGTGGGAACCAGCTGGAAGCTCAGAGGCAGGGCTTCAGGGACTTCATGGGGTGACCTGAGCACCCTTGGGAGAACAGACCTGGTTTAATGTTCTTCTGGAAGAATACTAAAATTCTTAACTTTCTTTTAGTAGGGGGCTTCACGTTTTTCTTTTTTTCTTCGGGTGAGGAAAATTATGCAGCCGAAAGCCCAGGGGAAACTCCATGAACCGCTAACCACCACCGCTAACTAAAACGGACGGCAACTAGGGACTCCCGCGTTTCCATCCCCTTCCCGAGGAGACAACCAGCATCTCTGGAGAGCTCAACCCCCCGCCCCCAAACAGCCACTGTCACGTAACTGCCACCCACACCTGCTCTCCCGGATCACCTTTCCACACCTCGAGTTTCTGCATTTGCCGAGGCTCAACCTCGGGAGAAGAAGATATTTTGTGAAAGGGATGAATCAGGATGAAGCTTTCAGGACCTTGGTTGGATTCTTTCCCCAGGCTTTCCCTCAGCCTGGTGGCCCTTAGCTGTGCCCGCAGGTGTCTAAAGGGGGGCTCAGGCCCCTCCCGTCTGCTACCCCAGCTCAGACCCCAGGCTCTGGGCCCAGAAGGCTACTTAGTCCACAGCCCAGATCAGCAGACGCGTTTCTCCAAGACAATCCAGGGCTTTGGGAATCTTTCCACATTATGTTTTTTTCTTTTTTCTTTAAGCCACAATTAGTCCTCTGGAACAGAATAAAGGAAACAAGAAGAAGAAAGAAACAGAACAGGAACTTATGTCGATTTTGGTGTAAGATGCCTAAAGAAAAACTTCAGCTTAAAATAACTGCACCCTCAGTGAGGACCCCACAGAAAGCCCCACCGAGGGAGAAATTTGTGCGGTCCCACATTGCCATCTAGCGACAACCATGTACAACGACAACCTCCTACTCCTCCGGACCTCTTATCTGCAAGTAAGCGCGCAGGGTCACAAGACACGATGCACACACTCTGTTCAAACCAGCTAGTCTCAGTATCTACGTTCCCGGGAAACGTAGAGGGATGAGAAGTCTTCGGGGGCTTTAGGATAGAAGAATGGTCTACTTGGGCATGCTAAAAACATCCGTCTGTGTACTATGTGGGAAATAGCCTTAGCGGTGGAAGGTGGAAGGCGGCGCACGCAGGAAACTGCAGTCCTGCATCTCTTAACGGCAGCGATAGACTTTTAAGAAATGAGTCCTCCTGGCGTTTTCATCCTGTGCTTGCACTTACCTAGATGGTACACCGAGGCGTAGCCTATCCTCCTAGGCTACAAACCTGTAGAGCATGTTACCATAATGAATACCGTTGGCAACTGTAACACAATGCTATTTGTGTATTTCAACCTAGAAAGGGCACAGTAGTATAATCGTACGATCTTTTATAAAATCCATTGTTGACTGAAACATCTTTATGCTGCACTTGATGGGACCGAAACAATTTAGACGGAAGATGACTTGGACTGAGAGAGGAGTTGGAAAGAAATGGCCAGATGCAGAATTATTTTGGAGGATTTGCTAGATAATTGGATGTTGGGTGTGGAAGAAAGATGTCAAGGGTGATTCCAAAGTATTGTCCCTATCCAGCTAAAGCAACTGGGTTGTTAAAAACGCAGGCAAGATTGGAGGAAACTGTTTAAAGGGATTCCATAGCTCCAAACAAATAAAACCCCATGGAGAGTAACATCAGGAAAGGGGAAAGAAGCTGACTGCTCCTGATTCCCTGGCTAAAGATGCCCCCCTCTCTGTCCAGGAGAAGGAGAAGCCTCAATGTTAAAACATGCTCAAAGTTTATATGAGGATGGACGTGTTAATTACAAATCAGCACTTTATCTTACCAAACATCTAGGAAAAACATGGGGCAGGTAAAGAAATATCCCAACTGAGTGGATTTTAAAGAAATAGGGAAAAATAATAAAGTTGTTTGAAAACAACTCCTGCCTCCCATGAGTCAAAATTTTCAAGCTTAGTTATATAAAAACTCAAGGATTATTAACTAATTTTTGTCATCTATGAATTCTTCTTTGTGTTTTTTATTTTTTAGTATAGTGGAAGTCCCCATGCATTTATTGGCTGATTCCAATATTCAATTGCTATGAGGCAGTTGATGTACCCCAAATTTTGAGGAGATGCAAATGAATAAAACCTCTATTCTCAAGGACATATAAACACAAGGCAGACGTTGCTGGCAGTCAGGAAAACTATAACATACATTTTGAGTACCATCAAAACTCAGGAAGGAATGACTGTCTGGGAAAGCTGGGAAGAACCGCAGTAAAAGGGATATTTGTTATGTGTTATCTTTAAAAGAGTGTGCCTTAAAATACTTAAATTTAGAAGGAGTAGCAATTTCTGTTTCTTCTGGCCAGAGAAATTCCCACAGACAAAGAAAAGTCACTGTCTTCTAATGTTTGGAGAGTATGGATGTCTCCCAGACATGAGTCAAACACTGAATAACTTTGGTTATTCCCATGTCTTGTGTTAAATTGACTTCAGTTTTGCTCAAAGTGGCCTGTACACCTGGGTGATAAAATTTGGTCCAAAGTGGCCTCGGTATATGGTGAACTACAACATAGCTTGATATGCAAGCACATTGTAACCTAGCCTTTTTTTTTTTTTTTTTTTTTTGAGACGGAGCCTCAAGCTATCCCCCTGGGCAGAGTGCCATGGCCGCACAGCTCACAGCAATCTCCAACTTCTGGGCTCAAGCGAGTCTCCTGCCTCAGCCTCCCAAGTAGCTGGGACTACAGGCGCCCGCCACAGCGCCGGCCATTTTTTGGTTGCAGCCATCATTGTTTGGCGGGCCGGGCTGGGGATTCTGGCGCCTTAGCCTATTGAGCCACAGGCACCGAGACATAACCTAGCCTTACGGTATGCCCTCACACCTAAGCAATGAGGCTCAGCTAATCATATTATGTAGCAGGTGAACTCTCAGACAATCCCTGCCCAAAGCTGCCATATTATGCCCAAATAAAACAAAGACAGAACTGTACTAATCAGATACTCTCTATCCATCGTTTCCTGATTTTCTTACTATAAATACAGTTCACAATGCTGAACTAGCTTCAGTCTGCCGCTTCCTAGTTCTAGAGACTTTTTCTGTTCAAATAAACTTGAGGCAAGTTAAATTTTTCAAGTTAGATTTTTCTTTAACATATGTCTTTCCAAGCTTTTCTATAAATGCCCGGCTTATTTCACAGGTGCTTGTAAGTTTATAACAATCCAATGTTTTAATCTTAAAGGTTTAGCCTCAGTTAAAGTACAAATACCTCTGAAAAAATAGTGCATTTTGTTAGGAAATATAATTAAAAACCAAATCCCTGCCCAACCTAGAGAACCTCTTCACAAAGGTAGAAGAGAAGGAAAGAATTGGTGTGCATCACGGGCAGTCTGCTAAGACATTGAGAAGACGGAAGGAAATCTCGCCCTTTTATATAGACAAGCTGATACACTCCCTACACATATGCTCTCAATGTAAAAAATAGCAGATCCTCAAGTAAGAGGACCTGATGACCTCATTGGTCACGTATAATTTATCCTAAAATCCCCTAGTAATTGTGGGAACCACCGGTGATTTGAGCAAAGGGAAAATAAACTTCTTTTTTTTTTTTTTTTTTAATTAAGATGGTTTTATTTTTGTGCTTCTTTTTCATCACTGCACTATTTTTGTTGTTGTTGTTGTTGCAGTTTGGCAGGGGCCAGGTTCAAACCTGCCACCCTCGGTATATGGGGCCAGCGCCCTAGTCACTGAGCCACAGGCGCCACCCCGAAAATAAACTTCTCATGTACTTATGAGAGGAAGTAGTTTTGTAACTTGGACTGAGGAGCCTCCTGAAGCTAGGCTCCCACTCTCCCACAGAAACCAAGAGATGGGGTGCTACCTTCCTTAATTTCTCACATATGAAAGACATGGTTCCCAGGTCCCTAAAAAAGGCATTCCTGCCACCAAGCTTATGTAGCTTCTTAAAAGATTTATATACATTTCATAAAGACAGAGGAAGACTTTAGAGATACAGTACAAGTTTTCTAAAGTAAGGGCTCTCAGAAAAGGAAGGAGAGAGAAGTCTCTTCTCTTATTTTCGGCAGGGAGAACTAAGCCTTTAATTTGTAACTTGTATTTGCCGTTACGATTACTACTCAGGTATACTTTAACATGACGGAACTTTGTAGGCAGTTGTCTAAGGGTGAGTTCTCACAGATGGGACTGTGTGAGGATCCAGGGGCTTCCTTAGTACAAAAAGGCTTCAGGAGAGCTGGATAGGAGTTAGAAGAAACTGGCACCAGCAACTGAAAACGACTTCTCCTTTATTCCACCCTCTCCCCTCGTTTTCTTCATTTATTCCTGACTCATTTCACCTCCTTCCAACTCCAACCAACTGTATTTTTCTTCTAGTTTTGAATACCCCAGTCTTCTCAAAAACAAGTAAGTTGTACTAACAGATCTAAGAAGCTGTTTCCAGTGACATCAGTTTTTAAATGGCCAGTGACAAAAGAACCCAGAGACAGTACAAATCAAAGTAAGCATAACGACCTTTAGCACCTTCCACTCAGAAGCACACGCTGAGGACTGTCCAGGGCCTGTAAGAAGAGGTTTCTGGCTCAAAGAAAATTCCATCGTAACTATGTGCATTACATCACCGGTATGCCTTGGAAGCATCCAGACCTTCAGGTCCCTGTAATTTTCTAAAAGGTTTCATGGGCCAGAATCGTTCGTTTTATATAAGATTCTCTAGCACCAGGGAATTTGCAGTTGCCTTCCTGGACCCATATCCAATAAATTGATAACCAAAGTCCCCTTCATGGGCAAATATCCACTGTGTCCATTTGTTCATTCAGCCAACACTTCCTCAGCTCCAAATGTGTGTGTGTGTGTGTGTGTGTGTGTACACATATGCCAGGAAATTTCCTCAACTCCATGAGAATGAAATGAAGACATAACCCCTAACTTCCAGGAACTCAAAATATAATAGAACCACAATAGTTGACCACCTCCCTACATTGATTACCTCCTTAAGTTGACCTAATTTTCATAGACCAGACATGTACTACATGCACTCAACAGAAGTTCCTTATGTTGACCATGTCTGTACATCGATCAGTTTGTTATAGTTTCTTGGGTGGTTGATTTATAGAGTTCTACTATATTCACATACCAAGGACCCAAGGGACACATCGACAGGACTAAATTCTGTCAGTCAAGGAAAGTACTATGTGCTTGGTAAAAGTAGAATTTTAGATGTTAGCAAGGCAGGATGAACTGGAGTAGAAGATATTTAAGTCCAGATTGCCCAAGTCAAGCCATTGAAAAGGGCTTGAAAAGGGAATAAAAAGGGAAATAAACATCAAGTGAGGAACCACAAATCATTAAAACATAAAAATCCAAGACAGGTAGACTTCTATCTTCTATCAAAAACTTTCTTGAATCTTAACAGCTCAGGGTTCAAAGTCCAGCTCTGCCACCTGTTAGCTCAGTGACTCTCAGAGAGTGACTTAACTTCTCTTGGCTGCAGTTTTTCCACGTGTCTATGATATAATATCCAGCTTGGAGGGTTGTAGCAGATGCTAAATCAGTTAGTTTATAACTGCTACATAGAAAAGGCAGCTATTATTCAAATTATGATTACTATTATTTTCACTCATCATAATACTAATATAATTTAATTTTCCCTCATGGGTTATTACCTTCCACTTGTATTCAAAATATATTTTGAAATTCTAATTGGGGAATTTAAGCCATTATATTTTATATACAGAACATTTCTGGAAAATACCTAAAAAATAGAATAATTAGTTACTTCTGGTGAGGCCTGCTGGAAGCCAAGAGGTAGAAATGGAAAAAAACTTAATCTCTCTCTCTTCCTCTCTCTCTCTGTCTCTCTCTCCTATTCATGGGGGGGGGCAGATTCTCGCTCTCTCTCCAGACTCTCTCGCCAGAGAGAGAGAGAAGGAGAGAGAGTGTTTCTTCTATTCATGGTGGGGGGGGGGCAGATTTTAAAACAGAAAGATTGACTAGTTGGCAACGTAGAGAAAAAAATAGGTGATACCCAGATCTTTACATGATAGTAACAATTATAATGATTAGAGTCAACATAGAGTCATATATAAAATATAATGATTAGCTGTCAACATTTATTTAGTGCTATATGCCCAGCACTTTTTCAAACTATTTTCCATGTATTAACTTGTTCAGCCCTCACAATGAGCGATTATCAGTTTCTACAAATTAAAGGTGAAATATAAGGAAGCTTAATAACATACCAAAGACTACTTACCCCCCCTCCCCACCGCCTCTCTCACAAACACACCCAAATTCTGCATGATAACAGTTGGCTGTGCCCACAGCAATGTCCAGGGCAGACACAAAGTCAGTGCTCTGTTCCTGTGTTTCCCTGGCCCAGCTCTAAGGTGCAAGGATTGGCCACATTTAGCAACATATTGACAGCCATGGCTTTCAAATGGATTTCACAGATTACAGTTGCTTTACAGCAGACAGGAGAATAAAAATTAAGGAATGAGAAGAAAGATCTTTGGTGCGTGAACATACTGGAACTAGTGAGTTACCTTCATTTCCAAATTAAATGTGAGAATCCAAAAGCAACTAAAAAATCTGTGAGTCTTTTTCCTCGCTTTTCCAAGAATCTGCACATTTTCTGAGAACTGTTTGCTCTGCACCTGCCAAGTGAATTATTAAATTTATGAAGGTGAAGCCAAGCCAGAGCTACTGATCAGGGAAATTGGTTGCTACTGGGTAGAAGAGCTGCACCGCTGAGAACCCCAGCAAATGGCAACATCATTCAAAGCCTGCAGGATTCTGCTGTGAAAATATTTCTAAATTGCATGCACTTGAATGCCTGGATGCCAGAGGCTCAGGAAAGAAGTTATTTTACCAGCACTGTGAAACTTCTACATGACGCTGGTCCAATGGCTCCCCTAACTAATAAGATAAGAGTTTCGAAGAAGTACGGCTCAATTCTGTAACTGGACTATGTTTATCAAAAAGTCGTTAAATCAAAACCTACTCCCAAGAAAACACCTTATTAACATACATTTAATTTGCCATTTGAGATCTAATCTTCTAAATTTAAGTTTTACTTATATTTCAATTTGTTACTCTTTCGTTGTTCACAGGTCATATGAATAAATATCATAATTTTCTATTTATTGTCAATGAGTTCCAAGTCTAACGAGATAGTGGAACCAAAATGTAATTATAACAGCTATGGCAATGCTTACTGAGAAATGGGTTGTCCAGAAGTCTGCTGAGCCGGAGGCAAGCACATTATTCACAGACACCTAGGCATTGACTCTTTTTTTCTCTCTCTGAGGAATGAGAATGTGACCGTATTGATGTCCTGTTCAAGCACAACAAATGTATAAATAGTCCTCTAAGCGGAATCACAGAGATTGCCAGAGCAGTTCTTTCGAAACAAAGGTGAAAATGCTAAGAATAAATTAGCAATGATGTGGCTTTAATTGAGTTTGTCAGTTTAGCCAGGCTCCACCTGCAGGGGGTCATCAGCAGTGTCAAATGTGCTAGTGGTGTACCAGTTCATTGGCCTGGTAGACACATGTACCCAATGAGGTTTCATGACAGATGGGAAATCTCCTTCTGCTTCTGCTTCAAGGCTACTCTGGCCTATATGCTCCCCTCTCCCAAGATACACACATGTACTCCCCAAAATTATAAAAACAACAAAAAAGTTTATTAACAAATGAATATGTCTATTGGGTCAATTTGCTACCATGATACTATAATAGGTGTGTAATTCCTAGATTTATAGGGGAGAGAAACATTTCTTAACTTTCAGTTAAGCTCATACCATGCCTTCTCCACTATGAATTTATTTTTAAGCTTTCTTAAAAAGGAAAGGTGGGGGCGGCACCTGTGGCTCAAAGGAGTAGGGCACCTGCCCCATATACCAGAGGTAGCAGGGTCGAACCTGACCCCAGCCAAAAGCTGAAAATAATAATAATAATAACAAAAAAAGGAAAGGTGGCCTACAAGTGGTCATTTTCACTTTCAGGAATTTCAGTGAGGACTATGTTCAATAACATTTTTCTGTTATGACTGAGAGTTTTCAAGTCATTCCTTTCTATATTCAGCTGTTTGATGTGAAACCTTCACACTGCACAAGTAGAGAGCAAGAGACATGTTTAGAAATGGAATATTCCTAGGGCCAATGTAACCGTTAAGATTAGAGGTCCTAACCTCGTCAGTACGTGGGCATGGATGGAATCTTGCAAAACAACAGTAACGGCTGATATAAATCATGCAATCCTACCAGACCAATGTGAGTCTGGCTTTTAGATCATAATATTTGAAAGTGTATTTAAGTCTTTAGAGTCCTACTTTCTTTGTTTGTTTGAGGGTTTGTTTCATTTTGTTGTGTTTGAAATAGTCTCTCTCTGTCACCTTGGTAGAGTGCCAGAGCTAGCCTCTTGCCTCAGCCTCTCCAGTAGCTGGGAGGACATGTGTCTACCACCACTCCTACCTAGTTTCTTTCTGTTTTTAGTAAAAAGGCTCTCACTCTTGTGCAGGCTGGTCTCAAACTCCTGAGTTCAAGCAATCCACTGGCCTGGGCCTTCCAGAGTGCTAGGATTACAGGCATGAGCCACCCCACCCAGCCTGTAGAGCCCAACGTTAATGTAAATATAATTTTTCCATGAAAATTTCACTTATTTCCTCCCAAGTGGACCAAAAATCCATGACATTTATAGAGCTACTCATGTTAGAGTCGCCATGACAGAAGAACACAGTGGAATTGCTAAAGTCTTAGCTAAGAAGCCCAATTCTGGAAAGAGCGCCACTGCCTTTAATTAATTTATATTAATTTGCAACTTTGAGTGATAGAAGAGGAGTTTATGAGTTCTTGCTGATAGAACCAAAGAAACTGGAGTGATTGGCGGCCTCTGTAACTCCTGTGAACTTGACCTTCACTGTATTTTGCTACATCAGCAGTCTGGCGCTCTTAAAAGCTGAAAATGTGTAGTTTAAGGGAATATGTTAACATTTTATGCCACAGTTAAGAAAATACTTTTTAATTATCATAAGTTGGAAGTAAATAGAACCAGCTTAATTCCTTACTACTCTGAGTTGGCTTCCAGATATCTTATTAGTTAAAAACTGCAAAGATTGATCGGGCTAAATCCACTTAAAGAATGAGAATTCTAGATATAAATTATAAAAATACAGTAATCTTCCTAAAGAATTGCTCTGTGACCTAACCCAGTTATTACATGTGCTTGCCATCAAAATAGTAATAATAATAATGTATTCTATGCAGCTGAAGGCAAGCCCAAGGTAATTGAATCCAGGCCTGGTCACTGGTGGTAAATAGAGCACAGGTGGCCTCTGGCTTAAGGTACCTTAAAATGTTTACAGGCCTGACCTGAGATGGCCCAACAATGAAAGGGAGAGAATTAGCAGTTAACATGACTATGTCAGGAATTTGAGAAGTATAGAGGAAACGGAAGTGCAGGGGAACTTGATAACTATAGCCCAACTCAATTAAAGCTCTGCAAAAAGATAAAGAGACTTTAAAGTGATTAATTAGAAATTAAAAGCTAAGTGAGGAAACCAGAGAGCTTCCTTGGTAGCATATAGAAAACTTATTTTTTCAGTGGGAAGGCAGAGAGAGTTGAGGATGGGGCTTGGGGAGTAGTTTTAAGTATAGTCAAACTCTAAGAAAACCTAACTAAACCAGGTCTACTATTCCAAGAAGAGAGACCTTGGCCAGCTGCCATGTCTCACGCCTGTAATCCTAGCACTTGGGAGGCCGAGGCGGGTGCATTACCTGAGATTATAGGTTCAAGACCAGCCTGAGCCAGAGTGAGAGCCCATCTCTAAAAATAGCCAGGTGTTGTGGCAGAAGCCTGTAGCTACTAGGGAGGCTGAGGCAAGAGAATCACTTGAGCTCAAGAGTTTGTAGTTGCCGTGAGCTGTGATGTCACAGCACTCAATCAAGGGTGACCAACCAAGTGAGACTCTGTTTTAAAAAAAAAGAACAGAGACCTAGCTGGGGAGGGAGGTGGTGGTGACAGTTCAGCCAAAGTATTTGTCAGGACTGCATTGTGAGTCAGCTTCTTTCTGCTCTATATCAGCCTCCTACAGGTGCCTATCCCAAGAATTTTTCCTAAAAAATTTCCTACATATTTATCTGTATCTCAGAAGAACCCAAGAACAACAGACACCATCTATAAACACTGTGCAAAGATACCAGGAAGTGCTAGATATTATTCTGGAATATACAGAAAGAAGGATACAAAATAGACCTGGGGCAGGAAAGACCTTTGAGATAACTACAAGAAAAATGAGTTGAGGACAGAGGTTACTTCTGGGGAGGAAAAGAGGGGATGGGATAGGAAAGAGGTACACAGAGACCTCCATTCTTATTTATAACGTGGGACTTATGTTTAAATGGGAGAAAGAGGAAGGAAGGAAGGGAGGGAAGGAGGGAGAGAGGGAGGAAGGAAGGAAGGGAGGAAGGAAGGAAGGAGGATGGGAGGGAGGAAGAGAATGAGGGAGGGGGGACAGAAGTATGAGGAAAAGGAAGCAAGAGTGAAGGAGGAATAGAGGATGAAGAGAAGGCAGGCAGAGGGAAGAAAGAAAAAAAGGAAAAAAGAGAAGTATAAAGCAGTAAGATGTTAAGATCTGGCCAATTTAACCTAACATGCTGTTTTCTTTATATGAATATTTGTGATAATGTTAAAAGGCTTTCATTTTGAAAAATTAAGAGTAGCCTAATATTTGGGATATATGAAAAGGAGTGCAGCTTGGTTGGGAGGGACTCAGGGAGTCCAGAAACCTCCTCAGTAACACCAGGCTCCCCCCTGGCCTGCAGTTCTCAGGAGATACCGTACAGAACACGTTATAAGGGGCTCAGCTAGAGGGTGAGTGGTCCCAGCATCATATTCCCAAGGCAATGCTGTAGAAGAAGCACAGAATGTACATCCAGGGGCTGAAGTTCTAATTCTGGCTCAGACCCAGACTACCTGTGGGCCCTAAAGCAATAAAGAAACTTCTTCAGGTTTAAATGTTCTCCAAGGTCCCTCTCACTTCTAATTAAAAGTCTGTGAATAGAGTGATCCTTCTGCCAGGAGGCTTTCTACTGCTGCTTGCGCCGGATAATAAAATTCTGATCTAGATTCAAGTAATTATTCAATAGCACAAACAATGTCTTTGGGAGCTGTGTACACTCACTCACTTCCCCGGGGCACTGTGCAGACGCTGAATAGAAAATCTGCTAAATGAAGAAGGGGAGAGAGCTGGTGACTACAGAAGCCACTTAAGGAGACGGGTTGTGACCTGGCCAAGCGATTAATCTCACCTCCCTCCTTAGTGTAGTGTAGGACGTGGGAGCTCTATGGATAACCCTCTTCCTACTTAATTCAGTCCTTTCTTGTTTCTTTTAGTATTCATCCCCCTTAGTGAGGTTATAAGGTCTCTAAGGCAAGGGGGGAAATGGCATCCCACAGCCTATTCTGGTTTGTATCCTCTGCTTTCTTACTTGTCGCTGTTTAATTAAAAGCTTGAGTTTGAACATCTTTAGGTAGAAATAAACTTATCACATTCCTCTCCATTTCCTACTGCTTATAATTATTCTAACAATCTACATTGCTTTTACCCACCTAGCCCTAAAATTTTGTGACTTTTTGTAAATGCATTAGGCCTTCATGCATTTAATACTTAATGAAATCACTAGCTTCCAGTCACTGGGCTGTTTGCTGGAGTGAAAAGATTTTTTGGCAAGTGTCTGTGCCCTCATTGGAGCTCACAGTCAATTACAAAGACAAAGACTATAATGAGAGCCATACTTATTAGAGTTACAATTAGAAGTATGTATAAGGGAGCTAAGAAGGAGAGGAAAAGCTAAAGACATCAGAGGGTGAAACAGAGATGGTCAGGGAAGTGTCCAGAAGATGAATTCCCAAGCTTCATGTAGAATATGAACGCCCAGGGCAGTGCCTGTGGCTCAAAGGAGTAGGGCACTAGCCCCATATACCAGAGGTGGTGGGTTTAAACCCAGCCCCGACCAAAAACTGCAAAAAAAAAAAAAAAAAAAGAAAAAAGAAAAAAAGAAAGAAAAGAAAAAAGAAAAGAAAGAAAACGAATGCCCAGACAATCAACGGAGGAGCGGGTGGTCCTGGGGAAACACCATTTCCCAAACCTTAGTGACCCAAAATGTAAAGAGAGTCAGCATGAGTGAGTAGGTCAAGTGTGAGAAAATGACAAGGGCTGAATCCCACAGGCTCTTCCTTTAACTAGAATGTGTAACCTTGAACACTTTGCTCAACCTCCTCGGTGAATTGCAGATGACACTTTCTTCACAGAATTAGAATCAATATGATCATGTTTGTTCAAGTTTCCAACATAGCACCTGACTCACGGGATGCTTTCAAAAGTTCATTGACCTTATTCACTTCAGTACCCTGGAAATTCTGGTCGCTTTCAGTGAGGTTTCCATGGGTCTGCGCTATAGCGTTCTGATGGTGACCAGGAGGCCATGCAGTGATTTCAGGGAACATACCACAGTTTTTCACTTGGGCAAAGTAATGTCTTCAAGCTTCTTTCTAGACTGTGCAGGCATGTCACTTTGGTTGATGTTTTTGGTCATTGGAGCACATAGTAGCTTCAGTGAGTTCCGTGTCCTGCTATTCACGCCTTTGTGAAGGCTCCTCTCACAACGAATGTGACCCTGCGACCCTTTAACCAATGATATGCAGCACCTGCCACTTCTGGGACCCATGTCTTAAGAAGACCAGGTAGCTTCTCCTTTGGGGAACCTTGAGCTAGCATGTAATAAGCCTGGCTGCCCTGTGGGAGAGACTACATGATAAAATACACAAAGGAGGGCTATGTGGAGAGAGAGAGGCCCTGAAATTTCATGGAGAGAGAAAGAAAAAGAGGCTTAGCCTCTCAACATTCCAGATGAGCCTAGACTTCCAGTCATCCCCACCAAGACACTCGAACTGTAAATGAAGCCATGGTGGACTGTCCAGTCACAGCCGCCTGGGCAAAGGCCACAGTGCCAGCCCCGCTGGCGGTTAGGTCAAGGCAGGAGAAAAGAATCTCAAGGGCAAAGATGTTGAGAATAACAAGAATAAAAAACAGAAAGAATTTCATGGGAAACTAAAGCCTAAGAAGCCAAAAGATGGGTTCCAAGTGTTTCCAAACTTAAAAGAATCTAAAGGCAGCCTAGTCCAGGTAACAGTGAGGATGGGGTGTCAGCAGCTCTCATCATGTACTGATATTTGAAGATGGCTTTTAGGTGCTTGAGTAGATAGTATATGGAATGGACAACCTTACAAATCTACGAATGGAATCATTATGTACAATCCTGGGCCATGCCTTGTTCTGTATGAATGAGGCTAAACTCTCAAGACACAAAACATCGATTTGCAAACACGTGTGTTAACCCTGTTGGCTTGAGGCATTAAGACATAGGAGAAAGTCAAGCCGTTGGGGAAATGATTACTATATCCCATTTGCTTACCCACTTTTATTTTTCAACAAAACTTTTCATTTTATTTAAAAACTGATTTTTCAGTATTGAATCCAATACTTGGCAATGGGGACAGAATTACCATGGTGTTTCTTTACTCTGATCTAGGCCACTGCTTGAAAAATCTGAGGCAGTAGGTCCGAGGCAGAACTCAGCCGTATGCTTCTGTTCGTGTCCTTATTTTCACGAGTACTTCAGAAATCACAGATGCTGCATCAAAGCTGAAAATTGAAACCTCAAAATATGATTCCTGACATGCTGCAAGATCTTCCTGACCCTCCCCAGCCTCCCAGCTCTCAATTCTCTGTCTCTCCCAAACACAGGATGAAGTTGTTTTCTGAGGTTCTGTTATCTTCCTAAAAGTCTGCACCTGCCAAAGAAGAAAACAGTTACCTCTGACCCCTTCCATGAGTTTTCATTCACTGAACTCTGCAGGAAGAGAGA
This sequence comes from Otolemur garnettii, assembly GCF_000181295.1. Taxonomy (NCBI): domain Eukaryota; kingdom Metazoa; phylum Chordata; class Mammalia; order Primates; family Galagidae; genus Otolemur; species Otolemur garnettii. Next base: position 30,631,953 of record NW_003852403.1, read on the forward strand.
CTGAAATCCTACACGCCTGGACAGATTTTTGCCATGAACCACTGTCTATCTATGGACTGTGCAGACTTCACCCTTGGCCATTACATGTTCTTTAAGCCTATTGAATTTCCTAACTTATTTCACCTAAAGTCATCCATACTTCCTCGTCTTCTTTTCCCCTGAAAAAAAAAAAAAAAAGGCTAATACAACCATCTATACTCCACTGGCACATGGGGCAATGCCTCTGTGATTTCCCCTATGCATGCTAATAAGTTTGTATGCCATTTCTCCTATTAGTTTGCCTTTCATGAGTTGGTATTTTCAGCAGATCTTCAGAGGTAAAAAGGGAAGTTTTCCTTGTCCCCTAGAAAAGCAATGACCTTATCTACTATGAAAGGTTCTGGGCTGAGCCCTGTGGAAGAGTCAGAAGGAAGCAGTATGTGGCTTCTGCCACTGAAGGACGTACAAATCATACTTTGTTTTTTTTCAGGACACAAGGTTATGGTAGTGTTTATTTATCTTTTGCTTTTCTGTATTTTCAACACAAGAGGTGTATTATTTTGTGATAAAATGAAACAAAGACTGTCATTTTTAAAATATAGAAGCCTGTAATTGATCTGCCTTCCCCTATTTATTTCATATATAACTCAGAAAATGTATCTGCAATATAAGTGACTAGATACATGTAGGCTGGTCTCTAGGAACTCATGGAAAACTGGAAAAACAAAAGTTTAGTTTACAAAACCCTTGAAAAGTTTAATGGACTAGACAGGAGGCACTCCTCTTTGCAAGTACTAAAAAAACAAGCTTGTAATGAAAATTCCCCTTCTACTGGTCTGTCCACAATTATCGAGCAGCTTTTTAATGTAAAAATCAAAGTCCCAAGCCCCTTCTGCAACCCACTCCACTCCCACCTTGCTGGGCTGAGGAAGCCTCTCACCACGGTCTGTTTATAATCATGATTCCCTTTCTCTTTGCCAGGGGAGATGTCCACAAAGTGTTGTATCGCCTGGTAACTTCTCTAACCCCAGTTTTCAAGCCTCCAAAGCGAAACTTATTTCAGAACTAAAACCAGGAAAGCATTTGCAAGTGACCTTTGCTGCTGTAATCCACGGGGCTGCCTTCAGCAAAAGCAGAACATGACCATTTGCAGAATCTCTGTTGCTCAGTCAACATGTCACTCAGCCCTACCACCTCACGACTACCAGAGGACACATGGAAAACGAGACCTTCCAAGATCAGTGAAGCAGAGGTCTGGGCATTTTTCACGCGAGCACATTAGTACACATATCTGGAGATCTTGTGTTGTGGGCTGCAGGGCTGTTCACTGGCTGCCTGTGTGGACTTGGGGACTTGGTGCTTGCAGCTGCTTCCTCTGCCTGCTCACGGGGTTTTCCTCCAGCTGGTGCAGGCTTCCCGGGAGGGGGTTTCCTATACCCTTCCCTTGCAAACCCATTCCATTCATTGTGATGGTTTATTGGGCTGGCTCAAAGTTTTGGCTCGATTTGAAGGCAGCTGCCCCTGGGTGGAGATAAGGGACAGATTTCTCCCCAATATACTCACCACATACAGTACAACCACAGTAACTGCTCCTAATGAGGCCTCAGAATTTTCGGCTCTTACTACATTAAAGCCATGAGGGGTGGGCCGAAGAAAAAGTGAAGACTGAACAAAAGGAAAAGTTGCAGATCATTTTAATGTGCCCATGTGCAACTTGCCTTATTCTAAAAAAAACTTTGGGGAGCTATGTTTGTGAAGTGGAAAGGCAATGCCCTTACTTTCGGACTTAAGCCATAAAAGTGATGACGAATTCACTCCTGTGAATGGAATTGAACAGAGGGAGAGAGGCTTGATTGGGCTACGTCAGCAGGAAACCTGACACTCAGTTATTCCAGTTAACCTGGCAGTTGGCAGATGTAATCGAATATTCATGAGGGGTAGACTTTGGGACTGTCATGTAGCAGCGGTTGATCATTTTTTACTTTTCACTCATGGCCTGAGTCTTTAGATACATCTGCAATGATCTTCAAACTATCCACTCAGATTTGCTCACCTCATTTCACTTCTTGCCTTAAAAGCTTTGAATAATAATTATAAAGGCAATAACTAGCCCTGATTACAGGCTGACTATGTAGATCAAGAGCAATTCTTTTTATGGGATAATTCATTTCCTGCTACAACTCAGTGAGGCAGGTGAAATTGTTAGATTCTTATCACATGTCACAGAACCCAGACTCAGAAGTGACTCACTGACGATCACATTGAATTTGAACCCAAATGACTTTCACCATGTTTTTCCCTCATGTTATTATTGACTAAAAGTCTCCATTATTATGGAACAAAAAGGTCCGTAGCCTGTACCTAGGACCTTCTGTAAACTGACCTCATTTTTCCGCCAACCCCTGTTTACTCCCCACTTGCCTGCTTTCTGTTTCTTCCTTCATCATTCTCCCAAGTCCTCATCTCTACCGCTGGTTATTCCTATTTGTCTTTTACGAGTCAACCAGGATCACCTCTTAGGCAGATTTTTATTACTTGCATAAACAAAGTTTTCCCCGTGCTCGGATATTCATGTTCTGCATTCTTCTGTTAGCGCCCATGATAGTATCCTGTAAGTATCCCTATGCACACCCACCTGCTTTCTAGAGCGGGGTTTTTCCAACGAGGGCTCCTAGTCTACTAGGGGACAGTAAAATCAATTCAGTGAGTCAAAACCAAAATTTTGTGTGATTAGAGACAGTAGAAAAATAATAGTACAGTTAAAAAAATGTATTCATGAAACTATCATTTTGTTATGGAAGCATTTTGGGTGTTGTTATGTGTTGAATTGAGTTCCCCCCAAATATATAAAGAAGTTCTACCCACTTTGTATCTCCAAATGTGGCTTTGTCTGGAAACAGAGCCAGTGGAGAGGTGATGTGTTAAGTCAAACTGCAGACACACTGGAGTATAGTGGGCTCTTATACCAGAATGATCGGGGCCCTTGTAAAAAGAGAAGAGGCACAGGAGGAGAAGTCATAGGAAGGGATAATGCCATGTGGTGAAAGCAGTGTGGCTGCAAGTCCAGGAGGGCCAAGGTCTTCCAGCAACCACAGGAAGCTGGGGCCTAGCGAGGAGGGATTCTTCCCTTCAGGCTCAGGGAAGCATGGCCCTGTCTGCTGACACTTGTTTTCACACTTCTTGCCACCAAAACTGTGAAACCATTTTTTTTTGTTTTTGTTTTTTTATTAAATCATAGCTGTGTACATTAATGCAATCATGGGGTACAATATGCTGGTTTTATATACAATTTGAAATGCTTTGATCAAACTGGTCAACATGGCCTTCACAGCATTTTCTTAGTTATTGTGTTAAGACATTTATATTCTACACCTAGAAAATTTCACCTGTACCCTTGTAAGATGAACCGTAGGTGTGGTCCCACCAATTACTCTCCCTCCACCCATCCTCCTCCTTCCCCTCCCCTTCCACTCCCCTTTCTCCTTCTTCTTGGGCTATAATTGAGTTATAGCTTTCTTATGAATTGGTTTCTTAGTAAGACTGAGTACACTGGATACTTTTAAATTGGTTTTATAGTAAGACTGAGTACATTGGATACTTTTTAACATGTGTGTAGGTGTACACTGGGTTGCAGGGGGAAATGTGTTTCTTACTATAGGCCCAGCCAAAAATGTTTGAAACCATTTTTGTTACATTGTATACTATTCAAAGTCACTGAGAACATTTCTTTTATTTTTGTGTCTCTGTAACCTGTTGGGTGTTTGCTACCCAAGAGGTTCATAGATATTTGACATCAAAAAGTGGGTAGAGAGGTGGGAAAAAGGAAATGATTGGAGGGAAAAGAGACACGAAAAGAGAGAGGCAGGGAGGACCAAGAGTGGAGCTGGCTTGAGAGAGGGAAACCACCCAAGTTCCAGAGCACTTCAGGATGGAAATAAGAAGAATGAAAGCCTTATATAGAACAGATTCTAATAAGAAAAACATTTGAGTTACTTCCAACTTCATTTTTGTAGCGTTAATGACATTATAGTTGAGAGAAAGCATAGGTCTTTATGAAAATAATAGAAATAGTTACAGATTCTGCCCCAGGCAAAAATGGCTCACTTCCACGTTCCAACCAATTCCAGAAAGTGTTTATAGAATAGTAATATTACATGCAATATTGACTAAAAAGTAATATTTGAAGGTACTCTGATATAGTTTCCTCATACTGGGACAGGCCTTAAAGAGTATACAGACAAGATTGATATGCAGTGAATCAGGAACTGTGTTAGGTGTTTCAGCTACCTGAAGATGAAATTTCACATATTTTATGGGAAATATGCTATTTCTTCTGTCATGTTTGCCTTTACTTATAATTCCATTTAAAAACTTCTCCATAGATTCTGCCTTGTAGGCAGAAATAGTAAATATTCTAAGATATTAACAAGCTACCTGCAGACTTCTCAGGTTAAAATGGACCTGAGTACATTGGAGAGCTGCTTCCACACGCAGACACCGCTACAGAGTCATTTCCATTCTAACATCTTGATAGCTGCAGAATCACCGCATCTAAGCCATTTAATTCACTTACAGATAGTCCCAGAGTAGCAGTGCATAAAAATGGAGGAAGAAGAAAATGAATACTAATAAAATATTCCATCAGATTGTAGCAAGTAAAAGTAAGCCCAACTCCAAGCTTCACAGCATCTTAATCATCTTTTCCCTGGACTACTGAAATGAGAACTTTGCGTGGGCTTACACACTATCCACCATACACTCTGGCGTATATTTATAAATGAACATTAACTCCAATGCCAGTGTTTTTTAAATTAAAGTCAGTATGGGCAGACTGGTAAAGAATTATTCTTTCCCAATTTCTGAGGAAAGGTATGACGTAGGTAGAAAGAAATAATATAAATAATAATAATACTTTTTGCAGAGGAAAACTATTTATGTAGGTAGAAAGAATAATGTAAATCACATTTAATGATGTATGCTTCATGAATTTGTTATGGAAACAGTGGCGTCCAGGATAGGTGGTGTCTGCAGCCCCAGAGTGGCCTGTGCGGACTCCTCAATCTGTATCTACACAGTTAAGAATAATTATATCGCCACAGAAGCTCAGGAAATGTCAGAGCGATAGGCATGTGTTTCTCTATGCCTAGAATTCTAGGTCAAAATCAACTCAAAGAGGTTGACTTTCAAAGATTTTATAAACCCTACAATTATAATACTGAAAGTTTTGCAATACTTTAACCATGCACAATAAGGGGGATAGGTCATGTTTAAAGGTGGAAAAATAACCAGCTTACTGCTGGTTTACTGAAGGTTTCCTGCTTCATGTTAAAAAGTGGCCTCTTATGTTTCAATAGTCTAAATAAGCCAGTCTTCTGGGTGACCAAACCTCAAAAATCCTAACATCCCAGTAAACTAGGAAGACGATGTGATCCAGCATCTGGTGTTGGGAGCTTTCATCTGGGGCTGGACTAGGAGAGCAGTCAGTGTTTGGATATTGCTGCTAAGAGGTTCAGTGATGTTAATAAATCCCCCTGGGATGGAAAGACCAATGATGAACCTATCAAAAAGTCACCAAGAAATCTTTGAAGTGACTGCTTTTTTCTAGAGTTTTATATCAGCTTCAAAGGATGTTAAAATTGAATTTCAAACATCAGAATGTGAGGAATTCATAAGAATTGAACTGATATAATTAGCCAAAAAAGGATATCTTTCCAGTTTAAATGCCTTCTCAAGTAGGTTTTCCTTTCATGGAATTTTTGCCATAATAGTTTCATCTTCTTACTAATAAATGCTGATTTTATTTTTATTTATATGTGTCAGAACATAGATATGAAAAACATTCTTCTACTTTTTAGTCATAGCCAACAAAGTAATGGGAAACTACTGCTTCTATCATTAAGAACTTTTATTAGCCCTCCTTAGAAAAAAGCTGGAGAGTCACAGAAGTTACTTAAACGTATAAAGTCATGTGAATAATCTGACAAGGTTTGGAACCTTGAAAAAAGCCAGGTACTCACCACGTGATCTAGTGCTAATGTTTGGGTCTTAGAAACTGCAAAAACTAAAACAAAGCATTCTGCCAGAGACAGCAAGAAAGAGGAGAAGCCAGAGGAGCAGGAACTGAAGGTAAAGCCACAAAGACGGGGAACCATTACTGGGCCTAAGGGGTGTCTGTCGGAGACAAATATTACAGCCAAGTGTCAGGCAGGTGGGAGAAATAGCACAAGACTCAGAGAAAAACAAGGATCTTAAGCAACTGCTTTTAATGAAACTGAAAGGTCTTCAATAAAAATGAGTCAAAATGCCTTACAGGTATGATGAAGACAAGTAATAAAGATGAATGTATATATTGAAAAATATATTCATATATACAGATGAAATGAAAAATAAATTTAAGAGCTATCTCCAAGGTAGCCTTCTCAAAAACAAGTACTCTCTCTCCTTGGCCAGTCACAGTTCTTAATAAGCATCATGGTAGCATGTCTGCCCTACCCATGGGTCCTAAAAGTGTCAATTCAAAGTAACTTATGAGCTTATAGTCCTGGTTATGACTAGCTGGACCAATAGTGAACAGTTCTTGAAATACCAAAAAGTCCATTTTCTAGTCACCAGCTAATAAGACGCATTTGAACTGTACTTGTGGGTAGAAGGTTCTTAAGCTGAAAGGCCCTGTGAACGCCTAAGATCCATCATTTTAACACATAGAGATGAATAAACAGGGAAATTGTTCTCAGAGGAGGAAAATGGAGCAAAAATGAAGAAAGAGGCAGACACTTGAAAACTGGGGCTCCAGACACACGGAATACCTTCGATGGGACTAATTGTATACGTTGAAAATCATTGCTCAGAGCTATTTCCCATTCCATTGATGTTCACGTTCCTCTTCTTCTATCTTTCTTCTTGTCCAAAATAATTAAGAATATTCTGTGTAGCACTCAAGGGAAAAACAAAGATATCTATTTCTTTATGTCACAAATGAATTTTAGCTGAGTTATGACAAAAAGTTAAGCTGCAGAAAACAACAAAAGAATCCTATTATTTCCACAACAAAAGAAATAATTTTGCCCCTTAATTTTCAGGGGAATACAAAGTTGAAAGGAAAAACATCCTCTGCATAAAAAAAAAGATATTTTTAATGATCTTTGGCCTCAACGTTCAAAAAAACTTCCAGAGGAGAAGCTCTAGGTCAGCAGAGGGCCATCCCCAGGCATGGCGTAAAGTCCCAGGGATGGCTATTCAAATAAAGCCATATTTAAATGACATACTTGGCATCTGACAATCATTGGGGACTTTTCTTACTTTCCAACAAAACAAACAGCAAGAACTCATTCTTCTTACTCAGTGGGAGAAAAATCTTTAGAGAAAATGGCAAAGGAAGCCCAGTGGCCGCCTTCTATATAGTAGAACAGCAGGCTGTGTCGCAGCTGACGCGGCACTAACTGTGCCATCACAATGATTTGAATGAAACCAATTTTTAAGACAGGACAGAGTACAATGGACAATACATATCAGCTTGAAAGCACCAGTTTAAAAAAAAAAAAAAAAGGAACTGAAGATGTTCCATGTACTTTCACATCAGAATTCTTTTGCATAGTTTCAATAGGACAGATATCTTGGTGGTTGAGTTTATAAGCCTGCACTAGGAGGATTTTCTTCTGTGAGGGAGGAAGGACTTTATAATAATAAATACAATGCAACCAGATACCCAGAAAGAATTAACTCTTCTTCATAAGTTTCTGTAAAGAGATGGTTTATGCTAAATCTAGATACCAACATTTTAACCAAAGAAGGCAGCTGGAGTCCATTCAACATGGGTGTCTATTCATAACTACAAGGTTGGATACTTAATGTAAACTCATCCTAGAAGAAGGGCTATGTACCTCGCTGCTGAATGTCACAACAGTCACCTTTAAGTACTCCCCTTGGAAAACCATGCACTGAGGCCAGCACCTCATCCACCCTTCAAAACAATTTTGGAAATGGTTGGCACCTGTAGCTCAAAGGAGTAGGGTACCAGCTACAGCATATACCAGAGGTGGTGGGTTCAAGCACAGCCCAGGCCAAAAACTGCAAAAAAAAAAAAAAGAAAGAAAGAAAACAATTTTGGAACTCTTTTCCTACAATAGTCATCATAGCTGTTGTCATAAGAGGTCAGACAATTAAGTTCAGGAACTCATCCTAAGAAAGTGCTGTGCACCTCATTGCTGGCTATCACTATGGTCATCTTCAAAGTACTCCCATTGGGAAGACACCTACACTAGTGTCTAGTCCATACTTCAAAGTTCTTTTTCTAGATGAGTTTGTGAACTTAAGAGTCAGGCCTCCTAGGATGGTAGCTCTGATGGTATTCCAGAAAAATATAGCCTGAGGGCATAGTTTCCCAAATGGAACACTTCAAAGTTGACGGTAGTCATGTTCATCAATGAGGTATGTAGCACTTTTTCTGGAATAAATTTTCAAACTTAATTGTCCGAGCTGGTATAACTGGGTGAGTGGTTCTTAATTTTGAATTTTATGAATTTTATTTTCTCTGAAAAGACTTGGGTAGGTCTGAGCCTAATTTTGATATGAGAATTGTATGCAACTGAGCAGAACATAAATGTATATAGGGCTGGGCATGGTGGCTCATGCCTGTAATCCTAGCATTCTGTGAAGCAGAGGCAGGCGGATTGCTAGAGCTCAGTAGTTAGAGACCAGTTTGAGTAAAAGCAAGACTCCATCTCTACTAAAAATGGAAAACTAGCTGGGAGTTGTAGCGGGCACCTGTACTCCCAGCTGCTTGGGAAGCTGAGACAAGAGAATCCCTTGAGCCCAAAAGTTTGAAGTTACTGTAAGCTATAACACCATGGCACTGTATCCAGGGCAAGAGTGTGACTCTATTTCAAAAATAAATAAATAGATATAAAAAAATAAATGTATATAATTGAATGGAAATTTTATTGATTAGATGGTTCTTAGGCAGGGAAGGCAGTGTAGTGTAGAGGTCAAGATAGCTACATTTAGACGAGTAAAGCAATCTAATTAAAAGTAGATCTACCCTTCAGTCTAGCAATCCCACTACTGGCTATCAACCGAAAGACAAAGGAGTCATTTTATCAAAAACAAAACAAACAAACAAAAAAACCCCACCTGCACGCAGATGCTTATGACAGCACATGTCACAATTGGAAAGACATGAAATCTACCCATATGACCACCAGTTCATGAGTGGACAAATAAAATGTGGTATTTGTATACCATGGAATACTACTCAGCCATAAAAATATGAATTAATGCTTTTTGCAGCAGTTTGGATGGGACTGCAGACCATTATCCTAAGTAAAGTATCTGCAGAATGGAAAAACAAACACCACACGTACTTGCTACTAAACTGGAACTAACCAATGAGCACACATGTGCACAGAGGGATGTGAAACTCAGTGAAAATCATGAAGGGTAGAGGCAAAAACCTACCTAATGGATACAATGAACACTATTTGATGTGATGAGCACACTTATAGCTGGAACTGAAGTATTGCAGAAGCAATCCCTGTAACCAAAAATATTTGTATCCCCTTTAATATCTTGACACGAGAAAATAAAAAACAATAAATCTCCAGCAAGGAGGGAGCCATAAACCAATTAATAAAATATTTCACAAATGCTTTAAAAGCTACCGCGTCTATACCGAGAAATGGAACCTGGAGAAGGATAACTTTGTTCAGAATATTCTGTTGACAAGTTGCAGTGTATGAGAGAGGATCTACTGCCTGAATCTACTAACTGATAATGTATTGAAAGGCAAGTACAATCTCTTTAAACAGAATAAGAAATTTTTTGCAGTTTTTGGACAAAGCTGATTTTGAACCTGCCACCTCCAGCATATGGGGCTGGTACCCTACTCCTTTGAGCCACAGGCACTGCCCCAGAATAAGAATTTATTGTCCAGAGTTGTTAATCTAAAAGACGGTGGTACATAGATGATTTTTTAATTTACGTAAACTACAATCTCAAAAACAAGCAAAATGGAGATGCCTAGACCTGCAGGACAGGTGTGTGTGTCAGGAGCACACGGTCCCCTCTCTTAGGACTCAGCATCACGTGCCTTACCCTCAAAACAACATGGATTGTTTCATTACTTGAAGTAAGTATAATATTCTCAGGAAACGCTATCCCTATATGTCCCTAAAATATTTTATTTTATCATTAAACCTGACCCAACAGTTCCACTTCCTTCAATTTATTTTTTAATAATGTTTTTAATCCATCTCTCATTTTTTTCAACATACACTTAACTAAATTCATATTCTTTTGTTACATTTTTGTGACCACAATAATAATTTTTTACGATTCTAAGTATGCCAATTTATTCTATATTTTATATGGCCAAAGCTCAGTTTTTCTTGAAATTAATAACTGCCTTTGTTTTTCCTGTGCCTAGTCACTTCTGTATGTGTACCTCTTTCTCAATTAAATCTCAAAATAAATAGTAGGTGAACAGAGATCATCAGTTAGCCACCTTAGCACCAATCATTTTGTATAGGGTAATCATTACAGACAATAAACTTGGAATATTCTGAATATCATATTTGAAACTTGTGTTACACATAAAATATATTTTGTATCTATCACTTTTGGTCCAAATTTACCAACATTTGCCAGAGTATTTAGTTTTCTATTGCTATCATGTTAAATGACCGGGAACTTAGTGGTTTGAAATTACACAAATTTATCATATTACAGTTCTGTGGTTTGGGCGTTTGACATAGTTCTCATCATATTGAAACGAAGGTTTTGCCAGGGTTCCATTCCCTTCTGAAAGCTAAAGTGAAGAAAGCATTTCAATCCCTTTCCAGCTTCTAGGCCAGGAATGAGGAACGAGCCGCCTTAAGGTCACACACGTCCTTCTAGGTCCTTAATTGCAGCCTTGGGTGAATCCAAATTTTACAGAACAAATTCTTTTATTAAAATTGGTGCAGCTGCTGGTTCCCAGCCCTAGAACTTGCTACAGCTCTGTATCAGGAGCTTCACCTCGCCCTTCTGTGCTATGGGGATAGCTTCTTTTGTAAACTCATATTCCCAGTTTATGTAAATTATCTTCCAGCTTGAAACTTTCCCTCTGTAACTCCCTTTCCTCTTTCAGCCTCAAAGAGTTGGAGAGAGTTAGAGCCTTGCTCAGGATTAGTCTTTTGCTTAAGAAAATGTTGTGACTGCTCTGGTCTTCTTCTTCTTTTTTTTTTTTAATTAAATCATAGCTGTGTACATTAATACTATCATGGAGTACAGAGTGCTGTTTCTATATACAATTTGAAATACTTTCATCCAACTGGTTAATATAGCCTTCATGTCATTTTCTTAGTTATTGTGTTAAGACATTTATATTCTACATTTAGAGAGATTCACATGTACCCTTATAGGATGAATCATAGGCGTGATCCCACCAATCACCCTCTGTCCCTCCATCCATCCTTCCCTTTTCCCCTCCCCTCGCTCTCCCCTTTCCCCACATTCTTGGGCTAAAATTGGGTTATAGTTTTCCTATGAAAGCTATAAATTAGTTTCATAGTAGAGCTGAGTACATTGAATACTTTTTCTTCCATTCTTGAGATACTTTGCTAAGAAGAATATTTTCCAGCTCCATCCATGTAAACATGAAGGAGGTAAAGTCTCCATGTTTCTTTATGGCTGCATAGTATTCCATGGTGTACATATACCACAATTTATTGATCCATTTGTGGGTCGATGACCACTAAAATGGTTTCCATCTCAACAACAAGGCTGCTTGACTTTCTTTTCATTTGTGTGCTCACTGGAGTAGCACTTTAAATTTCCTTGAAGAACTTGTCCTTTGTATTCTCAACATGGCTTAATGTTTGGTGTAAGAGGCCTAGTTTTTGATGTGCCTGAGCTTTCAACATACCTTCCTCACTAAGATTAATTATTTGTAGATTTTTATTTCAAGTGAGGGGCATGTGATACTTCCTTTCACTTAAACACTCTGAGGTCATTTTAGGATTTTATTATTATTGTGTCTTAGGGATTAGGGAGGCCTGAGAGCAGGGGAAGAGATGAGGAAACGGCTGATCAATGGAGCTGTCAGAACACAAACAATATTTATTGATTTTACTGTGTTATACATGTATGGACGTGGTGTATGGTGCCATGAAATAATTGTAATAGTAACAGAAGAGATCAGCGATCACAGATCTCCTTGTCAGATATAATAATGAATAAATTTGAAATATTGCAAGAATAATCAAAATGTTACCCAGAGATATGAAGTAAAAAAATGCTCTTGGAAAAATGATACCAACTAGACTTGCTTCAGTCAGGTTGCTACAAACATTCAATTTGTAAAAAACATATCTGAAAGCACAGTAGAGCAAAGTATAATAAATAAGATGTGTCTGGATAGTACAATAATATTTAATGGCATAAAAGACTCCAGTTGTAAGGAGTAGAAAAAAGAAGTTAAAAATTTTATCTATTCAAGTATAATAAACTCCTTTTGTGAATAATTTATTCAATAGGCACTATGTATATTTGGTTGGTATAATAATAAATACTTTTTTATTTTCTTATTCTTGATCATTTCTATTTCTAAATGTTCACAATAGACAAACTATTATATTTTTGCTTTTGTTTTTACTAATGATATACATAAGCCAAATTAGGATCGAACAGAAATACCTCTGTTATAATCACTAAATAACATGATAATTTTCTAAGCAGGAAGCAAAAGTTGCCTTTCATTAATGCTATCTTCAAGAATTAAATAAGTTTACTTTCTAAGGTAAAGCCATCCACTTTAAGGGGAATAACTGGAAAACAAGTTTTTGTTTTATTTTGTTGTTGCTTAGTTTAGTTTAATTTTGTTTTTCTTGGACAAGAAAAGCTTTTTTGAGAAGTTGTTAGTCATAAAAAAATAACATTTAAGAGCACAGATGGGCTATTATTTTTGCTTATTCATTTTCCTCGAAAGCAGTCCTTGTGATAAAGCTTTGTTGCAAAAGAGCTTGAAAAGAAATAAATATATTTTCTTTCTTCCTATATAGCTATTCATTAATTTTTCTTCCTACTCCAAAGGAATTTATATATCCTTAAATGATTTTATCATCTCTAGGTAATATTGTTCATTTACCGCTTTGTAATTGTTGTGGAGACTAAAAAATGAGTATATGAAAATGATATTATCAAATTTGAAAATATAGAACTACAGAATAATTGGGTTAAAGGGTCCTTAATGCTATCTCAGTTGACCATCTTATTTCATGAATAAGGTGAATAGATTGCAAATAATTTCAGGACCCTAAAAGGATCATACTACCTTTCTTGCAATGGATCTCAACCAACATGAAAATTCTGAAATGACAGATAAACAATTTAAATTATATATTGTAAGGAAGCTCAAGAAGATCTAAGGGAAAGTTAAAACAACACAAGGAAACCAGAAAAAAATTAAAGCTATGACTAGAGAGTTTTTTTCTAAAAAGATAGTAATTAAAAAAAAAACCCTAAAACTTCTGGCAATAAAAGCTTTATTGAAGTAATTTCAAATGCAGGAAGCTCAAACAACACAACATACCAAGAAGAAGAAAGAATTTCAGAGTTAAAGACAGGTCTTTTGAATTAACCCTTTCAGATAAAAATAAAGTAAAAAGAACTTTACATGGTACACATCTCTTACCACTCATAAAAATTAATTCAAGATGGAAAAACCTAAATATAAGGCATGAGACCATAAGAATTGAAAATGTAGGAAAAAACTCTGTTAGACATTGGCCTAAACAAATAATTTATTTAAAAAATAAACAAATGAAATTTTATTACATTAAAAAGCTTCTGCACAGCTAAGAAAATAGTCAGTAGAGCACATAGACAACCTACAGAATGGGAAAAAATGTTGGCAAGCTGTAGATCAGGTCCGTGTAAAGGTCTAATAACCAGAATCTACAAAGAACTCAAGCAAAACAGCAAACGAAAAGCAAACATTCCCATTAAAAAGCGGGCAAAAGACATGACTAGAAACTTTTCAAAGGAAGATAGAGACATGGCCAGTAAACATATGAGAAAATTCTCAACATCGCCAGTAATCAGGAAAACGCAAATTAAAACTACAAGGAGATATCAGCTCACCCCCATTAGAATGCCTTGTTATTAAAAAGTCCAAAGGCGATATACGTCAAGATGGATGCAGAGAGAAAGGAAAACTCATACGCTGTAATGGGGCTGAAAATTGGTACAGCCTCAATGGAAAAAAGCATGGAGATTACTCAAAGAACTAAAAGTAGACCTACCATGTGCTCCAGCAATCCCACAACTGGGTATCTACCCAAAGGAGAAGTCATTTTATCAGAAAGTTCCCTGTGCACAGAGGAAAGTGAAACTCAGCAGAAATCAGACAGGGGAAAGGGGAGGAGGGACAGGCGGAAACCCCCTTAATGGGTACAATAAGCGCTACCTGGATGAGGCTCACACTTACACGCATAATCCTGACTCCAGCAGTACACAAGCAATCCATGTAACCAAAAACTTGTGTACCACCATAATATGTTGAAATTTTAAAAAAAAAAGGAAAAAAATAAAAAAATGAACAAAGCCTTTGAGAAATATGGGATTATGCAAATTGTCCAAACCGAAGAATCATATCCCTAAGGGAGAAGAATAAAAAGTAAAAAGTATAGAAAAGCTACTTGGAGGAATAATTGAGGGAAACTTTCCTGCCCTTACAAGAGATGTAGACATCAGATATGAGAGGCTCAGTGAGCACCGGGAAGATTCGCTGCAGGACGGATACCCTGAGCCATGTAGTCATTAGACTGATGTTAACATGAAGGGAAAAAAATGTCAGAACAGCAAGAGATGAACAGTTAATAACCTATAAATGAATGCCCATTGAACGAACAGCAGACTTCTCAGCAGAAACCCTACAGGTCAGGAGAGATTGGTGTTCTATTTTCACTATTCTCAAAGTAAAGAACTGTTAGCCACAAATTTTGTATCCTGATAAACTAAGCTTCCTACGAATGTAAATGGAGGACAGTTCACAACTGCAAAGGCGTGCAATCAATGTAAGTGTGCATCAGCCACTGACGGGCTAAAAAAATACACACCATGAAATATCACTCAGTCATAAAGGCTAAAATGATGTCCTTTGCAGAAGCTTGGAAGGAAGTGGGGCCGTTATTCTAAATAAAGTAGTTCAGGGACAAAAAATCAAATGGGACAAGCTCTCACTTATAAGTGGGAGCTAAACAATGGGTATGCATGGCCATGTACAGTGGGCTAATAGATAATGGGGAGTCCAAGAAGTGGGGAGTGGGAGGGGGTGAAGGATGACAACTGACCTATTGGATACATTGTACACTATTAGGGTTATGGGTTCACTTAAAAACCCAGACATCACCTACCGCACAAGATATCCATGTAACAAAACTGAGCTGTCCCCCTTAAATCTATAAGGATTTTAAAAACTAAATTTAAAACAGCAAAAAGGAATTGAAAATAAATTGCTAGTTTGTGCCTACCTTGCAGTCAGTGCCTGCATTGCTATGAGTGCCTTTTTTCACTGTGTTTATGACTCTCTGCTTCAGTAAAAGGAAGTTAAGTTAGTCATTATGAAATTCACACGATAAATGCCAAGATCTCAAAGTCTTGATAATATCAAAACTGAATTTTGTAGTCAAGTTCATTTTTTATTCCACAAAGTAATTTTTTTTAATATTACCAAATAATTTTCAGTAGTTCCTACCATTAAGTAGTTTTCCTACCTCGATTTGATGCAAAATCAAATGACTGTTATAGCAAAGGGATTGATTTGTGAAGGCTAAACTTGCCTTCCCTTAAAATGCACATAGAAAGGTGGGTGACACACCTTTTGGGGATGGGGCACAATTATAAGAGGGACTTTACCTAACAAATACAATCACTGTAACCTGGTTTTTTGTACCCTCAATGAATTCCCAACAACAACAACAACAAAAAAATACACACAGAAAGCTTTTCCTAAAGAGTTCCACCAGAAAAAAATATTTTTTAATATGGTCCTTAATATTAACATTCTGAATATAATCAAGCTCTGCAATGCACTCATCTTTGTTTCCTAGGGGGAAAGATCGCCAAACTTCACATAACACAAACATACACAGAAGGAAAGCAATTTATTATGAAATTTGAAAAAGTGGCTTTTTAAGTTCCTTTAGGCTCTGTCTTCTCTCCTGGAAAACAGGGAAATGAATGGGGATATTTAAAAACTCACTAGTGAAAAAAAAAAAAAGGAAAAAAAAACTCACTGGTATTCTTCTTGGATACTCAAATGTTGATCACCTTGAAAGACCCTGATCTTTTTTCCACTAGAAGGGTAGATTTAAGAGGCATTAAGTGAAGAAGAACATTTACAAAAAGGATTAATAATTCCACCAAACATTTTTTTAAACAAACAAAGCTCCACTATAAAGGAGAATCTTATGAAGAAATGACATTTGAATTTAACAATAACAAAACTTACAGTAAAAACAAATACAGCAGCTAAATTTTACTTTGAGAGTCATACAGTTATAAAGCTGTTTATAGACACTGGCTCCCTAATTAGTGGATCTTTATCTCTGCATTTGTTTGATACCTGAAATGTTTACTTTAAAGCTCTAAACTCTACCAACAGCCACATCTCTGTTTGGCTACACTCTCTGCTACTATGACTTATTAAATATGCTGCAACTGATTTTTAGAGGACTGTCTAGAAAGTCGTGGTACTCATCACTTAAAGTATGTTGTAGTACCAAAGCCCTCGGGACAGAAGCAAAAGGAGTAATTACTTACTTCTAAATGTTTGTGAATGAAATGGAATACAGTGAAAAGAGAGTCTTCCTTTAGCTCCATTGTTGAGACGCTAGGATTGGCAAAGAAAAATCTTTTTTAATGACAAATCATAATTTTCACATCAATGTAAAATGAACTCATAACAGTGATTTTATTTAATTCATTATTAAATGAGAAAATCCAAACATAGGCACATTTCATAAGCCAGGAATATTTACATGTATTTACCGATGGATGCAAAATTGTCTTTTCCACAGAGGGGGTGAAGTTGTTCCTTCCCATGGAATGAAATTATTTGTTTCACTATAGACAAAAACTACTTTCATTGCTACCTAAAATTTGATGAGTTGTAAAATAGCTCAAAAGCAATGAAAGCTATGTAGCCTACGTATAATCAGAATCCACTATCTGGGAAGGTTGCACTATAAAAAATGCACAGAATTCATACAAGCATATGTTTTCTTCTTTCCCTAGAATCCAATGGAAAATGAGAACTTCTAAAAAGAAAATTAAGTACATAATCTGTTCAGCCAAGAGGATAGATAACACAGCAGAAATTCTGAAATGCCAAGTCATGTATCTATCTCATTGAGGGTAGATTTTATATCATTGCTTCTAACTATGTGGGAAAATACCAGCCACAGTCAAGTGACAGGAAGGGAACTAAATAATATCCTGCTGTATGATTTAAATGGAGATTTACTTCTAAGTGAAAGAAATTTTTAGGTTTTAATAGGAGGGGGTTAAAATACATCTCGTCCTAACATATAAGGGTAATCAGGAAATGTACATGCTGGAGAAGGTATGGCATTACTTTCATGGGATATGAACATTACTGTCACTACGATTTTGTTATAATACCTTTTTCTGTCTCAGTACTTTTGACAATAATAGCTTGTCAACACCTGCGTGGATTTTACATAGAAAGATCACATAAGCACAAATAATATAAGAGAACATGGAAAGAGTCTGGTTTCTTAGCTCAACATTTATATTACAACACATCTGAAAATTTCTTATCAAAGAGGAAATAAGTAACTCTATCGTGGAGTGAACAAATGGTACCTGGAAAATAATAACCCTAGATAAAAAAAGAGAAAATGAAACGGACAGCTCATTTCTGATAAAATGAAAAGGAAACAAAAATATAAATTCTTGGGTTTTTTTGATAATAAGTCAGTAAATACATACACACAATATTATAAATACATGAATAAAGAAGGGAATAAAATCACTTTATGCTCTGGGAGCTCACAATCAATTTGGGGAGAGCTGTATTTTTAAAAAGTAGCAATAAGAATAGAAAGAAGGCCATCATTCTGTGGGAGACACGCCAATCATGAGACACACCAGAGAAGTGCGTTAATTATGGCGGATTCATCTGATGTCCATCTGCAAGAGTCATTCTAGGAGCCCACAGGGTCACTTACCACTGCTCGCACTTTTTGCACATACAAGAGCAAAAAGAATAAAACGAGTAGGGAGCAATTTCAGATAATTAGAAATTTGAAATCTCCTGCCTGCGGCTAAGGTGTCATAAACAGTCTGTATTTGTAGCAACACAAAAATTCAAACTTATTCAAGACCAGGAAATGATCAAATTTACAGCAAAGCATAGTGATTTTTACAACCTGAAATGACAACAAATATTTCCTTCACAAACATGGGTTCCTTACCTGGCCAATTACTTCACCCTTCTCTTGAATTTTGAATTAATTTCCATAAGGAGAATCGAAAAGCCAGAAGCTAGTATGAATTTTCCCACCACATTTTTTTTCCTGAGTAGCACTTGTATACAATTTGAAGATGTCTTTCATCATCTCCCAACCCCAGTCCCCAACCCGTTGATACGTCTCATTTATTTATACAACCCACCTCCCACCTCCTACCATAAGGCCTATACATATTTTCCTGAATTTTGATAATTTTACCTAGGATCTTGCTTTTGGATCAAAGATTGTGTGTCTCTACTCATGTTTAAATGTGTTACACGATAACGCACAAGATTTAGCCATGCTTTTCTCCTCTTTCTTTTTTTACAATAGTTCTAGATAGCATGGGGTGCATGTGATACTTTAATACAAGCATACAATATGTAATATTAAAAACTGGATAGTGAGATATTCATTACCTCAAATATATACCATTTCTTTGTTTGGGTAACATTCCAAATCTTCTCTTCTAGCTATTTTGAAGTATGCAAAATGAGTTACTATTAGCTATAGTCATTCTATTGTACTATATGTAACACTAGAAGTTATTCCTTCTGTCTAACTGTATATTTGTACCTATGAAGCAGCCTCTCTTCATCCTCTCCCCCCCACCACCATTTCCAACCACTATTAACCACCCTTCTGTTCACTACCTATGGTGTATCAATTTGTAAAGCTCCCCCTCTGAGTGAGAACATTGAATAGTTGTCTGCTTGGCTTATTTCACTTAAGATAATGGCCTCCAGATCTGTCTATGTTGCTGCAGGGACATGATGTCATTCTTTCTTATGGGTGAATACTATTACACCACAATTTCTTTCTTTCTTTATATGTCTGTTGATGGACACTTAGGTTGATTCCATAGCTTGGGTATTGTGAATAGTTCTGCAGTGAACATGGGAGTGCTGATATTTCTTTGATGTATTAATTTCCTTTCTTTTATATACACACCTAGAAGTGGGGTTGCTGAATCATATAGTAGTTCTACCTTTAGTCTTTTGAGGAAACTCCATACTGCTTTCCACAGTGGCTATACTACTTTACATTCCCACCAGCAGTGGGAAAGCTTTCTCCTTTCCCCTCATTCTTGCCAGAATTTATTATCATCTGTCTAATAATAGCCATTTTAAATGGAAAGATGAAAATTTATGATTTTGATTTTTGTTGTGACTAGTTTCCCAGCCCATTTCCCTCCTCCCCCCCACACCGAGTCAACTCCAGGAACAGGGCAAGTCCTTCCTCCCCTCAGGGTTCCCAGCCATGTTCCATTTCCAGGCTCCTTCCCCCTAGAATTGCCAAGAACAAGCTTCAGAACAAAGAAGAAAAGTCCCAAGTTTCACAAAACCCCCAAGTTCTCAGTAGATAAACAATGGTGGAAAACTCACTGAAACTTGATTAATTACTATTGTATAACCATAATTATTGTGATATGAGACATATCCATTGTTAACCAAAGCTGTATTAATCATCATTACATTACTGTAACCATTGTCATATCCATGACTACCCAAGTGGTAACCCCCCTTAGCCAGCCATGTTTTGCTTCTGTAATATGCTTGCACAAAACCTATAAAAGGCAACCCACTCCCCTACTTGGCTGCTGACTACCTATCAGTGTATCAGCCCCTGCAGTAAGTAAAATAAATTACCAATTAATTACATCTAAGTGGGGGTCTGACTCTATCTTTTCAGGTCACAGGGAATACCAAAATTTGACGTTCCCTGATGATTACTAATCATTTTTTTCCTATATTTGTTGTCAATTTGCATGCCTTCTTTTGAAAAATATCTGTTCAGATCTCTAGGCCCCTTTTTTATTTGGATGATTTGGAGACATTTTTGCTGTCGAGTTGTTTGAATTCATCATATACTCTGGTTATTAGTTCTTATTGGTTGCACAGCTTGCAAATGGGTTCTTTACTTCTGTGTGTTGTCTTTTCACTCTGTTGATTGTTTCCTGGTCTGTGATGAAACTGCTTACCTTGTAGTAATCCCATTCATCAATTTTTGCTTTGGTTGTTTGTATTTTTGAAGTCTCACTTAAGAAATCTTTGCCCAGACCAACATCCTGAAGCATTTCAATACTGTTTTTGTAGTATTCTTATAGTTTTAGTTCTTATATATAAGTCTTCGATTTATTTTGATTTGATTTTTGGATATGGGGAGAAATAGGGTTTAGTTTTTACACTAATTCCCAGGAGAATTTAGTGAGGAGACAGTCCTGCAAGAACAGTGTATCTTCTTGGCACCTTTGTTGGAAGTGAGTTGGCTCTAAATACATGGATTTATTTCTGGGTTCTCTATTCCGTTGGTCTATATGTCTCTTTCTATGCCCGCACCATGCTGTTACGGTTCCTTTGCTTTTATAGAGTATATTTTGAAGTGAGGCAATTGGATGCCCCCACCTTTGTTTTTTTTCTTCAGATACTTTGGCTATTTGGAATCTTTTGGTCATTAAAGCACATAGTAGCTAATCTGCTAAGACAGCCCTAATGCAGTGGTTCTCAACCTTCATAATGCCGTGACCCTTTAATACAGAACCACCACCCTAATGAGTTCTGCCTCCTACTAATCACATAGTCACACTTTTGTGAACCCCCCTCTCACAGGGAATCTGGCTTTGGAACACTTTAACCAAGAGTATGAAGCAGAAGTTAACAGCTGCCAGTTCTGGAGTTGAGTCTGAAGAAGGCCAGGTAGCTTCTGCTTTTATGTTCTTATGAGCCTCTCCCTGCCTCACATGTTCACTTGCTCCTCCATCTTTTGTCATGGATAACATAGCACCAAGGCCCTCGCCATGCTCTTGAAATTCTCAGCCTCCAAACCTATGAGAAATACATTTCTTTCCTTTATAAATTACCCTGTCTTTGATATTCATTATAGCAGCAGCAAACAGCCTAAGATAATGGCATACTGGCTTTGCTATCTTGTGATGCATATTTTATGATGCTGTTTGGTGAGCTGGGTTTGAGGACCTGGGGAGAGAAGAGACAGAATATCTACCATTGACCACGTGCTTACTACCTGTTTGGCTTTGTGCGGAATACTGTTAACCAGACTGTCACTATTGCTCACTGGAACACTACCGTGGGAACCGTAATTATACAGAGGAGGAAGGTAGGGATCAGGGTAACCAAATAACTCACCAGAAAACACAGCAAGTAATTTGTAAATTCAAATCCAGGGCCTATGTTTGTAATAAGAATGCTATTTGACTTCACACCCAGAACAGACGGAAAAATTTCAAGATACAATAGAGGATGAGTGACTTTTGGTTAATGTACAATGTAGGTTTGGGGTTAGTTTTTAATAACCTTCCACAGTAAGATCAGAGATACTCATGAAAGCTTTCAGAAAGTTTATGGACCATTTCACCTGTAAGAAGTGGAGAAACAGGAGTCGAATCAGTGGTCCATGTAAGTGGTGTCAGGTTAACTCTGATGCCGTGATGGGCATCTCTGACCCAGTGGTGAGTGGGCTGGTAATGACCTACTGTTTGATCCTGCAATTCCATCACTAGGCACATACCCAGATGGACAAAAATCATTTTACACAGAAGACATTTGCACCAGAATGTTTATTGCAGGTCAATTCATAATTGCCAAGTCGTGGGAGCAGCCCAAATGCCCATCAAGCCACAAATGGATTAACAAAATGCGGTATCTGTATACCTTGGAATACTATGCAGTCAAAAAGATGGAGCCTTTACATCTTTTATATTTACCTGGATGGAATTAAAACATATTCTTCTTAGTAAAGTATCTCAAAAGAATAGAAAACAAAGTATCCAGTATACTAAATACTATGATGAAGCCAATATATAATCACTTACACATTCATACAAATAATAAAACACAAATATAGTCCAGAAAGAAGGAGGAGAGAGGAGGGAGGGGGTAGGGGAGGGGGAGATTGAGTGGAAGGAGGGTATTCGGTGGGATCTCACCTAATGTGCACAAGACAAGGGTACATTTCAAAACAACTAAGAGTATATTATAAACATCCTACCACAAAAAATAAGTAAGTGAGGTGATGGTTATGCTAGTAAGTTTGGTTTAAGCATTCCACATTGTATACTAAACCATCACCTTATATCCCATAAATGTATGCAGTTATGATTTAAGAAAAATTAAATTTAAAAAATAAACACAAAGTAGTTCGGAGAACATAGTATACTATGGTTTGAAGATGCTTGAAATGAGGGAGAAAGGTCTTCACTCTAGAGAATCACCTGGCCCCTTCCAAACCTAATGACATTAGTGATTGGATTTTCTTGTGTTCAAAGTGTCCATTGATCCAATCACTACAGCTCAAACTGGGCAAAATAGTGATTCTAGTACCTGATGATCCACGGTGAACTGAACATTCACCTATGTGTATCTATTCCATGGACATTTTAATTACAAGTTTGACAAATGTATTTATTGACACACCTGATAAAAGCGCTCACACCTAACTGACAAACCCATAATCGTAAATTCATAAAGCGGGCACTTCAAGCAGCCGACTTTGAATGTCTCTTTCATTAAGGAATGGATTGGGTTTGTAGAGGCCCAAAGCAAAAACCTCTCTTATGCAATGGATTATTATAGGTGTATATGAAATGATAACATGATCTCACTTATTTATTACTGATTACTTAATAGAAATGAGAAAAAGAGAGATTGTTTTCCTTCTGAACAAAGTAAATCTTTGCTTTTTGTACAAATAAGCAAATCATTAAGTAAATAATAACTCGAGCATTAGATAAAAGTCTATTATCTGCTTGATTTCCCCAATGTCTGCCTACTTGCTGATGATTTTAAACTTTTAATGACTGTACCTGTAAAAACGGCTCATCCTGATTAACTTACAACCCAGTTTACGTAAGTAACACCTCGTCACTTCCATGTTATCCACTGAGCCTTCTGTGATGTTCTCATTCAATAAGATGAAGCAGCACAAATTCAGAACCATGTTTCCTCTGATGTGAGGGGGAGCATTATTCAACACTAATGGAAAATATATTTACATGTTGCCAGCAACTCCATTTACAAGCTAAAGCTGTAAATGTTTGACAAACTTCCAACGGAATATTTATAGCAGTTTCCCCCCTGAGAAATAATTGCACTCTCCATACAAGCCTGTGATAAAAAAAAAAAAAAAAAAGTAGTTTGGGAAATGCATGTTTCTTTATGGTTCAACAAAAGTTTAGAATCGGAATATTATTGAATGAGGAGGATTGGTCACTCCAACTCTGTGCCCTGCACAGTAGTAACCTGAAAAACTTAAAAGATCAAGATGCTGTGAAAATATGAATATATTTATAGATGAAGAAGCTTATGCTCCCTCTTCTTGCGTCTGAAATCTAACCATTATATACAAACTGGATCGGGGCTGCTGTAAATACTAGAAGGCTGATCAAAACTGTTTACAAAGCATGTATTTATGACATTGATTAACCTGAAATACACAAATATCGTGGGCACAGATGTGTATTGTATTTCTTGAATTCAGTGTTCACTTTCCAAGAGATTATAATAATGAATTTGTTACTAAAGCTGTTAAGAGAGAAAGATTCTGGTAAAATTTAATGAAAACACTAGAGGAGCAGTTGGCTAATCCATAGTTAATAAATAAGATTTTCCTTCCAAATTAAAAATGGTGTTTCTTTGAGTATTTTTAATAACTCAAGCTAGCTAGGGCTGCTTGCCAACATACATACTTAAAAAGAAAAAGCTTAGTAAATTAGAGGAGTTTGGGGTACTTCATGTCATTAAATTATAACTGCAAGTGATATTTTTCCACTGATGTGACTAGCTGTTAGACATAATCACTTAAACTGAGTGATAATTTAAACTGTCCCTACATAACAATAAAATAGCAGATCAGCTCAGCAAGAAATGTATAATCAAGCAGATTGGGCTTATACACATTTGGTTGATTGATAGAACTTTTCACTTTTTAACCGTTCATCTCAGTGTGTTAGAGCCTCAGCCACAACTATATAAAACCCCAAGACCTGTACACGAAGTGAATGTTCAGGATGAAAGGTTCTGACTTTGCTCTGTGATCACCCAGGGATTAAACGCACCATTGAAACTGCTAGATTCAGCTTCCCCACTCCTGCCTCCAAAATTATATCCTTGTAACTGACTCCTCTGTACTTGGCAGAGAACCTGGCTGGCCCAAGGTAGTGCTGAGATACGACCAAGATGCTTTGTGGCTCCCCCAAATCCCTGATTAAAACTTTCTCCTTCCTGATAACATCACTACCCGGTTGTCCTGTTCCCCCCAAGTGGGTCAGTGCAGTGCTATACTGTGCTCAGGTCAGCATGTCTCAGGATTGAAATCAAAAACCTTTCTCAACCCTGAGAAAGTCAGTGGTTTCCTTATTGCTTTTGAAAATCTATTCAGGTCTATGAAGCCAAACTCTGTGAACCGCTTACATTCCACAGCACTGTTAATGCGTTAGCCCATGAGTCTGACGCAGGAGTGTCCAGTGACAAGATTTCATATCCACTGTTAGTGCGAGAGAAAGCACAGATGTGGGCCTCGGTCCTGTGTCGCTCCTGTGGCAGTTACCATATGAACACTGACTCCCATTCCAGAGTTACAAACATGACGCCAGGGTAAAAGTCTGTATTTCATAATCATCTGCTTTTCAAATGCAGATATTCCAGATTCTGACTCATTGTGGTGTCCAAAAACTTGCATTTACTTAAAAAAACAACATAGATGACATTGAGGCATGGTTACAGTTGAGTACCACTTGGACTAGATTCTACCTATTAGATTATTACTGAAGTCCATTCGGTAATTAAGTTTCTCTGCTATGCAGTAAACCGTCTGTCTCCTTAACTACGAGAGAAAAAAGTGCAGTAAACTGTCTTTTTCTGTGAGTCTTTTCCTGGACATTTAGATTCCCAAACAGAGATTTTTAAGTAGCAAACACGATATGGGGTTTAAATCCAAATTTCCTTTTCTCTTAATACTCGCTATTGATGAATGAGCAGCAGAGTTCTGGCTGCCTCCGTTCCATTACTGAAATGAATAGGCAAGTGTCATTAAAAGCATCCCTGGCCAAGCTATCTATACTGCAAAAACAAGCTCCCTGGGGACTGGAGAGTATATGTCTCTTTCGATCAGAACATCCTGGTGGCTTTCATGTGTATGGGTGACTGATTAAGAGAGCTCATCATTGCTGCCTCCTGGACAGCTCAGCAAATCTGAACTAGAGCACTTCTGCCACCTAGTGTTCAAAGAGCACAAAAGCACTCCCAGCATTTAAGTAAGTGGCTCTTCTCTGTCAGGCCTAAATGAGTTTTTACTTTCTTTCTTTTTTTTTTTCTTATTTCTTATAGCATAACTGTGTACATTAATGCAATCATGCGTGGAGTACAGTGTGCTGTTTTCATATACATTTTGAAATATTCTAATCAAACTGGTTAACATAACCTTCATTTCATTTTCTTAGTTATTGAGTTAAAACGTTCATACTCTGCTTTTAGAAAGATTCACTTGTACCCTTGTAAGATAAACCATAGAGGTGACCCCACCAATCTCCCTCCCTCCCCCATCCACCCCTCTTACTTTCCTCCCACCCCCTTCCCATATTCTAAGACTATAATTAGGTTATGACGTTCCTATAATAGCTATGAATTAGTTTCAAAGTAGGGCTGTGTACATTGGATACTTTTTCTTCCATTCTTGAGATACTTTGCTAAGAAGAACATGTTTCAATATGGCTAATTTCAAGTCATAGCTGGCTGGTGGGTGGGATATAGGGAACAAAAATAGTTCTGGGACAAAAACAAAAAGATCCAAAAACTATACCGCATTACTCTCACCCGCTTAATGAACAACTTGGAGTCTAACAAATAGGTCCTTAACCTTATAATTTATTTGTGTGACCCACATTCTGATTAACATTGGCTCCATAAACTAAGCTGCCCAATCACCAAACATCTTTAGAGCTTCATCCATGGTATGGATGGAAGCATGTAATTTGCACATGAAACCTATGAACTCAAGAGTTTTTGCTCTGCTTTGGAAGGTAACAGATTTTTTCTGGTAGTAGTGATTTGATTTAACTTTCAATGAGAGGTTAACAGTGAGGACTACAGTAATTGGGTGCTGAAATTCATATCTCACAAACTGCAATTCATATCAGAATGCTCTTTCTGTACAAAAAGCCTCTAGCTCATGGTTCAGTGAGCTGAACATCCCTATCTTAGATGGATAATGAGAAAGGTACTTAATCTCTCACCTTGGGCTCCCCAGCTATGAAATGAAACGTCTGAACTTCCTCTCCACATCAAGGAGGTAGTGAGAAATAGCTATTTGTATTAAAAAGATATGTGTGTATTGTGGTCTGTACCAATGCCCTTTCCTCTGGATAGGGTACGAGCCATGAACCATAAATGGGAACAGAGATAAGTCACTTGAAAAATGTATTAAAGCCAAAGGAGTCTAACTGTGATAACTAGAGTTTCCTCTTGATCCATACAATTTTAATTTTCCTTAGAAAACATGTAAAAAATAATAACTATATTTAGTTATTAATTGTTCTCATGAGAATTTACCCAACCATCTTTATGGAAGTAAACTTCACCTGACCTTTCTACTTGGTACTATCATTTACCAACCAAAAAACTAAATCCCATTATTTGAGCACCCACTATGTGCCAGGCACACCTGCATATTTCATTTACTATAATGACCCTGAGAAGTAGACTTATTTTATTTCACCTACCCCAGGAAAAAGCTAACATTTATGGAAGTTAAGGTAGCACAACCAGTAAATGATAGCATTGAATTGAAGTCAATCTCTAAAAGACTTTCCAAAATCTCACAGTTTTCTGATGTTCATAGGGAATGACAAGAACATCCAAAGCCCTAGTTCCTCCCTCTCCAAAATCCATTCACTTTTCATACCATAAGCCAGCTATCTCCTTAGCTCTGTTGGGGAAAAAGAATAATGGTCTTGAAGAATTCAAAGTCAATCAAACTTTTATTTATATCAACAAAATACTATAGTCATGTCAACATACCTTAACAAGAAACTTGCAAGAAGTTGCAAGAAATGCCAAGATTTAATGAAGGGTCCTCTGACATGTATACATTAGTAAATTAGGATGTAGATTGAATCAATTCCACTCAAGACTATTTTCGTCTTATTTTTCTAAAATACTTATTTTACCCATCATGTAAAATTCTCCAAGGCCTTCAATAAACATTTGAAGCCATCCCCAAATTAATTTATACCTAGGGGAAAGCCATTACTATTGCCTATTTCAAGAAGCTTCCTGTCAAATCCATCTCATTTATTGTCTTGTCAGAGAGTGCCTTGCTTACTCATCTGTGCTACTTTGCATACAGCATCAGCCAGGCCTGGAGGGATCTTCTCTACCCTGTATGGATGTTGAGATACTTCCATTACTTGTGTGGCCTGAGCTTTGGCCTCACCTCTATGGTGAGGGCATCGTCATTATGCTGGCTCTCAAGTCAGTCTAATATCCCACGGCTCTTACTATATTTCTACTCATTTTCAGAGCATATATTTATTTGCATACACATCTATTCCACTTTACAGCAAAGATTCTGTATTTTGGGGCAGTAATCCAATCATGATTAATAGAGCATTAGAGTCATTAGGCGTATACTCAGAGGTAGGCACAACTTAGGAGACTTAATGTTTTAATTTAAGAAGGATTATGTGACAGAGGGTCTGAAAGAAGTGAGTGGAAAACATTTGCTGAGGAAAGAAAGGAAACTAATATTTCTGAAGGCATACTATGCTCCAGGCACTACAGTGGACATTTTCATAGGCTTTATCTCATTTAATCCTATCCACAGCTCTAGAAGTAACGTTTTCCCATCTTTGTCGATAAAGAATATTAACATTATAAAACCATAAAAAAAATTGAGAAAGACCAAATATTTAATGAGTTTATATCAAGCCCACAGTTCCAAGTTCCAGAATCTATGCTTTTCTTTTTTTTTTTCTTCCATGTGGGGGAATTTTCTTGTCTTTAGCCTTGGGAAAACAATCCTGTGAGATTGTTGTGTGCCTAAGGCCAGAACAAAAGTCCTGCGGAATAGTAGGAATTATCAAGAAAATTTCTGTTGATGGAAACCCAGGCCATTTGAATGAATGACTACTTTTAAAAGACAGTTTTTCTCTTTGCCACTGAATTCTCCTGTAAATTATTTGAGACTTTGGACCTTAACTTATCAAAGAGATATAGTACTTAATTTTAATACAGTAGGTTTAATTTAGTTGCAACACTAAAATTTTAAGGATACATTAAGATGAATACCCACCATCTTCTGTGAATTTAATTCATTTATAATGTATTTTTTGTGGCATAAATCTGGATTAAACTATTTCTTCCCAATGTGCATACTCCTGAAGTAAAGTTGGATTAAATTCTAAACTAATTTAGTTAAGTATCTAAAGTGGGATAGAGGCCTTGCCATTTCATAGTGTAGCTTCCCTTGAATCCAGAGTCTCTGTCTGGACCACAAACATGGATCAACAATGCTGCTAGCAGAATCTCCCAGTATCAGCAGCTTATTTCTCACTTACCTACTCAACTCTGTGCCCAGTTTGAGCTACTCCTTGTGGCTTCCTGGCTTCTTGTTATGTTTAACCAATGGGAAGTGCCGGCTGGCAGGGGTTCAGAAAGCAGAAGAAAAAAGAAGCAGGATGGGTATAGTCACCATTCCCCTCTCCCTCCCTTCCACACCAGCGCTGGCTTCCTGCCTACCTGTAGTTTGGCAGGGACTTCAGGTGGCTCTGGCTCTGAGCCTAAAGTGTCTTCCTGTGTCCCTTCTCTTGGGTCCCTGAGGCTGAGTGCTTCACTATGCCTCGCTCATTCCTTAACCTGTTAGTAGCTTTGGAAATAGCTCTCTTTTAAGAAAACAGTCAGTCTTCTGGGTGAGCCCTCTGCTTTCCATCAAGCCCCTCATTTTATAGACATAATTTTTTTTTTCTGGTCAGCGAGGGCACTGGGTCAGGATCTTTGAACTTGCAACAGAGTTTAGATAAGTCCTGAGCGTCTGGAGCCAAGGTGGAGGGAAGAGTTGGGCAGAGAGAAGGGCAGCGTCAGTGCAGCTGGAAGGCAGAACCCGAATTCGATAGGCCCAGGAAAGTGGGCTCCCTTTTCTCTGGGGGACTGGGAGGGCCTGTGTCTGGCCAGGCTGAGATTCTAGGTCTGTTGCCATCATGGCCTCCTCAGGTTCCTGGGCAATTTGATAGACATCATTGGAAAAATATATGAACAGCTACTATGATCATTTCATTCCTGGCTGTACCTATAACTTCACATGTATAGCCAGAATCTGAAATGTAAACATAGAGAACTCATGTTTTTATAACCCAAATTTATTTTTTCTTTAGGTTTAGTTAATAATTATTTATTTATTTCAGAAGAGATTTGCATCCTATGAGTATGACAAAGGACTGATAACTATAATGTACAGAGAACCCAAATTAATCAACAAGAAAAGACCAAATTTGTAGAGACAGTCTCACTTTGTTGCCCTGGGTAGAGTGCTGTGGTGTCATAGCTCACCACAACCTCAGACTCTTGGGTTCAAGTGATCCTCTTGACTCAGCCTCCCAAATAGCTGGAAATACAGGAGCCCACCACAACGCCCAGCTACTTTTAGAGACAGGGTCTCCCTCTAGCTCAGGCTGGTCTCCAACCCATGAGCTTAGGCGATCTGCCCACCTTGGTCTCCTAGAGTGCTGGGATTACAGGCATGAGCCACTGTGCCCAGTCCCCCAAATTTATTTATTGAATGCTACAGACTAGATCCTCAGTTCTGCCTTAGAATTATTTCTCACAGAATAATATTTTAATTTCTTATCACAGATAGTCTCTTTCCTTTCTGCCCCTACAAAAGTACCAAAAACAAACAAATAAAAATTCTGTCTGGAAAACATAGAAGCCTATATCTGACTCTATCACGGAATATATTTTTTGCACTTCGATTTCCTCAAAGAGAGACAAAAGCATTATGTGTTCTTAAGGAGGGAATATTTTTCTTTCACAAGGTTTGTTAATTTTTCATCTTTATCTCCATAGCTTCTTAAGAATTAATTTCATGTACACCGTGTATGACACAGGAGGGCACTTTGGTTCCAAATCAATTATTTTGACCCTCTGGACCCTTTGAAGGGAGGGAAATGAGGGAGGGAGGTTATAATTGAGGGTAGGAAGACTGCACCAATAATTATTTATTAGCTAACACTTAGCTAAACTGCACTTAGTGTGTAATTACTAAATAGTTACCACTCCCTTCAAAAATCTTAACATTTTTAGCTCATATAGTCCTCCTAACATTAGATGTTGATATTAGCATCGTGCGTATGAGGTGAGATAGAAAGATGAAGCCCTTTGTCGAGGGTCCTAAAGTGGCCAGGACTTGAACCAGGCAGTCTGCAGACAGGTCTAAAATTAGGGCTTTCAGTCACAGCAATGCACCGTGTCACTCAGACCCTCATCTTCTACTTCTCCTTTTTCTGTTTGCTCTTCTCACTAAAATAGGAAATAAAAATAAATACAGCAGGTTTTCCATATGGGTGAATTCCGTATCTGTGGATTCAGCCAACTACAGAACAAAAATATTTTTAAGAAGTTGTGCCTCTACAGAACATATGGGGACTTTTTTCTGTCTTTATTCCTAAACAATATAGTAGAACAACTATTTATAGAGCCTTTACATTTTGTTGGATACTATGAGTCATCTATGGATGACAAAGCACTAGGGAGGATGATTGTAGCTTTTTACAAATATTTTATAATATGGAATTGAGCATTCCCGAACTTTGGTATTCATGGGGGAACCTGGAACCAGTTCCCCCAAGGCCCAAGACTGTAAATAAAATTATTTCATCATGATACCATTTAAGTGAAACAAAATGAAATGAATCACTGAGAAAGAGAGTCATTTTAGAAATGACCAGTGGTGGCATAAATGCTCCCAACAGCATGTTTCTGATAGCACAGATCAGTGCCATGATGAGAAAAAAATTCCAATCCCATTTCTGGGCCACAGTTGACATAATAACCTAGGAAGGCTGCTCTGGCTCTAACTGTGTATAGGTCATTGTACATCCGTTATGATACTTTTCCTGGTTATAAGATATGACTGATAAGATCACTGTATGATAATTACATTTCCTTTCTATTACTCTTGACAATATTTGTAATAATATATCCGGAGTCTGATTGCAACATTTGTAAGCATTTATAGCTTACCAAGCAATTTGACATCAAAGTTGAAAGAATAATACCGAGTGCTTAACCCAGCATTTTCTTTGGCTTCAATTCATTTGCATTGCACGTTTTTACTCATGTGGGTTGGACTGTTTCTCCCAGCATATAAAACATATTCCTGCTATGGAGCTTGAGATAATGGAGGATGTGTGTGTGGTCCGGGGTGTGTGTCAGTGGTTCATAAACCTGATTAACCATCACAACCACCTGGCCAGCGTTCTGCAGGTACAAGTTGCCAGCCTCCTCTTTGGAGCTTCTGATTCTGGTTCTAACAACTGAATTGGCATTTAATATTTTCTGCCTGACTATGATGGTTTGCCAGTGGAAAGATTTCCCCAGTTTGAATACCTTGAGAGGCTATGAACAGACTGTGAACCTCCAGTTGGTTGCCCTGGAACATACCTGTTATTACAAATATTTTACTGAATCACATTTTTGAAAAGACTAATAAGACTCCAGAGTCTACAAGCAGAAAGGCACAATGCAGGGAAGTAAGAGAGTCAAGCAACGTCAGGGCCCTCAGGGCCTCCGAGGTGGCGCTCTCCAGGGTCCTGTCTATGCTCACAAAGAAACATTTTTCCTCCAGATTGGATGAGATTTGTATAAGAACTTTGGTTTGGGGGGAATTCCCTTATAGTTTGATTATATGGACAAGAGAGGTTGTCTAGCTAATTATCTTGATGAAAACCTTCAATATTTAAGCTTGGACTGAGTGCCACCAACAGAGTTTCAAACTTTAAACAGCATTATTATAAATGATTATTTATTCCATTGCTGTTATGTTGGGCAAGATTGGCCAGACTAGACTTCATATTCCCCAGAGATAAGCACATGGCTGTTCCAGTTCAATTGTACACTAACTGCACCCTCATAATTTCACAGACTCACCCCTCCCCACACATGCAGCCCAAAGGTGTCACATGCATGGAGTTAAAGGATATCTATAATACACATGAGCAATGGTCAGTCCAGGGCTACAGCAAGAAGAGGACCCTAATTTTTAATGCTCCTTTGGTTGTCATGGCTATTTCTCAATCTCAGATTTCTGCTTATGTTATCCCACTGTCTGCTTTTACCATTAGAACTCTTAACATCTGGGTCATGGTTATTTTAAATTTTCTCTCTGGGAAGTTCAATAGTTATGTCATAACTGAGTCTTATTCTCATGCTTGCTTTGTCTTTTCAGACTGTTTTTCTTGCTCTTCAGTATACCTTGTAATTTTATGTTCAAAACTGGACACAATATATTGGGTAAAAAAAACGGAGGTAGACACACCTTTAGTATGAGGTTGCATATTAATCTGGCTAAGAGTCTCATTATGTTTAAATACTTGCTGTATGTCTAGGTGCCAGAGTCTTCTATTTCCTTTAATGTTTTTGTTTTGTCATTGCTGTTGTCTTTAGGTTTTTCTTTTTTTTTTTCTTTCTCTTGAGACAGAGTCTCATTATGTGGCCCTTGGTAGAGTGCTATGGCATCACAGCTCATAGCAACCTCAAACTCTTGGGCTTAAGCAATTCTCTTGCCTCAGCCTCCCAAATAGCTGGGAATACAGGCACCCGCCACAACACCCAGCTACTGGTATTTTTCCATTGCAGTTGTTGTTGTTTAGCAGGCCCAGGCTGGGTTCAAACCTACCAGCTTCCATGTATGTGGCCGGCACCCTACCCACTGAGCTACAGGCACTTCCTGTCTTTGGGTTTTTCTAAGAACTCATTCTTAAATAATCCAAATCATGTAGCTCTTTCAGGTACAAATCCACTCTTATTCTACTGAAGCCCCATGAGTGCAGTGGTCAAGAGTGGGAGAGTGGGGGAAGAAGAGCATTCTCTAATCTTAGGACTAAATCTCAGTCTTTCACTGGGTCTGCCACTGGGCTGTGATTTTCACAGGTATTTCTTACCTGTTTTGGTCTTCCCACTTAGGTGAGACAGGAAAGCTATGGTTGGAAGCAGTTAGGTAATTGTCCTGCAGAGGACCTAAGATAAAGTCTTTTTCACTAGAGGGTGGGACTTTGTTAAAATGAACAAACTAGTGATATTTCAACATGGTTAATCTTTTCCTCCTCATGCTAAGGTAACTTTTTTCCTGGGTGGGTGTGGGGAAACTGATGTGGTTCCTGGAGTAAAACTCTAGAATGCACAGGGGTCCTCCTAAGACAGGCTCCCAGGATTTCCTCATTCTCCAGCTCTTCGCAGCCTCCAGCAATTCACCAAAATTACCATTCCAGTGATCCTTGCCATTCCTAGCTCCATGGCTTCTGTTCCAGGTAAGCTGAAGTCAGCCCCACTCTGTATTCATCTTTCTCTCCACATTTCAAGGTAGCACTTGGCCCTGTGACTTCAATTCTCTGCCAGATCCCAGAAATAATCGATTTTTAATGTGTTCAGCTTTTTTCCTGTTGTAAGGCTGGACTTTCAAACTCTTTATATGTCATAATTGAAATCTAAAGTACAAAGATGTTGCTATAAAGAACTTCCAAGTCTATTAGGAATAGAAACTAGATGAAATAGCACCAAAAGATTATACGAGGAGTGATCTATACTTCCCTTCGTATTGTAGACAAACCATTCAGAACTTAGCTCACTGTGTTCCTCTCTATATAGAAAGATTACAGAAAAAATTAATAGCATTGACAAGCTTACATGGGAATATTTTCTGAATTTAAGAAGTAAAAGAAATACAAGCCCATTTTAGAAACTTTTTGTAAAAGATAACCAAAAAGCAACCATGGTAACTTATTACATAGATATATTTATGTCCTGTTATTTACAAAAGATAAGGATAAACCAATACATCATCAAAAGAATTTTTCCAGCCAGAGTGAATATTTTCCCCTTCATCCTCCTTTTCTTTATAGAAACCTCCAATGAGCCCCAATGCCCATCTACGAGGGAAAAGTGAGTGGATCAAAGGAAAAAGTAACATAATTTGAATAGAGTACTATTCACAGCAAAGCAAATTCCAAAATCTTTCATCTCTTAAGACTTTTCAAAATATTTCATTTGAAGAATACAAATTAGGCTGATGTTTTTACGAACTTGCCTATTTCTTAAATGTAGGCCACCCAGATTCTTTGAATGTAAGTAAACATGAGAAAACATATTATTTTATTCACTTTTGGTATAAATTTAGAGCGACTCTTCCATTCAGTCCACCCACACCACCTGAATTAATGCCACGAGGCTGTAGTTGTTGAAATCTCAAACATGTGTGCAATATGTTTTCTCTAAAAGATTTTTTAAACTAGTGGTATGAATTCTTTTAGTTCTCTTATATTTGCCTTTAATTAAGAGAGATGACAAAGTCTCTACCTTGCTCTTAATACTAGGTATGACAATTAAGCTCATGAACTTACTCTTAAAAAATGCTAAATTTATATTCATAGCACTTTTAATAGAATTAGTTTGTGAACTTAATTTTCAGGGTCTCATATAATGACAGATTTGATGGCCATTCTAGAAAAGGCGTTCCAAAATTTCTTTGAAGGGTGGACTAGGCACTGGCAATTCTCAGGGGAAGTACTTTGAAGGTGACCATAGTGATATTCAGCAATGAGGGAGGTAGCACTTTTTCTAGTATAAGTTCATGAACTTAATTGTCCAACCTTGTGTTTGAAAGTAAATTACTATAATACACTTGGCAATACACACAGATGCAAATAATATTTACTTATGATCAGGAAGGATTTGATGCTGCCATTTTTCATAAACCTCACAAACAAATTTATTGATATATCTCAGTTTTCTGGCAGGATGATACGTCAAACAAAAAATGATTCAATCAGACATTCAGAAATCATTCAGTTTTACATATGTGCGACAGGAGAATACAGATGAATTGAAAAAAAAATGCCATATCACTAAAAATAATATTAACTTTATCAAATGTTTTTTTTTTTTTTTTTTTTGGCCAGGGCTAGGTTTGAACCTACCACCTCTGGCATATGGGACCAGTGCCGTACTCCTTTGCACCACAGGCACCACCCAACTTTATCAAATGGATGGGAATATACTGCTGTAGTTACCTATCAAGAATATCATATTTAAGCCTTGGTTTTTATTTTGTACTAAAATTTCAATTGAAGTCATATTCTTTCTTCAAGTTACAAAATTATTCTTTTGCATATCAAAAATTGATTCTTTTATGTGAGTTTCCCACTTCCGCACAAATTGTTTATGGCTAACTGGTTTTGTAAGACTGCAGGAAGTATGCCACCATCCCTTTAATATCCTTTTAAACGAAAGTGGAATGGAATCCACAGGGAATGTTTAGTTACACCAGGAAGGTGGAGATTTGACTGATTTGCTGTTTTCTTATGAAAGGAATGATAAAAGAATTTTTCTAAGATAGTTTTAATCTTTATTAAATCTGTTTTCCTACAAAGAAATACAATACCTCTCTGATACTGACAATACTAATGGATTTGCTGTTCATACTTCCTCTGTACAAAGACAGGAAAAAGATAAAAAGGAAAGGTTGGTCTTATTTCTCTCAAATATAAAACTGATCGTCCAGCAGTGTTAGGTACAAAGATCTCTCTAGAAATTTGCTGACAAATCAATAAATTATCATCCTTATCTGTTACTAGATAATATTCCATTATAATTGTGCAAAAATAATTGTGACACATGTGCTATTTAAATTTGCTACTGTACGTTTGGAATGGGCCTAGGAAATCCTCCTTCTGAATCACCCTAAATTCTCCAGGTTCACAGGTCAGGAAGCTGTGTCTCTAGAAGGAGGCAAAAATAATAAAGTAGAGACAATTCCATGTTTTCTGATATTTAAGCCCAAATGCCCTTTCCAAGTCAAATATCTGTTTGGTTATCTAGTGAGCCTGAGCACAGGATGGTATCCAGATAAGAGTTAAAAGTTTGATGTGTGCAAGAAAGACAGAAACCAATGTAGAAATGGAGACTAGCCAGACAAGCAAAGAAGCGTGGCACCAAGGAAAAAAGAATAACCTCCTGTGCAGATGCAGAGGGATCAGCTAAGGCCCCACACAGTGTAGGCTTTTGGAACAATAGATGGGCACAACTCAAAGGGTTTCAATTTTACTGATGGAATACTCACACGGCAAGTGACAAAGGAATTGGTTCGGCCCATAGAGAGGATTAGATTATCTCTGAGAGAAAAAAAGTACAAAGAAAATGAAAAGTAATTGGCTGAAAGGGAAGAAAGATCAATTTGATGATGTATAAGCTTAACTGTAACTTACGAATATTTGCCCACAAGTCTTCACACAGTTATTTACTTCGTATTAATCTAGGAATGGGTTGAACTTATTTGGAAGTATACACTGAATCCTGCTTCCAGATGGGCCATAGGCTGGAACAAGCACGCCCACAGAAGCCTTGCCACTCCTGCCACACGTAAATCAGAGGTTTCCAATCCACGGGCAGGGATAGGCTGATTTATGCATGCAATGAACTATTGGTCCCTGTACCCTTCCGGGAAGCTGGATCGAAACGGAAGCAATCCAAGCCTGATCAGCAAACCAGAAATAAGCTATGAGGGGTAGAGTGTAAAATAAGCAGATGATGGAACGAGGGGACAGTAAGGCCGCAGACACGCGGATTCTGTAGTCACTGTAGGAACTACACCTGTTGTGGAGAGACAGAGACTGTAAACTGATGGTCCTGGTGGCAGCACTGCCCTTCCACTCTTATAGTTGAACTTGACTGAGGTTGCGCAGGTGAGAGGCAGAAAGTTGACTAGCAGGACCTGCTGTTGATATGCAAACGATCTAAATAAATGACATTGGAGCCCTAGTCACCAGCTTTTTCAAAGTCATTTCTCATAATCAGAAATCTTGCTGTGTCACATGCCAAGCTGGGTATTCCTGGTCCCCCCTCACTTCTCTAACTGTATGAAATCAGACAAGTGGCTCCCCCTCCTGGGGTACTCCCCAAGGTGCATCCAGTTGCATTAAGCACACTGATCTGTGATGATGGAGCCTGAGGGACCACATGTGTTCTGCCAACTCTTTGCTTCCCCAGTAAACCTGGCATTGTACTTAAACTTGTGGCTGGATGATTTTTGAAAAGCCTGAAAGAATTTCTAAGTCTCTACTTTCTGGTTACACTCTGGCTTTAAATGAAAACTATACTTATTTGCAGAAAGGCAGAAGAGTGTGAAGGCAAACTTCAGTCTTTGCAGTTACAGTTAGTCTTTAGTTTGAACAGTGCCTGTGGGACTTAAGGAAATATATAATTTATGATGTGGATATTGATAATACTAAATTAGTTTTATCAGAGGACTAATAAAGAACTGTATGCACAGCATTTAGTACTGTGTATCTTTG
This sequence comes from Otolemur garnettii, assembly GCF_000181295.1. Classification (NCBI taxonomy): domain Eukaryota; kingdom Metazoa; phylum Chordata; class Mammalia; order Primates; family Galagidae; genus Otolemur; species Otolemur garnettii. The sequence goes on from NW_003852403.1 coordinate 30,670,014, forward strand.
TGGTCAACTTGGAGGAAACAACTAGGACAGAGCTATTTACTTGAGTATACTAATTTTATTGCCTGGCACCCAATAAAAATTAGCAGGTGTGTGTATATAATGTATATTGTAGGACCTAGCACATAGTAGATACTTCATAAAAATTACTCCCTTCCTCTTCTTTTCTCCATACTCAAACTATCAGCTTTTTTTTCTTTAATAACAAAACTCAGCCGTATATATGTATAACTTTTGGCTATTCATATAAATTAACTGATCCATCATAAAATAAATAGTCATCATGACTGAATACAAAACCACAGCCACAACAATATCAAAGCTTCAGATTGTGAAGACCAATTTCAAGAAGCTTCCTTTGAGTGAAGTGGACAATGGAATCACCATTCATTGAAATGCTCTGAAGGAGACATGCCCACTTGGAAGTTCTGTCCTGCATGGATGAAATTAAGTCAGTTATGAACAGTGGTCAATCACCTGTTTTGTTCTACCTTAGTTAAATTTAGCAGACAATAGTTTTCTTCAAGGTATGTGCTGAGCATGGTGGGAAGGAAAAACTGATAATATGCAGTTATTGTCCTCCCTAAATTATTGGATTATTTAGAGAATTTATATCAGAAATAATGTATGTGATACTTCTTATAAGAACCCACTTTTCAGAAATCTTTCTATTTCAAATCACCAAACCAACTTGATCAAACAAACACACGTGAAGAGTGGGGAGCAGGACTCTGTCTCTGGTAATCAAAGTCCATGACTTCCTGGGTTCAGGCATGGCTAGACCCTGAGGGTCAAGTAAATAATAAATAATTTGTTCTAGCAAGAATTCAGCCCTGTGATACCAAAACCTTAAGGGGTAGAGGAAATATAAATTGACACTCCTAATATGACTACATGTGAAATAACTTAAAATATTAGCAAGTAGAATACAATAATAGCTTTCTTAAACTTATCAATATCCATTTAAGAGAAGAAACCCACCAAAAAGAAAATATTGACATTGGGCATCTTGGGCACATCACTGCTTCAGGATCTCAGTGACCTAAAGAAGGGTTCATTTGCACTTCTTCATTTAACTGTAAATGAACTTCTGCTACTGCACAAATCACTGGGAGTAAGAAATTTAGCCCATGATTTGAAAGAGTTTAAAATTCCATTGTGAAAAATGTACATTCCTGGAGATTCCAGCTCCTCTTCTGCTCCTTGGCAAGACTTTTTCCCCAGGCAAAGAGTCACTCCAGGATCCCAGAACAGCCCTTCCTCTCCTTCTGTCCCATCTTCACCGTAGCAGCCACACTGGCACCAGGTTGTGGTCTGTGGTTTTCTCTTATTGCAGCCTGGACTGACTAAGACAGCCATTCTCTAACTAAACTAGAATGTACTGAGATAAACACCCTTCATCTCTAAATGGTAAATTGCAGGTGCAGGACAGCACGGAAGCTGAACACAGAAGTGTGGGTCTGTCCTGTCCCAGAAGCATCAGTGGCCATGCTTAGGCTCCTGGGAACAATCACCCTCTGCCAGGTGTTCCACTGTGCCCATCAAACGCTAGAGGATCCACTTCCAGAGGCTGGAGTTAAATATTTTTTTTTCTTGATCTCAGATCTGCAACCTCCTGTCTGGCAATAATGAGATTTTATTCAGCCTCTCAAATTCTCAACCAGTTAGCATGAGCTTTTAGTTCTAGGGATAAAATCTGCCCAAAGGAGAAGAAGTGGTATTTCCAGCTTCTCTTTGATATCCTAGAGTCACTTTTTTAGATCTCTAGCTTGTTTTCACGGCTCATCAGGTGACTGTCTTCAGAACATCCCCCTCTTGCTGTTAGTCCTGATGTGCCTTGACAGGTAATTACCTGACAGACAGCACTTAACTTCTTCCTGTTTACAAAGTTCACTTATTTATTTCCTCCTTCTTTACGATGTGGTTTGACCTTCTGATTGAGGATTCCTCAGCTGCACCCTTTCCAGATGACTTGTCAGTTCAGGTTTTCTCCACTCATCTTCCACAATTTTGGTACAGAATTGATACTTACCTCTATCTTCAACGTTAAAATGCCTGATTTCACCTCTTTATTCTTTGCTTTGGCTTTCTTCAGCCTTCCTAGGTTTATAAAGCCACTCTTCTGTCCAGCTTATCCAAACACTTCATTTATAGAAGGAAATGTTGCCCAGTTTGAGAATTCCAGTAAAGCCAATTGAGATCTGTGAACTAAATTTCTTATTATTTTGTCTTTCAACAGATCAAAGGATTTGAAAAAGACTGTTGAGGACCCTGATACCCCTTGAGAAACACAGGTGTTAATGTCTCCTTTGGTTATAGGGCCAAAGAAAGAGAAGCATGAAGAGCAGTAAGGGAGAAAAGAAAGAAAAAGAGAAAAGAAAATGAAAGAGGGGAGGGAGTAAAAGGAAAGATTGACAAAAAGAAGAGAAGAAGAACAGAAAGAGAGATGGGAGATGGGGCGTTTTGACCCACACCTGTAATTTCCAGCCTCTGGGGGCCTGGGGTGGGTGGGTCCCTCCAAATCAGGAGCTGCTTACCAGCCTGAGCAAAAACAAAACCCCACCTCCACCAAATAGAGAAAAAAATGGCAGTATGTCACAGTGGGGACCTACCAATAGTGTCATCTGAAGGCCAAAGCCAGATCCCACCCTCAACTGGGGGAATCAAGGTTTCCCCAGCCAGGTCCAGTGCAGGCCTCAAGGCCTCAGGGTGAGGCTCTGTCCCGTGAATGGAATACAGATTGGCAAAGAATAAAATGATCAGAAAAAAAGAGAGGAGGGTGATAATAAAAATATATTAAAAAGATTGAAAGTAAAATTTTGTAAGATGTAAAAAAAGAGGGTATATCTTAGTTGTTACTTGGGAAATTTATATGGGAAAGATAAGAAAAGTGGAGGAATCTGTACAAAAAGAGAGAGAAAAAGAAAGCAACGGAGAGGAAAGAAGGAATACAAGGGGTAAAGAAACCATAGCAGAAACGAAGCCCTTATTATTGGAGAAAGTAAAAATGAAAAAATAAAAATACAATAAAACTAAACAAAACTAACAAATATGAAAGTAAACCCTAAGGAAAAGAACTGGGGGAAAAAAAGAATAACAGGAGCAGAAAAACTATAGCAAAAATAAAGCCATTACTATTGAAAAAAGAAACAATGAAAAATTAAAACTACAAAACAAAACAAACAAAACACTTGGGGTGAAAAGAATTGAAAAAAAAAATATATATATATAACAATATATTGCCGGGACAATAGGTGATGTTCTGGTGTTGATTGAGATGCTGATACGGCTGGGGAAGATGAGGGCTGGAAGCCACTACATAGTTTCCAAGGCTTCCCAGTTCCAGCTTCCTGATTTATTTTCCCTCAGTCCTCACAGGGTTCAGAGCCTGATGCTCTAGTCAGTCTACTTAGGAGCGAGCTGTTCCTCCCAGGCAGCTCTCTCAGAATGGTGGCACACTGCCAGCAGTCAAGCAACAGGAGCTTCGCTCTGCCTGGTAGCTCAGTGCCAGCCACAGGGTACTATTTAAGACCACTTGCTCCCCCAAAGAGTCTCCAGGTAGCTCCGGCAAGTACACAGGTCAAAAAATGTCTGCCCTACTGGTCCACTCTATCTGAAACCCACTGCTGCCCCAGCTGGGCTCTGCGGGCATGCAGGCATTTGCCTTCTGTTGGCTCCCGGAGTCTTTGGCTGTCTCTGTGCTCTCCCCTGAGGCAATCCTCCAGGCAGGGCTCCCCAGTCAGAGGTGGCTGGAGTCTTTTCTCCCCATCTCACCAGCTGCTGCAGGGGAGATGTCTTTAGACCACTGCCTGACTCTGCCTCCTGTCAGTGTATCTTTTATGATGCAATTTAAAAAAGTTTTAGGTATAAGAAAATAATACCCAAAATGCTTTAACGTGAGTGTTATTAACTTGAGGTTAATATCAATATTTATCTATGTTCTATTACTTACAGCTCTATTGAGGTATATTTTATATATGATATCCCGACTATATTTAGGCACACAATTTGATAAGTTTTGACATAAATATATGTGCAGAAATCCAACACTGTAATCAAGATAATGAAAGTGCCCTTCACCTACAAAAGTTTCCTTGTTCTTCTTTGAAATCCATCACTTGCTCTGACCCCTGGATAACCACTGATCTGGTTTTTGGCCTTTTATATGAAGGGAATCATACAGTAGGTATACTTTTCTCTATATACTTTCATTTCTAATGCTTTTGTGATTAATCTATGTTGTTAGATTATTAAAGTTTACTATTCTTTGTTTTAAAAAATGCCCAATTGCTTCTGGAAAAAAAAAATAGTTTCTACTTGGATTCACCTTGACTAGTTATCAACAGGATCTTCATTCCCTGATTGGACGTTGTCACTGATCTTTGCCCCTCCCAGAGGAGCCACCAGTTCTTTTATTTTTGCACTAACTACCCTGCACATACCTGCACTTATCATCATACCAGTGCTAGCTGCCCATATGGAGACCCTCAGACTTTCTTCCATTTTCTATGTTAGTTTTAAGTATGTGTGTGCGTCTTAGCTTCTTCCGTTTGTGTTCAGTTAAATTTGATTTCCTCTTCCAGAGACTGTATCTTTCAGGATCATACGTTGGTTGTTCTTTTTTTTTTTTTTTTTTTTTAACTAAATGATAGCTGTGTACATTAACACAATCAAGGGGGTACAGTGTGGTGTTTTCATATACAATTTGAAGTATTTTCATCAAACTGGTTAACATAGCCTTTATGTCATTTTATTAGTTATTGTGTTAAGACATTTATATTCTACTTTTAGAAAGATTCACTTGTACCCTTGTAAGATAAACCACAGAGGTGATCCCACCAATCACCCTCTCTCTACCCATCCACCCTCCTTCCCTCCCCTCCTGCTACCCCCTCCCCCTATTCTTAGGCTATAATTAGGTTATAGCTTTCACATGAAAGCTATAAATTAGTTTCATAGTAGGGCTGTACATTGTGTACTCTACATAGTAGAGTGTACATTGGATACTTTTTCTTCCATTCCTGTGATACTTTGCTAAGAAGAACATTTTCCAGCTCCATCCATGTAAACATGAAGGAGGTAAAGTCTCCATCTTTCTTTATGGATGCATAGTATTCCATGGTGTACATATACCACAGTTTGTTGATCCATTCGTGGATCGATGGGCACTAGGGCTTCTTCCATGACCTGGCTATTATGAATTGGGCTGCAATAAACATTCTGATACAAATATCTTTGTTGTAATATGGTTTTTGGTCTTCTGGATATATACCTAATAAAGGAATTGCAGGATCAAATGGCAGGTCTACTTTTAGTTCTCTAAATGTTCTCCAGACATCTTTCCAAAAGAAACATATTAGTTTGCATTCCCACCAGCAGTGTAGGAGTGTTCCCTTTTCTCCACATCCATGCCAACATCTCTGGTTTTGGGATTTTGTGATATGGGCTAATCTTACTGGAGTTAGGTGATATCTCAAAGTAGTTTTGATTTGCATTTCTCTGATGATTAAGAATGGTGAACATTTTTTCATATATCTGTAGGCCATGCACCTATCTTCTTTACAGAAATTTCTTTTCAAGTCCCTTGCCCAGCCTGAGATGGGATCACTTGATCTTTTCTTGCTAATATGTTTGAGTTCTCTATGGATTTTGGTTATTAAACCTTTGTCAGAGACATAACCTGCAAATATCTTCTCCCATTCTGAGGGCTTTCTGCTTGCTTTACTTACTGTGTTCTTGGCTGTGCAGAAGCTCTTTAGTTTGATCAGGTCCCAATAGTGTATTTTTGATGTTGCTTCAATTGCCCGGGATGTCCTCCTCATAAAATATTTGCCCAGGCCAATTTCTTCAAGTGTTTTCCCTACACTTTCTTCTAGTATTTTTATGGTTTCATGTTTTACATTTAAATCTTTAATCCAATGAGAGTCTATCTTAGTTAATGGTGAAAGGTGTGGGTCCAGTTTCAGTCTTCTATAGGTTGCCAACCAGTTCTCCCAGCACCATTTGTTAAATAGGGAATCTTCTCACCACTCAATGTTTTTAATTGGCTTGTCAAAGATCAGGTAACGGTAAGTAGCTGGATTCATCCCTTGGCTCTCTATTCTGTTCCATATATTTACCTCTCTTTTTTGTGCCAGTACCATGCTGTTTTAATCACTAATGATTTACAGTATAATCTGAGGTCTGGTAGCATGATTCCTCCTGCTTTGTTTTTATTCCTGAGTAATATCGTGGCTATTTGAGGTTTTTTCTGATTCAATATAAAATGAAGTATTATTTTTTCAAGATCTTTAAATTTGACAGTGGAGCTTTAATGGGGATTGCATTAAAATTATGTATTGCTTTGGATAATATGGACATTTTAACAATGTTGATTCTTCCCAGCCATGAGCATGGTATATTTTTCCATTTGTTAACATTGTCAGCTATTTCTTTTCTTAGAGTTTCACAGTTCTCTTTACAGACATCTTTCACATCCTTTGTTAGGTAAACTCCCAATATTTCATCTTCTTTGGCACCTCTGTGAACAGAATAGAGTCCTTTGCTGTTTTTTCAGCTTGGCTCCTGTTGGTATATATAAAGGCTACAAATTTATGAGTGTTGATTTTGTAACCTGAGATGCTGCTGTATTCTTTGATCACTTCTAAGAGTTTTGAAGTCGAATCCCTGGTGTTTTCCAGATCTACGATCATATCATCTCTGAAGAGTGAAAGTTTAATCTCTTCTGACCCTATATGGATGCCCTTGATTGCCTTTTCTTCCCTGATTGCGATGGCTAAAACTTCCATTACAATGTTAAAGAGCAATGGAGACAAGGTGCAACCTTGCCTGGTTCCTGATCTGAGTGGAAATAATTTCAATTTAACTCTATTCAATACAATATTGGCTGTGGGTTTGCTATAGATGGCCTCTATCAGTTTAAGAAATGTCCCTTCTATACCAATTTTCTTAACATTGGTTGTTCTTAGAGTAAACACTGAAGCTTTTCTTATCCTGTGGTTGATTCTGATACAAAAGAAATTACTTACCGATCGCAGGGTTCGATTTATCCAGAACATGGAGCACATCAGGATTTCCATCTTCTCTCAACATGGATGGAAATTTGATGGGATTTTGAGTGGATGCCAGGCTTACCTCTGGTGGGGAACACAAAATGTTCACAAATCATCGACTGCTCTGTAGCATGTGGTTCCTAGAGGGGGAGAAAGAAGTCATGAAGAAGAGGAAGAAGCGCCCCTGGTGGGGGTCAGGGGAACGACTTGTGTGGAGGCAGAAGAATCTGTCATTTTGAAGAATTGAAGGAACAAAGGTAGGAACAGGGTACTGGGCAGGAGGCAGGGGAGGTTTTCTGGAAGAAAAGGAGTTTGAACAAGGCAGTTAACAAACCCACAGTCACACTGGTGAAAACATAAAGAGGCAGGTGTCCAGGGCTGGAGCTGCAGTCACACTGATGCTGGCCTGGGCCAAGGGGCACATAATGGTTTCGGAGTCTAGTGGATTTATAGTTCTTTCCTCATCTTGGCAATGAGTAGGTTAACTCTGACCCCCACAGAGTTCCTAGAAATATTAAATTCCATTCAGTGTGTAAGGTACTCAGGTCTGATCCATCAAAGGGGACATCCAATACCAAGATTTACACAGATGAATGGGATCTTAAGCTCTCTTGCCTAACTTTAGTGGGTTTTTCAAACCTATAAATAATCTCCCCCACATTGAACTTCCTGCCAGGCCCCCATAGACCTAAACATAAAGCCCAGCCCTGTTTCTGTGATTTGCCCAGCATCACCCTCTGGAGACTGTTGGAGGGTTATCAATACCATTAAGGATGCCCAGGTGAAGGGACACTGGAATTTGCAGGCCAGAGCCTGAGTGTTAGTCATATCTAATATGCAGAAAGGAATTAACACAGCGGGCCTGAGACTGCTGACCTCAGAGAGGCTTACTTGCAAGATTGGCCTTTTGCTGGAAACTTGGATTTCTCAAGCATTCTCGACATTCCCAGAACTTACAAGAGTGGCTCACTGTGCTTAAACTGTCATACAAACATAATATAATTATAATTATAATACACAAATATAATTAGTGCTAGGCAACTCTTTTCCTTCAGAATGCCTGGAATTTTGGTACAGCTAGGCAGAAAGTGCCTACATGACCAACATCCAGTAAAAATTTTGGGTGCTGCGTTTTTCTAATGAGCTTCCCTGGCTCATACTATTCTGCATGTGTTGTTACAGTTTATTGCAGCCTTTGTGACTCTTGCAGGCTTGCATCTTGTTTCCTCCAGACTTCACCACACGCTAATTTTGCTTTGTGTCTTTTCGCTATAGTACATTATATCCATGAGTTTGGGCATATTCTGAGTGCTATGAGTTTTCCTAATGAACCTGACACAGAAGATATACTGTCCACCACCTCAGTAACCAACTCATGGAGGCCAACATCAGAGGTTCAGTAAGTGCCTATTCCTTCTTTTTCTCCCTTTATTCTTCTATGTCTTTTTTTCTCTCATGGGTCATTACTCATTTATTCATTGACAAACGTTTATTATGATCCCATCATTTTCCAGGCAATGTGCAGGGTAGGGGATGACCCCAGTGAGCCAGATTCTCTCCCTGATATCATAGTCCAGTGTCTAAAGTCATCTGTGTCTAATTCTGTCTATACATGAGGTCACTACAAAAGATTTGAAAGAGACTGCATTATGGGACATTGTTTCACTTCCAAGAAACACAGTTGATAATGTTCTGATTTACCTGTTTCTTGACATTTGTGGTTATCTTAAAACTTTCATACTAATCCACTTATCTGGGCTGGGTAGAGACATTGGAAACAAGGAAATTCTTGCCTCTCCTTAAGATGTATATCTGAGCCCCTGAATCTCCCAGAACAAATCTATGACCATATCCATAATTCCTAGGGTACTTCTGGAGGAAGAACTACCCATTGGCAGATACCAGCTCTCTATATTTATAAAGCCTCTTTATTTATAAAGATACAAGACTTGCTGCCTTAGTTTCTGGCCTAGAATGAAAAATCAAGCTAAAATCCCAACCCCACAACTCAGAGCAGTAACTTCAGGGAAGAGTGGCCTCAGTGAAGCACTAGCCATGAGACCCCAGAGCCACTTGACCTGGAGCAGAACCAGCGACTTGTGCTTCAGAGTTCACAACACAAGGTCAAGGCCTTGCTGCCCTGATTCCTGAGGTCTACATTCAGAGGACAGAGAACAGGGACTGGGAATGCTAATCTCTTAACCCTCAGCCAGGGTATCATAGAAACAAGCATAGAAACACACTGCCTGAGTCCGACTTTCAGGACATGGACCAGACTCTGAACTTAGAACTCAGGATCCAAAGTAAAAGCTTAGGTAAAGGTCCCAAGGTCAGCCCAGAAAAAGATTCCAAACCCAGAATTGACATCATGGAAGGAAAGGTAGAGAAGGGGAAAGACAGGCTGCTATGTGCATAATGCCTGGCACCCCGAGAAGTTCAAGAGACCTGTCTGGATTCAGGCTTTCAAATGTCATGATCTTAACCACACCTAGCATTTGCAATGCTTTTCTCTCTGCCTGAAATGCACCTCCTTGCATTTCTGTACTCCAGGACTCTTTCTCCTCCCTAGAGAGGCCTTCCCTGACCACACTGTCTTTGGATGAGCTCTCCGTTACTTTCTGTTTCAGCTTTACATTTATTTTCTTCGCAGCAGAACTTGTGTTAACGTGAATTTGTGTACTCTTTCCCCATTATGTTGTGAAGTCAAAAGGCAGTCATGTTTTCCTTTGTTTCCCAGGCTCTGTCTCAGAGCCTGACACAGTAATTTCCAGGAGGCAATTTGTAGAATGAGCGGACGGGGTGGGAACGTGTCATCATCTCTCAGCACATGCCTCAGCCCACTGCAATTCTAAACGTGGCCAGAAGATGGCAGAGCTGACTCACACTTCTCAGTGGGACAGAGCAAAGTTCGTGCTTCCCTCAAGTTTTCTGAAGCCCTCATCCCTTGCTGTTCTCTCAGTAACAAGGTTTGCTGGGTCTCCCTCGTGGAGGAGGCTTTCCCAGTTAGCACTCCTGACGAATGTGTCATTGCTAAATGCTCTGCCATTTTTAAAGCTGAATGACTGAGCCCTTGACTGAGTCACATCACTCAGGTCAGGATGGAGTGGGATCAGACGTGTGTACATCTCCTGTCCTTGACACCCCCTCCTCTCACTTGGGGTCTAGCAGCTCAGAATTCAGCTGGAGATGGGAGGGAGGGCACAGCTGGTGTCTGCCTCTACCAGCCAAGTGAAACCAGTCTCTCCTTGGCCCTTTCTCCAGGGAACATCTTCTTCAACCTGTCCCCAGCTGCAGGCCACTGGGCAGTTCACTTTCCTCCTGGGCCTCTACCTTCCTATCCAGGACCGCCCCAGCTGTACCCCCGACATCCTACACTATGGAGATGGTTGTGGGATTGATTGAGGTCACCCTGACCTAAGAGGACTGAACTGGGGCCAGAAAAACGAGGTCCAGCAGCCTCAGGTCCAGGAGGTCCTGGCCTGTGAGTCCAGGCCAGCGGACTCCCGGATGGTGTATCTGCAGACACAGGACACACGCGGGCCATTTGTAGATTCATTTTGTATGCGGAAACGTGCACGTGCCTACGTGCCAGATATCAAAGGTCTCAGCTCCAAAGTCATTCTTCAATATATCCTCAGTGAAAAGGACAGAATTCCTTCCAGTGGTTCTCAACCTTCCTTTGCAGCGAACTTTTCATACAGTCCAAAGGGGTCGTGACCCACAGGCTGAGAACCGCTGCTCGGACCTGTTTTCCGATTGAACATGGTGCTAAGCTTTTTCATAGAGGGCGCTAGAGAGATGTAGTAAGAAAAGGGGGCTCCAGCAGTTTCTGGACGACCTTGCTTTGTGGGCACGAGCACCTCCTGTGGAGCCCTGGCCCGGACACGCCGTGTTGCATCATCTTAGAGCTTGCCCCTGAGGCTGGGCCTCCCCACGACCTTCCTGCAGCCTTCACAGAAGAGAAGACAGTGATTGCTTACGATTGATCGATGGGTAGTCGCCTTTCCGCAGGTGTGTCTCCTTCCTCCATCCTCCAGAGGCAAAGGCCCCCCAGACCAAGACTCTGCCCCCCAGGCCTCCTACTGCCCCCTCCCACCCCCTCCCGCGCAGCCTGCCTGTTCAGGCTGTGCTCTTGGGTGGTGATTCCTGCTCCACCTACGATCACAGAAGAGCTCCAGCAAACCAGAGCAGTTCTCTGCCATTCAGTGAGTTCAACGACACCTTCTCTAATGAGGTTTGAACCACCATAGAGAATTCCATAGAGTATTTTCCTATAAGCCATAGTTACTTTTTAAGCATAGTTTACTAATTTCTTTATATTAAGCTTCTCCTACATAGATCACTGTGTGACGTCTGTCTCCTAATTGGCTCCAAAGCACTGAACTGATTCATAGCTGCAAAGTCACAGGTGCATTCATTTAATCACAGGTGTAGACACAGAATTTAAAGAAAGGCACAGACTCATAGTCAGGTCCCCCTCCCCCCAGGATGTGCTCACAAGTGCATACACGTGCACACGCTTGGATACATAAAGGGTGAATTTGGTTCCAAGTGTATAGTGTGGGATTTTAAGTAATTAAATTAATGCTGCAATTGATCCATTAGTGCAACAGCTGAGCGCTTTTTATGTCTCCAAGAAGACACGAAGGGGCAGGGATGGCATCAGGAAGCCTGTCTTATGACATCAGATGCTCCCTGGGGACATTCATGACTTTGTCCTCTGAAGGAGTCATCCTTGTTCCCTGCTGAACACAAAACTGATCACAAGAATCAAAAATGAACCAATGTTGGGAAAAAGAGTCTTTCTGCTTAATTCCCTACATTTCTGCACCTCCCTAATGCCTTAATTTTTAACTGTCACAGGGAGCGGTATTGGTGATCTAATTGGTTAGAGCCCAGGCATTATCCAGCCATGGCTTGGGATGAGCCTAGAAAGGTGAGTAGTGCCAGATCCAGGAGCTATTGTCTCTGTCCCTCTGCTCCTGCTGGCTGGGATCTGTGTCACTGAGTTGCTTTGTGGGCATAGGAAGCAGGCGCATAATCTACTCACCTCAGTTTTCTGTGCCAGAAAGCCTCGCGTTTTTGTTGCTAATACTCTGAAACTCGTGCTTCTAGCCCTCACTTTCCAGCTTCCCAAACCCAGGAGAGTCCCCGATTCTGCTCTTCCACTTCCCCAGAGTGTTTTCCAGCTGTAGCCACCTGGGACTCACACTTCTATGTGATTTATTATTTCAGTGGTTTTACTGTTCAATTTAATATTTCTACTTCAGCGCTCTCTACCACCTCTTGCCTTGGTATACGGGCAATGTCTTGTTTCATTATGGACACAACTTAGGCTCACTTTGAACCACCAGTAGCCTTTTCTGCTGATTTTGCACGACTTAGTATGTGTTTCTGGTTCTGATCTGTCAGCTGTGGTGTGTGTACCCATCCCAACCCTTTCCTTAACACCGAGGCACCCTCCTTCCTTCACATGGTGTTACCTTTCTGACTGGTACCTCGGCCAGGTCCTGCTCTGGGTCCCCCCTGGAGACCCAAAGTACTGGCAGAGAATGAGCTTGGACAAGGAGCATCTGTGGCCCTAGAGAACCATGAATGAGGGACACCCAACAGGAAACTTGGTTTTTCTTTAAAGAGAAACAGCCCCAGAGGAAAGTGTTCTCTGGTGGGAGGAAAACACCAGGCCTGTGGAATGAAGGGGTCAGGGGAAAGATATGGGAAGCAAATGTGTAAAGGGCCCATGTGTTATGATTTCTGTAGCAAATGAGCTGGTCATTGTCCTAAACTCCAAAACTCCAAACTTCCTTTTACTGCAGCCACCCTGTGCTCAGGACTGTGCCACAAGCAAGTGTGGTCCCCATCATGTGGATGGAGATGACACCTTCTGGATATGACTGGCTGTACCCCCACCACGTCATAGGCCCTTAGGGGCCTATGAGTCCCCTGGTCATAACTTGCAAGATGCTTTGAGAATGGGTATGTATCTTTGTTAAAAAGAAGACACATGGCATTTTTATATCCTTAAAGACTTTATGAGCGAAAATGAGCAAAGAATAAATAGAATGAGTGATGGTACAGGATGGAAAGTGTGGGAAGGTATGGCAGTGGAGTTACAAAGGACACTGCTGACAAAGCAGTCCGACAGCTGTGAGCTCCCTGGAGCACGTGGTGCCCCCTGCAGACCATAAGCAGTTCTACAGAAAAGTAATTTCAAACAAACTCACTCTGTGGAGAGGCACAAAATCATTTCAAAATATTATCCACACACAGACAAAAGGGTTGGTCCACGAACCAAAAAAAAAAAAAAAGAAAGAAAAACATGCCCTTTTCCTGTTTAGTCTGAAATGCTCCCCCTCCTTTACAAAGCACAGCTTTGCCTCGCTCTGTCCTACTCATCACCTAAAAAGAAATTATGGAGACAATCATAGACTTGCCCATCACCTTGATGACACCCCGTCCAGAACACACTCCTCTTCCTTAAGCCTTCTCCCCAACTCACACAAAAATCAACCCCCTAAAACTCCCCTCCTGACAACCTGTTGCTGAGAAGTTTTATCTTGCACTGTTTATTGTGCTTTATACCTCTGCACTGACAAATAGGAAAAAGAAAACTAAAAATTAAAAAAAAATCCTTCTTTGATTATAAGCATGTTCCTGATGGTCTTTGGTTGGGGGAAGGTGATACTCCCCTTCATTGCCTTTATTCTACACAAATCATCCCAGTGGGAAAAGGAATGGGGTTCAGAAATCTTATTTTATAGATGCACAAACTGGGAGTCAGCCAGAAGACGGGATTTATGTAAACTCACATTCATGAATCAAAACAAAGCCTCTGCTAACAGAGCTCGAGCTCCCAGATAGATCCACTCAGGGACACTGCTTCCACAGGTAAAAAGATTATCGTTCTGCAGGAATGCCCCATCTTAAACAAGCTGTCGTGGTGAGCTAGTGTCATGCACTCTGAGTGTGGACAGCAGAGGGCACACCAGTCCACAGCCAAGGCACTGGTGCCTCTTCCACAGAAGGGGAAACTGAGAATATGAACTTGGCCAAGGTCACACAGCTGGGAAGAGGCAGAGCTGAGATTCCAGTCCGGGCTGTAAGAGAAGAGGTGGTAGGGGTACAGCCAGTCCTCCTTCTGGTCTCAGAGTCACTGGTCTCTGCAGCCTCTTGGGGTGAGGTACATTTCTGGAGGGGCTGCCAGAGTGAAGGCAGTGAAGCCCCAAGTCCAGACACATGTACACAGAGGCTTTCACTACGGAGTAGAGTACAGAGTCAGGCTAACGTGTTTGGAGAGGAGCATCTTATGGTGGGAAAGGCCTGCCAGACACTGCGGAGCAGGAAGGTGCCTATACTGGGCAGCACTAAGATTGGCAGCTCAACTGTTGGATTGACTTTCCACACCCAGTTCCAAGACAAGTCAGGGTCTGGAGGGCAGTTCCCTGATTTCCAGTACTTTAAGTATACAATAAAAGCAAGGCCTGAGATCAAAGCCAGCACATCCAGTGATATGGCGTCAGCTACCACACCCCACCTCTTGCCACTAGAGCCAGTTGCTGCTGGCTGCTAAAGAGTAGGGAATAAAGGTGAACAAGTTGCCTGCTGCCTTTTTTGGGCCCTGGCTCTCCCAATATTCATCACCTGCTTTAGGCACGTGGTTCTGTATTACCCTGAACATTTTTCCAGGCACAAGGAATAGGGCAGCTGGAGATGGGGATGCCAGCCCCTCTGTAAGCCAAGGAGAGTCCAGCTGGAAGGGGCCTGGAAGGACATCTCACCACATGCCTTCTGGTGTTTGAAGGCCTCACATCAGTGCCACCACATGGCCTTGCAGCCTCTGTGTGACACTCTCGTGACAGCCTCCCTCAACACCCCACGCTAACACAGCATTTCCCAGATAGCTCTACTAGAAATATAGCTGAAGACTGAATGACTTGTGCCCCATAAAAACGTTATTCCATTCCTTCTAGATCCCCACTGAGCACTAGAACATGGATCAAGCCATTTACCCACACAATACCCATTATCTTCACTGCCAACTGCCATTCCTTTGCCTTTGTTTTCTACCTCAATCAAGTGGCCCCAAGATATTCACATCACAAACTCATGTACCCATCAAAACTCCTCATGACTCTAACCAATTCCCAAGCTCAGTTAATTGTAACTCCTAGATGTGTCTCAGGTGAATCTACTTTCTTGACCGAGTCCATTACCCTAATGTAAGCCATCGTCATCTGCCACTTAGATAATGGCAAATGCTTCCCTGCAGATTTTTCAGTCTCCCTCTACAGTGCAGTCAGAACAAGCCTTGAAAATTCAGATGTGATCATCTCTCCTTTACTGGAGTTCCTGGTGATCCTTGGGAGGTTGCCCCAAGTCATTAGCACAGTTCATAAGTCCCATTAACAACCATCTGGTGCCTCATCTCTCACAATGCAGATCTCACGCTGTGTAAGTCCAGACAGACTGAGTAGCATTATCACGGAGGCCTGGCCTAATCGGTCTCACTTTCAAACCATTGTACAGACCATTCACATGGTGAAGCTGAGACAAAGTTCTGAGGGAGCAAGGGTCGTCTTTGGAACACCCACAGCTTCCTTGACATCCCTTGTGGAAGCTTTCTCTTTTGAAGTAATTATAATCTCACGTAGATGTTGAAAAAATGATAAAGTTCCTCTGTACTTTTCAGCCACTATTTACCAAAGATAGGATTTAAGATGCCACAGTACAAGTTTCGAAATTTACATTGGGAATCACAACAATAAGATACAGGTGTTTGTATTTAACTGTTCTTTACCTGCATTCTTTTCTTTCTTGATGTCTAGTCGTATGAAATGTTATCACAATCATATGTTTGTGTAATTACCACAATGAGGAAATATAGAACTGTTTCCTTATCCACAATAAAACTTCCTCATGCTACACCTTTATAGTTAGACTGTCCCTATAACTCTGCCAACCAGTGATCTTTCACTATGACTGTGATCTTGTCATTTCAGGAAAGTTATATTAAAAAGTTCATAAAATGTTGACATTGTATATCTTTTAGTCATTATAGTGCCCTTGGTATTTGTTCCAGTTATTACATGACTCAATAGTCTTTTCCTTATTTTTTTTTCTGTGAGTTTTCCATTGTATGGATATACTACATACCAAAGTTTATCCAATCACATATTGAAAGATGACAGGGTTTTCTGAGGGTTGTTTTTTTTTTTTTTTTTTTTTGGCTACTAAAAATGAAATTTTCAAAATGTGGCATATACACACAGTGAAATATCATTCAGTCTTAAAGAGAAATGAAATAATGACATATGCTGTAATGTGGATGAAGCTTTAAGACATTATGACAAGTGAATTAAGCCAGATGCAAAAGGACAACTATATATGATTCCGTGTAGATGAGGTACCTAAAGCAGTTAAATTCTTGGAGACAGATACCATAATAGTAGTTTCCAGTGATTGAGAGGAGGGGGAAACTGGGAGTTATCAATTAATGGGTAGAGAGTTTTGGTTTGGGATGATGACAAATTTCTGGAGAGGGATAAAATTGAAAGTGTCCCAACAATGCAAATGTACTTAATACCGCTGAGTTGTATGCCTAATAATGACCAAAATTACTGATTTCATGTTAAATTTATTTTACCGCAATAAAAAATAGCAAACTGAAGTAGATGAAAATGGTTATAATATCACATAGTAAATAATAGGAAAGGAAATAATGCAAGATAAGAGGATAAAGATTGCCTCGGTAGAATTAGAATATTTCAAGCAAAGTGATCAAGGCAGGTTCCTCTGAGATAGGAATATTGGCATAGCAGGAAGAGAGCCCACCGGCCAGGCACTCAAGGGAATGTCTGGGCAGGGAGATATCAAGTGAAAGCCTAAGGCAGATGTGGTCTTGCTGTGCTGTGCCTTCCTGGAGGAGTATGAGTGCTCATGCCC
>NW_003852403.1:30689878-30737744 GCF_000181295.1 Otolemur garnettii
ATGAGTGCTCATGCCCCTGTGTGAGTGTGTAGCGTGCATGAACATGTGTGTGCCTTCCTGGAGGACTATGAGTGCTCATGCACCTGTGTGAGTGTGTAGTGTGCATCAACATGTGTGCACATTCATAGGTATCTGCATGATTTTCTGTTGGAGATAGGGATTTTGAAATGTCTAACCAAGTGAACCAACTTATAGTAGCTCAGTAATGAGACCTGCTAAATGGATGGCAATTGAAGGTGGGATTGTGCTGTACTAGAGCAGACAGCTGCCTACCACTAGGCTGGAGGCTACTAATAAGAATTTCATGCAGCTCCAAGTGTTGCTTGTTAATCTGGGGTTGAAGGCCAGGCCTGGGATATCCCCTGACAAACTTGATTGGGCCACCCTCCATGGCTGAGCTCAGCCTCCTCCTTTACTCCAAGGTATCTGCCAGCATCCCAGGCTAGAGAGCCAGCTTCCTTGCCACCAAATTCCTGCTCTGCAGAAGCCCCAGCAAGTGATTTTTATCAAATGAATCTGGGTTCCTGGATTTAGAGTCCAAGGAATTAACTTGACTCTATGAATGTGGAAGAGGCTTTCTAGGGATGGAGGAAGGGAGGTGACAGAGAGAAGTTGTGCTACAGTTGTCCTTTTTTCTGCCTGCACTGGGGCACCTGCGACTTTCCTCAATTGCCTGACCATTTGAAAAGGAGACTGCATTTGTTTCCAAAGGAGCCTTGGAGGATTAGGCCTACAGCTCTATTTCCTTAGGCAGCAATGACTAGAAGAAAGCTTTAAAGGACACGTGACATGTAAAGATCGAGAAATGGGCGAGGATTCAAGACCAGTTGTCTAGTAGCCAGTGGTTTTGACCCACAGAACATAGGAATTCCTGCCAGGAAGCAGAGAGGGATCTAGTGCCTTGCCAGGGCCAAAGCAGTGAGAAATTGTAAGAGAAAATGCTCACCCTGGCAAACTTATCCTGCTGTGGAAAATAAAGTGCTGAGAGGCAGGAAACTCACGTTAGTTCTAGGTGGCTGTGATACTGTCTAGTTAATGGCTTGATCTAATATCAGGACTTTCTTCTTTGAATCACCAACCTACAGTTTAGGGTCTTCCACTGAGTAAATGAAATTTAACCATCCCTGGAGAGAAATCACTTGCCCAGGTAAAAGATGGGATTCAGATAGCCGAGGGGCCCAGAGGAGAGTGAGAAAAAAGGAGAGATCCTTCTGACCCCTGGGTCTCCACTGATTCCCATTCCCTCAGCCAACAGCATGAGTGAGCTGGCGTGTGTAGTCCCAGTTGTTCTCACTGCCACGGGAAGCCAGCTCACAGCCATGCAGCAGCAGCACGAGAGGCCAGGGCACAGGTGACCTCCTCCTGAGGGCACCCACTGCATACTTTTGTGCCTACCTTTGTTAAACTCCTGATCACACCATGTCACAAAGAATATTTGCTTTTCTGAATTCCCAGTCTGGAGGCCAGCCGGGTCATCTATTTCTACATAGCCTTGTGCCCAAGTTATAGGACAGAGGGCATGTTTGGTAAGTAAGTGTTGATTAACTGAACAAGCTCAGATAATCTTCCCTTTTCCCTTTACTTTCCCTTTACTTTCTCCATGACCAGGTGAGGAGGACCATGTCGCTGTTTCCATCGCTCCCTCTCCTTCTCCTGAGCGTGGTGGCAGCATCTTCTGCAGAAACTGGAACCTGTGAGGACGTCCGAAAGACCTGCCCTGTGCTGGCCTGTGGTTCTCCAGGCATCAACGGCTTCCCAGGCAAAGACGGGCGTGATGGCGCCAAGGGGGAAAAGGGAGAACCAGGTACAGGTTATGTCTCTGCAATTCTTCACCTTCCAGAGGAAACTCAGTGGAGATAGGAGGAGAATAATACCCTACTTAGGAAGACTGTATTTTTCTCAGCTATCTGTTAGAAGTCAAAACCGTGAAACAGCTCTGACTGTCTGGCACCCCAGGACTCTGCACAGCACTTTGTGGCAAGTGGTTGTCTTGTCTCTCTAGGAAAGTGGCTCCCAGGCCAAGCCATCTCAAGGGGCACAGGAGGAATTTTTCTTCTATGGGCAGAAGAAGTTGTGGCTCAGAAAGGATAGCCCTGGGTCAAGGTCTCCTTACTCTCCTGGGGTGGGATTGGGCACTGAACTGGGGAGAAAGAGAGTCAGAACACAGATCCTAAAGCATGTTTCCTTTGTTACCCAATAGGCCAAGGGATCAGAGGCTTGCAGGGCCCTCCTGGAAAGGTGGGGCCTCCAGGACTCGCAGGGTCCCCTGGGTTACGAGGAGTACCAGGTCTTAAAGGAGACCCTGGGACATGTCCAGGTAAGGAGCTCACTCAGCAAGGTCTGAGCTGAGGGCAGCCAGGGTAACAAGACCTGAGTCCCTGCTGGGAGGTGTCTCTTCAAATTTGCTTCCTGACCCAGTGCCCACAGCCCTGTCTCAATTGTTGGAGCCTCAGGAAATTTCCCTCCATGCCTGAGTACAGATAGACAAACCTTTCAGGACAACACCTTCATCAGGCTCCCCCCGGAGGAGCTGAGCCTGGGTTCCCCTTCAGTAGAAACTTTCCAAGGTGAGGCCCTGGTGCCAGAGAGGGGAAAAGGCCATCTAAGTGTGAGTTTATTATGTCAGGTTTTACCAAACCCTATAGCCATGGTATGTCAGTTACATTTTACTTCATAATATCTAAACTTAGTACTCTGAAAACTTGGGCATTTATCTAAATCACAGTTCTATGGGTCAACTCAGTGATTTCTCTGCTGGTTTCAGCTGGACTCACACCTGTGTCTGTGATCAGTGGATGACCACTTGTCTTGCTCACCTGTTTGGCTATTGTGATAAGGGTAATTGAGCCACTAGTCTCTCATCATTCAACAGGCCAGCCAGGGTTTGTTCCCTTGCAGTGATAACAAGAGTCCCAAGAGAATGAAGAATAGAATCTTCAAGCCTCCTAAAGCCTCAGAAAGCATACATTATCATTTCTGCTACATTGTATTGGTCAAAACAAGTCACAAAGCCAATCCAGATTCAACAAGTAGAGAAATAGCCTCCCTGGAAATACAAGGTGCACCATCTTGAAGCCATTTTTGGTTGTGTGCTACACATGCCCTTCCCATTAGGATAACTGGCAACTCAACAAAATCTTGGTTTCCTGACTAATAGAACAAACTCAGGAAAACCTTCCCTAAGGTAAAGCCCTACAATCTGTTTAGTCAATATTCACCAGCTCATATTAGAAAAATACTTCAAGAGATTTCCTTTTAGCCTTGATAGACCAATTTATTTGGATAAAGAGTGAATAATGAGCTTGGCCCATGGACTGCTGGGTAATCAGGGAGTGTAGATGGGGGTATGTAGTGCGTATGTTTCATAAAGCGTCTTTGGATACAGGAAACAGGTAGAGCGATGTTCGGGGCTGGGAGGAAATAGAGAATTTTTCCTTCTTTTTGCTTCTCAATGCTTTCATTTTCCTTCAAAGTATAAATATCAGTATAAGAGAAACTATTTTTTTTTTATCAGTTTGAAAGAGATACCCAGCCCCTTATATGCACAGATACGGGACCCTTTCTCAATGCTCCTTCACACTGTTTTAATTTTCTAGATTGTAATAGTGACCTGGATGCTTCAGAAAGAGAAGCTCTGAAATCAGAACTGGATCGTATCAAAAAGTGTAAGCTTTCTCTCTTACTCTCCAGGCAGCTTGACGTTTAGGAAAGGCAGAAGGCAGCATGTATTTATTAATGTGTTCTCGTATTATGATCTCATGAAAGCCACGTAACATTTGGGCAGAAATGGAGACAAAGGGAACTTAAATGACTTACTCAAATGCACAGAGCTAATAAGTTGCAGAGGTGGTTTATGAATTGAAGTCTGACTCCAGTGACCTGGTCCTGGTAATATTTGCTCACTGAAAACAGGAACTACAATCCTTTGTTATGCTGGTGTTAATACTTGCCGTAAGACCTAACTTGTTCCTTCTTGCCTGGAGCAAATATTCACAGACATTTATGTGTAGTCTCAAGTTAATAGTGGAGTCTAATTCAGAATTCCAAATTACATATATTCTAGAGTTCCGATCCAAAAGAACAAAGGCATTTGTGCCTTTTCACATTGGTGTTGCCATATTTAATAAATGAAAAGACAGGACACCAGTTAGATTTGAATTTCAGGTAGAAAGTAATTTTCTTA
The DNA here is from genome assembly GCF_000181295.1 of Otolemur garnettii. Classification (NCBI taxonomy): domain Eukaryota; kingdom Metazoa; phylum Chordata; class Mammalia; order Primates; family Galagidae; genus Otolemur; species Otolemur garnettii. Next base: position 30,694,062 of record NW_003852403.1, read on the forward strand.
AGTAAAAATATGTTCCCCAAATTGTATGGGAGATAATTATATATATATATATATATATCTTTTTTTTTTTTTTTTGAGACTGAGCCTCAAGCTAGCCCCCTGGGTAGAGTGCCATGACATCACCCTCACAGCAACCTCCAACTCCTGGGCTCAAGCAAGTCTCCTGCCTCAGCCTCCCAAGTAGCTGGGACTACAGGTGCCCGCCACAACGCGCCGCCATTTTTTTTTTTTGGTTGCAGCCGTCATCGTTGTTTGGCGGGCCCGGGCTGGGGATTCAAACCCGCCACCTTAGGTGTATGTGGCTGGCGCCTTAGCCGCTTGAGCCACAGGTGCCGAGCCGAGTTAATTATATTTTAAAAAATTAATAATGCATTGTTTATCTGAAATTCAGATTTAACTGGACATATATATTTTATCTGGCAACTCTACTCTAGAAACTTTTATCCTGAGAAATACCTTGAGTTGGGCTTAAAGATAATGCAAGGTCCCCTGCTTTTCCACGTTTTAGGGCTGACTTCTCTCTGGGCAGAAAAGTTGGGAATAAGATCTTCTTGACCAATGGTGACAAGCTAACCTTTGATGGAGTGAAGACTCTGTGTGCCCAATTCCAGGCCTCTGTGGCCACTCCCAGAAATGCGGAAGAAAACACGGCCATCCATAATCTAGCCAAAGAAGAGGCCTTCCTGGGCATTACAAATGAGAGGACGGAAGGCCAGTTTGTAGATCTGACGGGAAGTACACTCACCTACACTAACTGGAATGAGGGGGAGCCAAATAATGCTGGCTCGGAAGAACACTGCACAGTGCTCCTGAAAAACGGCCGGTGGAATGATATTAAGTGTAGCTCCTCCTTTTTGGCAGTCTGCGAGTTCCCTGCCTGAAGGAACAAGCCTCTCTCCTGCAGCCACAGTCCCACAATGTGCCTGGGAAGAACAATTCTATCAGTTTCCCCATACCAAGTACTGAGTCGTTCCATTGCGGGCAGTTAGGGAAAAGGAAGGGATTTAAATGGTGGGGTTAACGAAGGGATTAAATGATGGGATGTAAAACTGAAAAATGGGAAGAACCTGAGAATGGTGCTGTGAGTGTTTCTGGTTTAGTCTCAATCACTAAAGCCAATTATTAACAACAATAACAACAACAACAACAAAATAATAGAAAAATAGTAGTATTAATAGTACATTTTAAATTTACTATAAGCCAGACCCTACTTCTTGTACCTCTATTAACTGTCTAACTTAATTAAGCGGTAATACTCTTGATGGAGCAGTGTTAACTCACTAAGGTATAAAAATGTAATTTGTTTATTTTTCCATTTGCTATAGACACCTGTGCTCTGTCCAGCCTTTCTTTTTCTTTGGGTAAAAAGTACCTTTAATGATACCACCCCAGCCTCATTTCATAGCTTTCCAGCTGGTCTAAGGCATTAAGAAGAGGAATATATTTTATAGCTTTCTCTGTATTTCCTTTCTAATGAGATGTTAAACTATGTGGGGGACATAGATCTCAAAGGAACAGATTAATGAAATCTGGAACACATACACACCCACCTACTCCCCTTCTAGATCAAGACAGAGGACATTTCTAGCACCTGAGAAGCACCTTTATAACAACTCTTAGGTTAATAGGATTCTGACCTGGATTACTAGATATTCGTGTTGTCTGTTTATGAACTGCATATAGAATCATTCAGTATATGCTGTTTTATGTATTTTTTTTTTACTTGTAATAAAGTAAAAGTCTGTGAGATTATTCATGTCAGTATGTGTAGTAAAAATTTTTTCCTTTTCATTTCCACGGAAGGTTCCATCATGTTGGTATTCCTCAGTTTATCCATTCTATTGTTACTAATGGTCTATTGGATGGCTTCCAGTTTGGGACCATTAAGAAAAAAGAAATCATGAAGCTTTCTGTACTTGTTTTTGGTGGACATGGTTCTCTTGACTATCTATTCAGCAGAACTGGTAGGTGATGAGGAAAGCGTGATTTTTGCTTCAGTAAATACCACCAGGTTGCCCAAGTGATCGTATAAACTTCCTTCCCACCTGCGATGTGGTTTAGTTTTAGGTACTCAACGTCCTTGTAAGGAGTTGTAGTTTTTATTCCCTTAGTCTTAATTATTCTCCTGTGTGTACATGTCACAGCCCCATAGTTTTCGTTTGTGTCCCCTAAGGGGCAGCAGCGTTGAACACTTTTCCATATGTTACTGGCTACTTAGATATCTTTTTTTCATAAATTGCCTGTTCATGTTTTTGACTTTTTGTTTAACTTCAGCAGCCAGTATTTGTCTTATTGGTGTATCAGCTATTTTTACATTTTGGATAAAAGTCCTTTTTGCTTATGTGTATCACAAATATTTTTCCAGTTTTTGATCTGCTTCAAAGTTGGCTTTTAACAAGTGAAAGCTCTTAATTTTAAAAAAGTCTCACTTATTCATATTTTCTTTCAAAGTTAGAGTTTTTGTGTTATGAAGATATTTCCTTATGTTCTTTTTTTCTATTAGATTTATGGTTAAAGCTACCCTTCCTGGTAGTTATCAACTTGATAACTAGTACTACTTGCTGGGAAAAATCATTTTTGTTCTGTAGAATCAGAGTGGTGCATTTTAGTATATTATGTAACTGTATCTGTATGGGTCTGTGTCCAGGCATTCTATTCCACTGGTATATTTGTTAATGTTTATGCCAAATACCCACACTAAAAATTACTATACATGTGTAGTAGGAACCAGTATCTGTCATTGTACACCTTCTACACTTGTTCTTCTTCAAGATTCAAGATTTCCATATAAATGTGAGAACTATCTTCTCAATTTCCACAAAAACCTGATGAGATTTCCATTGTGAAATCTGCATTGACGAGATTGGCAGAATTGACAACTTAGCACTGAGTCTCTGCTCATAGTGTATCTCTTCATTTAACTAGGATTCCTTTAATTGCTCATGCCAGGTTTTATTGTTTCTAATTTCAAAGTCTTATAGCGCTTGCTTTAGTAGAATTAGTGGCTTTTAATAATATATTTTTCATAATTTCTACTTTCGTATAGAGAAATACAACTGCTTTTTTACGTATGAACTTATGATATTTAGTAATCTAAATATGTTTATTTCTTAATTCTAATTGTAGATTTTTCTGGATTTTCCATATGTACAGTCATGTAACCCCAAAATATGGCAGTTACTATGTCCTACTGTGCTGTTCAGCAGGCCCAAAACAATACTGAAGAAGTAACAAAGGATTTCCTTTCCTGGCTTATTAAGCTGAACTTGTTTTATTTCGGTTGTTAAGACATTATCTTTATCTTTTTAAAAAGTTCAAATGCATGCTTAACCTTCTTTTCTGCCCACCTGCCTTCTATGCTGCAGAGGCTTATAAGGTCTGTCCTCCATCTCTTCATCCCTGCTTTCCTGAACGTAGTCTTTCCCTACTTCACTGTCAGGAGGTCCCGTATAGATGGGCAGATGTCTCAAAATATCTTGCTGAAGATGGACCCAATATCAATTCTCCTTTTTATGGTTGTCTTCTGTCAGAATGTCCCATACCCGAAAGCTGCTCTGCAAATTCTTTAGGGACATTTCCCCAGGTCCAAAAGCAATCTTACACCCAAGGGACGAACATTTGCCAACTTGAGAACATCCAACCAAGCCTGGATATGTGTTAAGCGACTTAAGTGCTGTCAGCATCTAGTCTCTTGAGTGGAAGACTTTAAAAGGAACAGAAATTATTTGGAGGAATTTGGCCCAGTGGCTTATTAAAAAATCACATCACTTCCTTGGTACAAACAGTAAACACCCTGTGTGCCAGTCCAGTCACTGTATTCCCAGGTTCTATGCTGAAGGGTTGCCGAGGAAACTTCTGCTGCTGTGCAAACATAGAAAGGATCATAAGAAACGAGATTCTTCCCTGTTTAGTGTTTTCTGTTTGCATTCTGTTGTTCTCTCTCTTTCTCTCTCCCTCTGTATCCTTCCCTCCTCTTAAGGTTTTATTTTATAAGAGCTAAAAAATATATATATAGGTTTAAAATGAACAGATATCCTTTGTTATTGGGGTTAGGCAAAAGTTTCTAAAAGAGGTTAGAGAAATCAATCACCATTAAAATTTTAAAAATATAAATTAGATTTTATCAAATTAAAGATTAATTTATTTTCTTAAAATGAAGAAAACAGGTGGGCAAGCCATAATTGGGAGAAAATCGTTTCAAAAGAAATCTAGCCAAGAATATGTAGGGTAGAGAAACAATTCCTACAACCCAGTAATAGAAAGACAAACCCGGGCCAGGATGCCCAGAAAATAGAGGAGGAAAAGGAAACGCCAGGAGGCAGGGTCCTCCGCCAAAAATTCTCATTCCTTGATGTGGTCAGTTAAATTGTGGCCTCCATCCCCACACTCCTAGTATGTGCAAACTCTAACCACCAGGCCCTGTAATTGTGATTTTATGTGAAAATAGGGTCTTTGCAGATATAATAAAGATAAGATGAGGCCACTTTGGATCAGGGTAGGCCCTAATCCACTGACTGGTGTTCTTATAAGAAGAGGCAAATGTGGACACAGAGACACCCGACACACAGGGAGAATGCCATGTGTTTATGGAAACAGAAATTAGAGAGGTGGGTCTCACAGACGTGGGGAACCTGTGGCCTCACAGCCACATGTCGCCCTCAGATCCAACAGGGCAGCCCCACGATGGAATCTAAACTTCACAGAACCATCCCTTTATTAAAAGGAACGCAGCAGAGAAAGGAAAAGCTTGTCTGGTCTCCTTTGGTACTTAGAAAAGAATAATCTCGAAATCAGAAGCTCACAGGTTCAGCACTCCCGTGGGGACCAGTAAAAGCTGGGAGATTGGCGTGGAAGAAGCTTCCGCAGAGCCTCTGGGAGGCACTGACCCTGCTGAAACCTTGATCAGACTTCCACCCTCCCTCCAGAATTGTGCGAGAAGAATCACAGGTTGTTTTAAGCCACGCATTTGCCGATAATTTATTGTGACACCTTTAGGAAACGCACACACTGGGCAATTGAGACCTTACACCTTCTATTGTGCATATGACAGGGTGGTTACCTAGAAAACAGTCTCCGGGGCTTCAGTCTTATGGTGGGACAGAGGGAAAAGAGGAAGAAAGAGAGAGAGAGAGAGAGAGAGGAACTGAGACACCTTCTAGTCAGTGACGTGCAGCTGGCCTGCCGTGGCACACTGGTGTACCGTGAGAGGATCTTAGGAGTACCCTGAAAATTTGTAAAGATCATCAAAGTTTTAGAACAAATGCAAAACACAGTAAGTATGTTCCTTTTATTCTTTTTTTTTTTTTTTTTGATCAACATAATTTAAGTCTGTCATGGAAGTTTAGCTATAAGTTAAAATGTGCCCTGAGATTAAAAAAACAAAAGGTAGAAAAACACTGACTTAAAGAGACAGAAGGATCAGCAAAGGGACACAGCCTGCCCTCAGGGCGGCACCAGGCCCCGTCCTGCAGAGGGAGGAGGTGACAGTAATCACACAGCATGCTCGGAGCTATTCACTCTCTTCGTTCCCTGCCTTCCAAGGAGAGCTCACATGTGAGCTACACAAATAGGTTCAGTAGAGGCATGGAAGTGACTCTGGCTTAAACATCCCTCATTTCTGATAGGAGCCAACAGATCTTATAACAATAGCTCCCCTTAGGCAAAGTTTGGGGCCTCCACAAGAGACATATAAGACCCCCAAATCAGCATATGCTGGGAAGTCCAAAACTATGGTTCCCAAACTAATCTGTCTACTTCATTCTGTCCTCCAGCCCAGAGGCAGTTCCCAGTCAGAGGTCATTGACAACCTGTGCATATGGCTTAGGAACACTACTGACCCTTCACCCTACCAAGTTTCCAGGCAGACGGAGCTAGAAAGTTAATCCAACGTCAATTTCCATAAATGGAAGAAAGGGTTTTGTTAATGTTTTACTCGCACGGTGTCATTTCAAAGACTCTTGTGACATCAGGCTATTCCACAAAGAAGAATCGAAACTTAAAATGAATGGACACGAGACATGACTGAAACATGCCTCTGACGTGAAGGTTTCACTTGACTATTAGAATCATGACGCTCAGTTTAGCATCATAATTAAAAGATACCACACTGCCAATGGGTCCTAGAGCCTCAGCTCAAATCCTGTTTTGGCTGACTTTAAAGAGTCCTGGCTACAGATGCCGCACAACCGGCTGCTGCTCTGTGCACAAGGGCAGCATCAGTGAATTAGGCCCTGGAGTGAATCAACATTGCCTATTGTTCTTCAGAGGGAGAAGGGCCTGGGCCACAGACCCAGGAACCCTTTCTACCCACTGTGCTGGTCGTGCTGGCTTCATCCATATTTCATACCAACTTGTCTGGATCAGCCAGGCTGCTGCGTGATGGTACATCCCACATTCCACCCTTAGAGGCAAAGCCCCTCAAGAGGGCTGTATCTAGTGTAGCCTAAATATGGCCTTGTGCAGATGGAGTGATACTGGAATGAGCCTGTAACTCCAGGTAAAGAGTCTGATGCCTCAGATCTCCGGGTGAGGAGGGACATAGATGAGGAGTCAGCTCAGCTTACCTCCCGCTTACCTGAGCTCCTAAGTTAACAGCAGCTCCTGCTAGAGGCTGGCACAGCCAGAGGGCAGTAGCCATGGATGTGTCCACTGGATTCCCCACTCTGTAGACTGCCCTCTCCCTTTGACCCCTGCACATGAGCCGTTTCTTTATTCAACTGTAATTTGTTGATTTTCATCTTCTCTTGTAATGCTGGTAAATAGAAGCATGAACAGAAGGAAAAGTTTATTTTCCAAATGTCTCTATGAGACAAAATGCTCGAACATAATATTGTTTTCTTTGGGGAATACTAGATTGACGCACCAAATAAAGAAACAACTATTTATATGTTCTACATAGTATAATGTAATGGGAATAACTTAGATGATCTCTATTTTATAACTCTACCATAAAAATGATACTACGATCAAAATGCAAATTGAGGAAGTAAAACCATTTGCTTAAATGTGTTTTCTAACTTAAAATTAAATATGGAGAATGAAGAATATTCTAAGAAAAATAAGGAAACCAAAGGCCTTAGAAGTCTCAGACTGTTTCAGGATTTAAACTACCAGGGTAACATGGAGGTGAGGGAATCCAGGAGCTAAATCACTTTTATTTTCTGGATGGGGTTGTTAAGGGACTATCTTAGAGCATGATGGCTAAAGGGAAGATCAGTGGCCAGGCATAGGGGCTCCCGCCTATAATCCTAGCTCTCTGGGAGGCTGAGGCAGGCAGATGCCTTGAGCTCAGGGGTTCAAGACCAGCCTGAGAAAGAGCAAGAACTCATCTCTAAAAAGAATAAAAATAAAAATAAGATCAATGACCCATGATGGAAAACCAGGCTGGAGAAGGTAGAGAAAGAGGACGTCCTCTTGCCAGTAGCTCTACATTTAGATCCAAAGATATCAGTAGATTGAAGAAGGAAGAGGAGCGGGGAGCAGGAAACCAGATGGTAGCCAGGTGCAAAGTCTGAGCAGAGGAGTGAGAGATTCCCCCTTCTCAGAGGAAGCACCACCTGTACACAGAGTCCAGGAAGCAAATTTTCCCTGCCAAATGCCCTACCAGAATCATCACATGCAAGAGAACCCACTTGTAGAAGCTGGGGTTGAATTGGTCTTGGGGGGTGGTGGTGGGAAACCCACAGCCTCAAGGCCAGATGTGGCCCTACAGATGCCACAAGTGTAGCATCTTAGCCGAATCCAAACTTCACAGAACAAATCCCTTTGTCACAAAGATGTGTCTTACAAAATTTGGATTGAGTCAAAAGATGGCATTCAAGGATCCAGAGGCCACAGTTTCCCCACTATGGTCTCTTTCCTGGGGATGCTGAGATTCTATTCAGCCTTGTGATTTTGCAACCAATTACCATGATCTTTTAGTTCCAGGGACAGAAACTAGCTCTGAGAGGAATGAAAGTTTTTTGGGTTTTTTTTTTTCTCATTCTTTCTTTGAAATCTTTAACTCAATTACTGTAAATCTCAAGTGCTTTTTTTTCATGGTTCATTAGGTCCTTTGCTTCAGGAAGTTTCGCCTCTTGATGTGAGTCACGGTCCATCTACCTCAACAGGTGGACATCCTGAAATGTTCCCGCTCTTTCTCTTGACCAGCGTTAGTCATGTCATTTCCTCTCTCACAAGATGTTGGTTGTCATTTCGATTAGATCAGTCTGGACACCTTTATAATGTAAGTCAGGTACACTCTTTTCTTTTTCATTAAAGTTGGGTGTAGAATTGATTTTTCTCTCAATAATTAATTTCACATAGTCTCTGACATTGCAGCATCCTTCGGTTTCCCCAGGAGCCTTTGGACTAACTAGCAGCACGTTCTCCATCTCCTGGTTTCATGATATCCTGTGTCATCTCTTCCCCTCTTCTTCTCGTCCACTAGTTGCTTGTTCTTGAGCCAGTGTTCCTACAGACACAACACCTGACTCTCCCCACAGCTGCAGATGTCACTATGGAGATTTTGAATCTTTTTTTTTTTAAGTCTCCTATAGTACTTTTAGATGTTTTTTTAGCTTCTTCCACTTGTATTTTGATGGATTGTGTGTTATTCCAAAGTCTCTATCTTATCCGTGGTATCCTATGCCAGCTCCTCTTTATCTGTCTTAACATCATGACTTTTTCTCCCTGCTATCCATATGTCTACCTGATCACCTGTGCACGCTGTTTCCTCTGCCTGGAAAGTCTGGGTTTCCATTGCCCACATCAAAGACCCAACCCAGTCCTGTAATTAATATCCCTCCTTAGTGGATCCGGGCAATGCTCAGGGCAGGAACTGGCCAGGACTAGATGCCCAGTGCTCTCTGCATGTCTGTAGAAGGAATAAATGAATGAGCATCTAAATACATGAAGGAGAAAGTATTGTTTGTACTGAGTTGAGCCAACGATAGAGTGATCACAAAGTGACAAGTGGTATTTGTCACTGCTGTCTTACATTATAATCTGCTGACTAAGAAACTGTTTCCCCTTAAGAACTCAAAGCTTTAGAAGGAATTGTTAAATAAAAATTTTAAGACTAAAATGACATAGAGGAAAACAAATTTTTAGAGGCTACCTTCCTGAACTCCGTAGGATAGTGGAGTGATGGAATTTAATATGTTGAACAAGTGTTTAACATCACATAACCATATGACAGTTATCAAAATGCCACTACTTTAAACATTTTTTGAAAAAATAAGATACTGTAATGGCAATCATTTCCTGTGATAATATTTTAGTAAAATTGGAACAATTAGTAAAAATTGAAATATGAAAACAATCATGTAAAGATTTCAGAAATCTCCCAAGTAAACTTTAGGTCCTAGTAGCCACCAAAATAAAAATTGCACGACATTTAAAAAATAACAATGAAAAGATTTGGCATAAACATCTGTGCAATAAACTCATGTTATTCAAAGAAGAAAATTCATAGCATTATTATTAGTTCTGGAGGAAGGCAAACAGGTGGCAAGGCCAGCAAGCAACTAGCTAAGGGCAGAGAGCAGGAACTGAATTGTAGCTATGGATAAAATTGAGGCCAGAAACTGTTCTCTGGTGGGGACCTTTAACTGACCTGGGGCTCATTACCATCTAATTAGCAGGCATGGATGTAGTTTTCAGGAAAGATTCTGGGAGGATGCATGTATCATAAGGAATCTACTATATAACCTAACCTGTTATACAACTCATTATGTAATCTCTTCTGTTACCCCCAACATAGCAATCACCGCAAACATGGGAAACAGCAACCAATCCACTGAGGAGAGAGATGGGACGAACTTGTGAGCATATACAAGACAGTGTGTGCTGAGACTTGGGCACCTTTCTGCACTTGCAGAGAATGGCCTGTCTCTTCCTCTGAAATGTACTTTCTCTTTGCATTAAATGTGGTATGTGAGATTGCTTTGTGTTTGTGATCACCCTATCATCGACTCAACTCAGTACTGGTACTCATTCCTGAGTCTGGGAACCAGAGGACCTGGGAACATCCAGACAGACCTGACAATATTATTTCAAATAACTAAAATAGAAAGCAGACAAATGAACTGTTAAGAATATGGCTTAAATATTAGCAATCGAACATGGAATACAAAGAAAGCCCATGAATGAAAACTACATATAGTGAAAATTGTCTTTTGGATCTTAGAAAGTTTTAAGGCTTTATGTAAAACTTTAGGCACTGAGAACAAGAGTGGCTATGGGGAACCAGCTTCCCTGTGCACTGCTTACCACTGTCGCCCACTGCAGGTGGGGCAGGAATTTCTGCTACTTACACGAATCTGATGGGACTGAATACTCACAAAAGTTATGCAAAGCAACTTTCTGACTCCCAAGTAGGCAGTAAGGTACAACACAAGCCTAGGACTCAGGGTGAGCCAGTCCTCCAAGGCTCAGGAAAGCTGCCCAGGGTGGATAGAGTCAGTCTTATCTGCTCATCAGCACAGCTGAGAGACCCCCAAGAAAGCAGCTTGCCCTGGCTGCATGACAGGGCTACATGACACGCTGGGCCAAAGCTCTGAAGGACACCCTGTTTCTAGATGAGACAGGAAGAGAGCCTGGGCTGACCTGGCCCATCCCCCTTATCTCAGATTCCTGCCTTCCTTCACCTCCTACAGTTATTCTTAAGAACTACAAGAGATGGTGGATAACTGGGTGAATTCAAGGCCTCCCAGAAAACTATTATTCTGCAGCTATCAGGATGTCTACCTGTCTGGCTCTTAAATAGAGAGGAAGAAATTAAAAATAAAAAAGATGAGAACAAAAGAGATATAAAAGAAAACACATTTTTAGAGCCTACCTTTCCAATCTCTGAGGAGAGATAACAGAGAAGCAGAGCTGGTAGGAGCCATGTCTGCACTCCCAGTCAGATCCTTACCACCACCTGTTACCCCCACCCCCTCTTCTGACATAAAAAGTACAGTCCTCCCCAGCCTGAGCCATTTTGACTCCAAGAAAATTCCCAGTTTGGCCAGCCAGGTAGTGCGCAGCCCAGATTGGAACATGGAGGTTCCGCAGTGCTAAAAAGCACAGACAGACGTGGCCATGAAGGTAAGTTTTCTGTGCAGGAAGGCTAGAGGTCACTCTGAGCCTTATCTTTACCTCCGTGTATTAAAATATGAATGGAGTTCATTTGGAATGAGAAATGTCAGATATTCCAGACCTTCCTTCACATGGCGGTCTGCAGTGTGAATGAGTGTGTGACTCGGACAAAGCCACTGTTGGACCGTGAACACACACAGGGACTTCTATAGACTCTGCAGATGGTTCCTGTAAGTGGAGCCTCAAACCACAGTGCAAATCCACACGCTCCTGGTAAGTTTCAGTGGACACAGAGGTAGACTCACTCTACCATGGAGCAGGGCTCCAGCCACCCAAGGCTAAAGGCCCAGGGTACCAACATAGAAAGTGAAGCTCAGAGAGCGGAAGTGATTTTGTTTTCTTAACACCTTTGTCCTGCTGTAGTTCTCAGGAAAGGTCAGGACAAACTACCCCACTCGCTTGGGAGACAAGCACCCACATTTCCCTCTAGGTATTACCTCTGATCCTTGCTTCCATAGGACAAAAAGATACATTATTGATCTCATTTTTTTCCAAAGTGATCTTATTTTTTAACTTTCTCCCCAGCAGAGAAGGACAATTCAGGTTTCGCCCTCTCTGCCTTGTTGTTCTTAGTCATTTTAATTTTGGCATTTTTCTTGGGGGTGTGAGTGGAATCTCCGCCCGATTTCCTATTTCCTTTTGGAAAAATGATGCTGATTACTTCATCTTTTCCTCGTCAAAATGCTGTACTTCGTCTTTGCTCATTTTCTTTTCAAGCCTTATGCCTCAGGTTTTTTTTTATTTCTTTGCATTTTGATTGGTGAGTTGTAAGAATTTTTATACATTCTAGAGACAAGCCTTTTTTTCAGATCGGACTTTATGAATATTGTCTAACAATCTGTAATTTGTCTCCTCCTTTTCTCACTGGTGCCTTTTGATGAACTGAGTTTTCTCTTTTGATGAAAAGTTAGATATCTATTGCTTTTTCTTTTTTCTATACCACTTTATCATCCTCCCCGAAACATTTTTGCCTACTCCAATTTTATGAAGTCTTCTTCTGTTTTCCTATAAAAGTTTTATTGGCAGCTTTGAAAATTTGGTCTCATATAAATATTGAGTTACTTTTTGCTGGTGTGAATAGCAAAGATAGCACAGTGAGCAATACTATCTCTATTCCTGGATGCATAGTGGGTTCAGCATTGTTTGTTCAAAAGCCTTTCCATTCCCCTTTAAAGGTTGTTGGCCTCCACATGAAAATTCAAAGGACTCTTTGTACAGACAGGTGATGCCTGGATTCCCTATTCTCCTTCACTGATGTATCTGTGGGCTCCTGTGCGAGTTTAACCTTATGTCGATTACTGTACTTCTGTAGCAAGGCTCGAAATCATATCGCATAATCCCTCCCCTGATGCATTCCATATCGACTGCAAAATCAGTTGATTCACTTCTCTAGGATTGTGACTGGAATTGAGTTGAGTCCAGCGAGTCAATAGACAGTGAAAATATTAATTTTTCTATACTATATTATTGCTAAAATATAGAAATATGAGTTGTTGTAACATAAATCTTGTTAGATACATTTATTAGATTTACTAGTTTAGAAAAAATAGATTCCTTACAATTTTTTTGGTCTTTGGCAAACAAGGTTTTACTTTCTCCTTTTCAAAATTCTTGCCTCATCTCCCTTTCCCTGCCACACTGCATTCTCCAAATCTCCCACCTGCTGTTGAATAGAGTGATGGAAGCCTGTTGTCCTTATATCTCATTCTCAGTCACAGGGAGAAATGTTTGTCTCTTTCACTATTAAAGATAATGTTAGCTCAAGGTTCTTCACAGACGTACTTTATCACATGAAAGGAAGGCTCCCTTATGCTGAATTTGCTGAGTTTTCTTAAAAAATAATAATTTGGTGATGAGTCATATAAACTAATTGTTTAGAATCTGTTGAACTGATCCTCAGCTATATCTCCTTGAAAGGAGATATATTCTTATATTCCTATTTCTTATTTGAAAGCATAGTAAACTTTCAAATAAATTTTCTTTGGAATAATTTTTCCAGATTTAATCTTTGGTATCTGTGGGAAGGTGAGACTGCTTGAATTTCTACATCCTGACCAGAGGGTAGAACTCCCCAGCACATCATGGAACTGGAAGGAGAGAGTCTCTCTCCCAATAACTTCCCAGAATGAGGAGCAGCGAGCAGGACAGGGAACATCTTTTCTGTGTGTAACCAGATATATCAACTGACTTCATGGATGGCGTCACCTGTCCCGTGAGAGTCACCTGAAACGCTTATGAGCCACACGTACATCTACCTACTGGGTGTAGTCCAGGCCACTGTTTTGGGAAGTTTTCTACATTCTTAAGCTTTTAGTCAACTTTTGCTGCTTGTTTTATTACTGATGCATCCTGAACATCTCATGCATTTCTAGAATCCCTGGGCTCACAGGAACCCACATGCAGAACACAGCCTTTCCCTCCTGCATCCATCACAGCCCCTTCAGGAGACTGGCAGTGGCGTGGGGGAGGTTCTTACTGGCATGATGGGGGTAGGTGCTCTCGGCATAGGACCAAGTATCAGTTATGAATTTTCTTGACAGGTGCAAGGCCACATCTGTAACTGAGAAATACTCACCAGGACACTTTCCCTCTTACAGCCATCCCAGCGTTCCCTTTGCCCTCAGAGGAGGTCTGACCACACAGGCTGATACACACAGGCCCCCAGTGTTGGCCTTGCCTGTCCTTCCCAGCCTCACCTGGAGCTCTGCCCTGCATGGCTCTGGGTCAGCCATATGATGCTCCATAGAGTTCTCTAGACAGGCTTCTGTTGCCCAGTCCCATAAAGTAGACCTAGTCTGTCTCTCCTTGGTGGGATGCCTGTCCATGTGTTTTCCTATATTTGATCAATCGTCAATACATGGGATTTTGAAAACATTTCAGGAGACCAAAGCCTCCTTGATAAAGGCCCATAACATTGTCTTAAGTGCTCTGTGAAGTTGGAGTGATGTTCCCTTAGGTCTGGTTTTTTGGCTTGAAATGGGCTATGGCATTGGGTTCAAACCCTAAATGTTATGAATATCCAAGGACAGATGAGTCTCTGGAAGTTTCAACTTAAAGGGAGATTTCCCGACAAACTAATCTCCAAGAATAGAAGAAGGAAGGAGATCACAATATGCCCACCTTGCTCCCACATGGCACCTGCAGGTCAGGGTGACCCAGGCCCAGGAGTTACACACCTCAGGGAAGACATTTGCTTCCATCATCCCTACGAGGCTGTGGAAACGTCACCCACAAGAGGCCAAATGATCTACGTGCTCGGTCTACCAGTGAAGTCCAGAAATAATGGATTTAGGAGCTTCACTGTCCAATAGAAACACAGTGTTAGTGGCGTGTCTCACTCTAAATATTCTAGCATCCATAATAAAATGGAAATAAATAACACGCAAAATTAATTGTAATTAACTTTAACTCAATATATTCAAAATATTATCAGTTCAACATACAACCATTTAAATGCATTATTCACCTGACATTTTCCAGTCATTTTTTCTCATGAAATTTTCAAAACCCATGCATACACCCAGCACATCTCAGTTTGGACTCACCTAGGTCAACTGCGCCATAGGCACACGTAGCTAGCGGCTTCCTCTTCCGGCAGCTCACGTCCAGGGATCATTTTGTGTACCCGACAGTCAGGAAATATTAGAAATAGTTGTATGCATCAACTTGGCTAGGCAATAGTACCTGGGTAATTAATCAAACACTCATCTAGGTGTCGGTGTGAAGGCATTTTGTTGATATGATGAGTGTCCACAGCTGACCTTAGGTAAAGGAGAGAACTTTTCATCAGGTGGCGGCCCCATCTAACAGATGAAGGCCTTCAGAGGAAAAATAGGTTTCCTGGGGAAGAAGAAATTGTGTACCAAGACTGGAGCATCCACTAGAAACTACTGACTGCGTTTCCAGCCTGCCAGCCTGGCAGACGGTCACACGGAGGGTGCGTGCGCATGTGGGTGCGCATACACACACACACACACACACACACACACACAGGGCTGTTCTGCTTCTCTGTAGAACCCCACCCGATACGGGGCAGCCCCAGTAGTGACTGGGGTTACATTCACAGCACCGTGACTGGAGGAAGCTCTAAATCCCACTCGTAGGGAAGGGCGTGCCTCCCTGTTAAGTAGCCAATAAAGCAATAAAGGCACTGGAGTCCACATACTTTAGTTTCTTCTCCAGCTCCCACTTCTCTGTGAAAAGATGCTTGTACAAACTGGTGGGATTGACCTCTCCCCAGCCCCACTTTAGAGTACGCTGCTTCTAATGAGAGTAGTGAAAATAAATGTGCCTGGTTATGTGTCCTGGGAATGTTTGTTAATGCCTCTGTGGTTTTTGCATCTGAGAAGAGAGAAAGCGGACAGAACATAACAGCCACAGCGTGTCCGCTTGGTCCTTATGTATTCCTGACCATGTGAATCGTGCCTGAGTGTCCACAGGTAGGGAGGTGTGCGCGTGTGTGAGTTGGTGTCAGGGGGACATGGGATGTGAGGATTATCTATAAATTATGAGATTCGGGTATGGAAAGCCCATGTGTGACCCCAAGGACACTTTTGGGGCTCTTCTTTGCCAGGAGGCGATAGGCAAAGAACTAATATCCAAACTCCTCCCTGAAGAAACTATGGGGCACTATGGCAGGGCGCTGCTAAGAACAGAAAGGAGGAGGCGGGGCTGAGCCAGGGCAGGACAGGATGGAGAATGTTCTGCGTTGTGTGCAAGGAGGCTCCGCCCAGAGTGTTGCTTGCGGTCCTCCTCCAGCAGAGGGAGCGCTGAGACCTGAGCCTGGCTCCCAGCGCCGGCAAGGTGACGCCAGTCACCTGCTGCCCCACCCCACCACTTATTTCTCCAGTGCACCCACCGCTGACCCTGCCGGGGTGGGGGGCGGGGGGATGTGCGCACAGCAGATTCAGGTGCAGGACCAGCTGCATCAGGCTCTGCCCTTCCCAGAAACAGTTACTCCCCCCTGACCACAGCCTACTGGGGCTCAGCTCTCACGCCTACCAAATGGGCATGTGGACAGCACCGGACAGCAGAACGTTCGGGTGAGCATGGTGTGAGGCGGCTTTCAAGCACATGAGCCCTTCCCCTGCCAAAGGTCTTCTCTGAGAGCAGAGCAGGGAGGGGCCCCAGCCGGGAACCCGGGCGCTCCAGACACATCGAAGCCCTGAAAAGCCTGGTGAGCCTGAGCAGGTACACCGGCAGGGCTTTCCTCTCCACAGAGACATAGAATAATGATGAACCCTTCTGAGAATGGCCTCTGAGAGCCAATGCGAGGCCTAGGCAACCCTGAACACCGAGGGACCCTGTAGGACAAGCAAAAGCCGCTCAGACGCCCCCTTCACCAATCAGCAGGAAACTGTGGAACAGCTCTGCCCTCTGCTGTCCATGTGTAGAACTGCAGCGGCTAAGGGGCTACGCCGTCTGGTCTCCAGGCCTGCCCAGGATGTTGGCTCTTTGGACTCTTTACTGGTCACTGAAGAAAAACTAGGTTCTAGCCCCAGGCCCTGGACCCGAAACTGTATTTTCAGGGTTGAGATGTTTTCTGGCTTTGGGTTTAGTGCTGGACCCATGGCTGAAAATTCTGCCTAATACTGAGGGGACCCTGGCGAGGAGAGCAGAATGGGGCAGCGAGGTGGGAGACAAGGATGATGATTCAAGGCTCCGAACAGGGAGACACCGGGAACCGGTAGGTCAGCATCTGCTCGGTACACGTGGAGGCTGGTCAGGGCTACTTTCCCCTGCACTCAGTGACGTTCAAGGCAAAGACAGGCTCTGTTCTTAACCAAGTGCTTAGTCCCGGGGATTGATGTCATTTGTCCGAGTCTCAGATTCCTTACCTGTTCCGTGGGGATTGGAATAACACCCACATGGAAAGAATTCTTGTCCAGTTGAGAAGCCATGACTGGCTCAGCATTTGCAGCCCTACCCTGAAGAAGATGGCTCCTCCTAGGCATTTGAGCCTGTGGCACCCTGTGTGCCAAAAGCACAGGGACTCCCCAAAGCTCCCTGGAGGAAACTCTCGCCCACCAGAGTCAAGGAGTGGAGCCCCACTCTCTAGGGCCAAGCTTTCCCAAGAATTCCCTATACTTCCCTCCCTCCTTGACCCACTCAGCACACGCTGACTGAGCCCTACTATGCACACGCTGACTGAGCCCTACTGGCCTCAGCCCCGAGCTCTCCACCTCACCACACAGGCCTGACGGCACAGAAATCTTCTCCATCTTGCTAGCACCTCTGATCCAGGAGCTTTCACCAGGCCAGCATAAACTTCACATTCCCAGAGGCAAGTAGAAATTGCTTTCCAGAAAATATTGACACCTGATGAAATTTTTTAAATGCTGAGCCTTAGTCATATAAATGTTCACAGTCTCAATGCTAAGCCCTTAACAGGTACAAGCAGTCTGCTAAATAATATTCATTTAGCACCTCTGAGGACCTTTATGCACCTGTCTCCATCAGACCTTCTAGGACCTTGAGTCTTGCCAGTGCCGACTCCTCCCTGCCATCCCTACCAGACATCCACCTCACATTCCTCCCTACACAGTTAGTTGCCTCTCTGGCCTGAGGGATGTCTGCCTCTACCTCCCATGGCCTGTTTTTTGCAGCCTGACCAGTTTTTGCCCCTTCCACATTCTTTCTTCCTGGGTATTCCTGATCTCTGCTCCATTTTAAGTCAGTTGGCCTTAGTTGCAATTATCTCTACATCTCCTTACTCTGGAATGCAGCCTTTGTGGACTAGCCTATCTTGAAGAAATAGTGGTAGTGTTCAGAGATTTTGACTCATGGCCGGCCGTGAACTTGGTATCTGTGTGAATTTTGACAAGCCACTTTACCACCATGCTATCAAAGAAGTTTTCTACTCCCATGCTGCTTCCCCAGAAATGTTGTGAGGAGGATAAAGACAGTGGCAATGCCTGCAAACTTCAGTCAAGACCCACAGTCAAGAAACACACCTGCAGTGAATAAAGAAAAACACCTGCAGCCAGGAAGAGCTCTTTGCTGGCTTTGGGGTTTGATTCTTTTGAGCTGCAGGACCTCTGGGTAATATCGTTAGGAAGGGATGGGTATGGAATTTAGAACTTGTGCTTTCTGAAATTTGTGGAGGACTCCAGGAGGTATGAGTCTAATCTTAACTGATATGGGGAAATAACATTATACCATGATCAAACGCCTCAGTAACTATTTTCTAGACCTGGAGAAGTACCCAGAGAGACAAGAACTATAATTAGTAGAGAAACAGCAGTTGCTCAGGTCAGCCAGTAGAGGGATCTGTTGACCATTTTTACAGCATCCACAGCAACCTTTTTGACGGTGCTCAGATAGGATTCCTGAGTGGTCTAAATTTTGTCTGTTAAGACTTTTGACAAATATGTTCATAAGAAATATTTTCCTGGAAGGTTGTCCTCAGGTTTTGATGTTAGGATTATACTGACCCATCAACAAACTGGGAAGTGTTCCTTAGACTTCTTGTCTGAAAATTTTTTACATAAGATTCCTCTTACTTCTTCCTTAATTTTTAGCAGAATTAACCAATGAAACCAACCACCTAAGCCTGGAGTTTTCTTTATGGGATAAGTTTCGAAAAGAAATTTTGTAAATTTTTCTATTTGATCTTGGGTAAATTTTTTTGTTATATTTTATTTTTCAAGGAATCTAACTTGACAAGGTCATTAATATAAAGTTGTTCATGATCATTCATTTTTCGGGGTGTTTTTCTTTTCTCAGAGACAGGGTCTCTGTCTGTCACCCGGGCTGGAATGCAGTGGCATGATCACTGCAGCCTTCAACTCCTTGAACTCAAGCAATGCTCCCACTTCTCCGTCCCAAGTTATGCTTTTGGTATCTATTAGGATCAGAAGTGATACCCCTTCTTCATTTCTCATCTTGCTTATTTGCTTTTTCTTAATTTTTTTCTTGACCTGTCAAGATATTTATAAATCTTATTAATCTTTATAAGAATTAAATTTTGACTTTTTATAATTTTTCAGGATCCTATATTATTAATTTCTGCTTTGCTTTTTTTTCTTCTATTTTGAATTTGATCATATCTGCCTTGTTTCTTAAAACAGCCAATTAGATACTTTATTTCATGCATTTATTCCATTCTAATACAGACATTTGAAGCTGTGAACTTCTCTATTAGAACTGCTTTTGCTATCCCACAAATTCAAATATGTTTCATTTTCATGATGACCCAGGTCAAAATATTTATTTCTCTTATAATTTTTCTTTGTGGATTAAGAGTTACTTGCTTAATTATAAAACAATATCCTGGCACCCAGTTTTGTTAGTTGGAAGTGGTGAATATTTTCCCAAGCCTTGCTTTTCTGTGGAGCTCTGGGACAGTGTTCTGTCGAGACCTAATTCTTCCTCTCTATTGAACACTTTACCCAGTGCTCTATGAATTATGAATGTGTTCAGCCTGGCTGATTCACACATGTCCTGTTCTTGGGACACAGTTCACTCTAACATTGTCATAAGGTTCTCTCCCTGGCATTCAGCAAATTCCCCACAAGCCTGCTCTGATGAGAGTTCTGAATACTCAGATATTTGCAGGATCTCTTCCTTGGACAGTTCTCTATGCTTTGGTGCTCTGTCCCATAAACTCTGGATGCCTGCGTCTCCATGATCACTCATAATTGCTTCCTGAACTCAGGGAACCCAATGTGCTTCACCTCATTTTCTTTCTGAGAACTTCCATCTGGGGATTCAAAGCAGTGAGCTGAGGGTATCTTAAGGCTCTCCAAGTTTATTTCTAATCACTTCATTCTCCATTACTTAATGTCCAATGTCTTAAATAAATATAGTTTCATTTACCTTATAGTTTCAGTTACAAATGATTGATAAGTGGTTGTATACTAATATAGTTTTGTTTAGCAAAACAAGTGAAGGACTGAATTTGGTCTGAAGCCCTATGTTATGCTAACCGCTGAAGCAGAGCAACCCTACTCTATTTATATATTGCACTCTCAAGAAGGATAAGTTCAGGAGAATTGTTTCCACTATTTCTAAATTGTTGGAACATCTTTAGTCACGTTCATTCAAATTATGTCTATTTTTTAAAAGGCTTCAAGAGACTGAGACATTAATAAATATTGATTAAGTTGTCTAAAATACTGTGTTTCCCCGAAAATAAGACGTACCCCCAAAATAAGCCCTACCAGGATTTCTATGCATTTGTTAAATATAAGCCCTACCCTGATAATAAGACCTAGTGATGGACATGACTATGTGGCATATCTGCATAGCCAAGCCATGCATTTCGACGCAGAGGGAAGACATTCCCTGAAAATAAGCTCTAGTGTGTCTTCTTGAGAAAAAATAAATATAATGCAGTGTCTTATTTTCAGGGAAACACAGTAGTAAGTAGTGAATTAGTAAAAAAAAGAAAAAAAACTAGGACTAAATTCATGCATCCAATCACAAGATTTTTTATGAATTGCCATAAAATATTTTTTTCAAGTGAAGTCATTCTTTGTGTGGTTCTAGACAATGTTTTTAATTGAGAGATAGAATCACATGAGATATAAAGACAGGAGATCCTACATATAGGCCTCAGGTGGGAGAAATATAAGACATAAGCACAGATCATTTCTATTTTCTCTACATAATCTCCATGTTACTGGGTCACAAAGAAAGATTGATTATGCTGTTAGACCTTGATTTCATTTTATTCTATTGTTATTATTATTCCTTGCGAAGACTTTTTAACTAGGAAAATCTGGGAAGTAATAATGTTCCCCAATTTGTGGTGACATACCTTGTGAAGACAGCAGAGGGTGCTGTTCTATTAACTTATCTCACTAGCCACTAGGAAATGTTTTAAGATGTTTACTGGGTAGGCAGTAAAAAATACATTTTAACAAAATTGTCATCGCTATGGTTTTCTTCAATCTGCTTGTTTTATAATAAGGCAATTCCTTGAATTAAAGTATCATTAGTAGTATTTCTGTTCGCTCAATCATCTCTGAAAACCTGATGAAAGATACAGATCTTCCAAGAAAAATTATTTATTCACATATACATAGAAAATTGATAAAAGAATTTCAGAAGCTAAAAATATTGATTGAAATATTTTCAAAATTGGCCACATCATGTTTCAAAGCCAGTTTAAAAATATTTCCTTAAGGAAAATTTGAAACAAAAAAGTAGAGAAAATGCCACGATGAGTTCAGCAACCTGTCACTTCTCAACGACACTCTCTTCCCTGGCCCCCAGTGCACACAGGATGATTTTAAACCCAGTTCCAACCAAAATGTGAATCACAGCATAAATTATGTATGTATCTATAAAGGATAAGAACTTTTTAAAAACCATAACAAACAGTACCATTATCATACCTTAAAAATAAACAGTAATTTCTTAATATTGTCAAACCAAGTTATCAATGTCTCATAATATTTCACATTGACTAATTCAAGGAATCTATAAAAGGATGTACACATATCATCTGATACTATGTTCTGGAGTCATGTCTAATTTATGGGATACTTTTCTTTCTTTTTCTTGCCTTTTATTTTATTTTATTTTTTTAAAGAAATTACATTTACATCATTGAACTCAAAGTGTGGTTTGTGGACCAGCTGCATTGGCAACTACTGGGGGTTTGTTATAAATAAAGAATGTCAAGCCTCACCTCACATTACTGAATCAAAATCTATATTTTTACAAGATCTTTAGGCAATTTCTATTTGTGTTAAAGTTTGAGAAACATTCTAAGAGAGTTAGAATGGTCTGAAGCAAGTGTCCTCAAACTACAGCCCATGGGCCACATGCAGCCTGCCTAGGACATTTATCCGGCCTGCCAGGTATTTTTGCCGCTGCTGCCTGTCCTGCTTAGCGACCAACTCTTCCTGGGGCCGCAGTCTGGCCCTCCAACGGTCTAATGAACAGTGAACTTGACCCTTGTTTAAAAATTTTAAGGATCCCTGGTTTTCATGATCTTAAGTGTAGTTATGGTTTTAAAAGATTATCTCTCGGTACTCTGGTTTCTACCCTTTGGTTTTTCCATCCTTGGAAACATCCCCATCCATGGAAGCATTAGTGAATATTGTGGTGTCTCTTCCCTTCTCCCCAAGCCTTAACTTCCTTTCCATTTCATTCTTATCCCACGGGAAAACCTATAGAGCAGGCGTCCTCAAACTATGGCCCATGGGCCACATGCAGCCCGCCTAGGACATTTATTCAGCCCACTGGGTGTTTTTGCCACCGCTGCCTGTCCTGCTTAGCAGCTGACTCACCCTGGGGCCTGTAGTCCAGCCCTCCAACGGTCTGAGGGACAGTGAACGGGCCCCCTGTTTAAAAAGTTTGAGGACCCCTGGTCTGGGGTTTTGTGGTTTGTAACACTGTGAAGTCATTTTGCATGGTCCTCTGTGCCCAGCATCTCCTGTTAACTTTCATTAAACCTAGAGGATTGCTATGATTCAAGTTTAATTCTTGGAGAACTACTTCCTAGTCATTTCATGTACTTGTACTGAGAGGAACACAATGCCTACTTTTATCTTTTTATGAAATTGTGAGCCACTGATGACTGTTTCCTTTGCCTAGTTACTAACATGCTCAAGGGTAGACACAATGATGATACACTAATTCTACCATCCTTTCTTCTTTTATTAACTGAGATAATTTTATAAAAAGAAAAAGTTTCCTTCTCTACTGTTTTCTCGTAGTTGAACTGAAATTCACACAGACAATGTAAATGTTTACCCTCTTCCCCTTTTTGGGCCAGGTTTGAGTTGGTCCTTAAGCACATTTCCAAAGGTACACAAAAGAGTTGATTTGCTGGTTTGTTTTTTGAAGTATAAATATGAACTCATGGGATTTGAAAAATGATATTTGATGTTTTTTTTTAAATTAACTGCAGTTGCTAACTGACTCTCATTTGTTCCATCTTTACCAGTGGGATATACTAGATGTTGCCTGTGATTCCTTGTGACCTAACCCGGACCTAGTCAGCTTTAGTAGCTTTCTATTATCAAAAAATATTCCTGGTTTATCTTGTGCATTTCTCGTCCCAGTTCTGGAATCATCCATTTTTCCAACCCCCCCACCTTGATGCATTGGGAATGGTATTTAGACACCAGGATCTGTGCACTGACAGTATTCATTGTTACTAAATGATCATGGGTCATTGTTTCTAGAAGGTTTAGGGAGCCTAGCTAAGAAACATGTGTTCCTAACAACATACATGGTGAGTTTATGTCAACAATTTTCAGTTCAAGTTTACAAGTAACAGAATTTTTGCTTTACTTCTCTAATTTTATAGTTACATCCCTTTTTATTATACAATTTTATTTTCAAATGATACTAACATTACTCACAGTTTTATCCTACTATACTCAGAAAAGACATTTCAGAATAATAATATAAAATCATTGTTACTATTGACAATAGTAATAATTCTGAAACTTTGAAAGCAGTTTAAAGCAGTTTTAGGGTTTTTTGTTGCTTTACGGTTCTTTCATTCTTAAGGTACATCCCACTAAGAGTGTACAATCAAATTATTGTGCTTCAAAATAACCTGAAATAATTCCCATTTATATGGTTAAGCCATCAAGTCAATACAAGTTACTTTTTAAAATTTCATTTAGCTTTCCATTTTTAGGAATTTTTAAAATTTTCATTTTGATTTAATTTTGTTTTATAATTTTATATATATACCATTTTCATTGCTCTAAAGGCTTATCTCCAAAATAAGACATATTCTTAGACGTGCAGCTGTAGGAACTTACTTTTTAAAATTACACCTAGGTTGATTTCACAACATAGAACAATAGTTAAATCAGGTCAGAAGTATCCATGTTACAGACAAAATGCAGCCAAAACAGGAAACCTTGAGATTCGGGGCAGCTAAACATTTTCTATAACATGCTTTATTTGTTTTAGAAAGTGCTCACATGTGTAATTTGTGCAGGGTCCTCTGCTAGGTTGTAAACAAACCGTGGCACTTGTGGGGAATAATCCCACCACACTGTGGGGTGTTTGGTTCAGGAAGGGAAGAGAGACAAATGCATATATTTGACTTGAGGCCCATGATTTTATCTTTCTTTTTTCTGTCTGAATATATTTTTGCTTAAATAATTTATTTTTATTATTTTGATGGTGTTCTTTTATTTCTCTTATGTTATAGGTAGAATTGCTTCATGTTGTTCCATTTACCTAATTTATTTTTATTGTATTAAGAACACTTACCTTGAGGTCACCCTGTCAACATACTCTTAAGTGCACAATACAGTACCATTAATAATGTCGGCACATTATCACACAGCACGTCTCCAGTGATCCTTGTGCAAACGAAACTTCGTATGTGTTGAACAGAAACTCCCCCTTGCCCCCCTCCCACCAGCTCCAGGCAACCATCTTTCTACTCTTTGTTGCTATGAGTTTAATTATTTTAGATACCTCAATTATGCAGTTTTTGTCCTTCTGTGACTGGTTTATTTCACGTTTCATACTGTCCTCGAGGTCCATCACAGTGTTGCATGTGGCAGAATTGTTTTCTTCTTTTAAGACTGAATAATATTGTATGACGGTACACAGCACATTTTCTTTAACGATTCATCTATCTGTGAACATGACTTAGATTGCGTCTAGAACTTGGCTATTGCAACTAGTGCTGCAGTGAACAAGGGAATACGTTTATATCTTTGAGATTTTGATTTTAATTCTTTTGCACACATACTCAGAAGTGGGATGGCTGAGTCTTATAGCATTTGTATTTTCACTTTTTCTGAGTAAACTCTATGCAGTTTTTTAAAATGCTTGCACCATTTTTCTGCACATCCTTGCCAACACTCATTTTACATAGATATGTATTAAAATTACATATATATAGACACACACACTTTTTTGATAACCATAACACCAGGTATGAGGTGGTAGCTCACTGGGTGTTTGATTTGCATTTGCCTATGATTAGTGACATTGAGAGTCTTTACATATACTTGTTGGCTATTTCTATGTCTTCTTTGGAGAAAAGTCTATTCAAGTCCTTCTCCTGTTTGTTATTGGGTGTTGTTTATTTTTGCTGTTGAATTGCAATGCTGTCTTAGATATAACTCCAAAAGCATAAGCAACAAAAGCAAAAATAGATAAATGAGACTACATCAAACTAAACAGCTTCTGCAAAGAAGCTTTTGCAAAGAAAGGCAGAAAGCTTCTGCAAAGAAATGATCAACAGAGTGAAAAGCTAACAGTGGAGTGAGGGAAAATATTTGCAAAGCATATATCTGATAAAATGTTAATAATAAAATTATATAAGAAGCTCCTGTAATTCGATAGCCAAAACAACCCCAAATAACCCAATTTAAAAATAGGCAAAGAGTTTGCCCATTTGAGAAATATGAATAATCATAATTATAGTTATATTTTTTCTTTCCATTTAGATGATAAAGGTGAATGAGATGATCTTTTAGTGATCTTTTCAACACTAACATTCCTGTCTACCCCACATGTGGGAGATACTTTCCTAACATAGTCACCATGGCGTCCTTCCCTCTCTGTGCCTGCACGCTGCTCCTCACAGTGACATGCAGCCTGATGTCCCTCCCTTGGAACCTGGGCTGTTCTCAGTCACTTGCTTGGGTAATAGTATATGACAAAAGTAATTTCTGGGACTCTGAAGTCTAGGTTATAAGAAATCTTGAAGCTTTAGTCTATGTCTCTTACAATACTAACTCTACAGGAAGTCAGTCTCCATACGAAAAGTCCAGTTATCCTAAGGAAACCCAAGAAGGATATATGGAGCAAACACAAGGAAAAAAATAAAAGCCCAACCAGCCTCATCTGTTCCTGTCATCTCAGCTAAGGCATTGGTTACATGAGTAAAAAAGCCTTGTCTATCAAACCCAGTCAAGTCTCCAGCTGATTCCAGCCCCAGCTGCCACCTGATTGCAAACACATGAGAGACGCCAAGAAAAAATGTCCATCCGATCTTGGTCAACCACAGAAACATAAGAAATAACAATACATTGTTTCTTTAACCACTACCATTTGCAGCAGAACTTGTACAACAGTAGATAACCACAAAAGTATAAGATAATTGCTATCAGAAAACGTAACCAAAATATAGAAAAGAAGACAAAACTAATATTAATTTTGACTGTGAGGAATAGGAATTATTTTTTATTTTTTTGGTTGTGAAAGTTTTTGAGTTAGGTCTTGAAAGCTAAGAAAACACATGGAGGAAAAATATGGGGAGAGGAATGCTTGTGCTCAAGAAGGTTTTACTACGTAATTTAGAAATAAAACTCATATATTTCATATCATTTCATTTGAAAAGACTATATCACTAAAATTAAAAAAAAAAAAAAAACTCTATAAAAGCCAAGCATTGTCTCATTACCCATGCATATCCTTATGGTGGATCTGACATTCACCAAGAAAAGCATTTGGAGTATTGAGTGGAGAGGATTTTCTACATAACTTTTAAATAGTTTATTCATTCATGCTTTTCTATCATTTTTCTTTGATGTGAGTCAGAATCACTCTTTAATACAGCTCAGAAGTGCTGGTGTTCTAGTTTCACATGCTTTAGAAACTAGATAAGCAAATAGTAGGTTGATGATATTTGGTTACAAATAGATGAGACTGATTAGGTTTCAAGAAAGACCATTCCATCTCTGCTTTTAGGAAGACATAAGAGTAAACTTTAGGTTAAATACCTTTGTTTTGTTTCAGCTTATCAGTATATCATGAACATTTTCACATCATTAAATGTTGCTTTGAAACATGATTCATGTGGTCTGAATATTATCTCATCCCTGTGCCTTTATTATATTGTTTCATTCTCCCATAGATGGATATTTAAGGTATTTCTTTCTTTTAAATAATCTTTGATGATCATACTTATAGTAAATTAGTTGTGTACATTCATGATCTTTGCTCAAGATAGGTGGTGATCTTTATTGTATCTTTTAATCCTGAGTATCTATGGTAAGAAAAAGAAGACATAAAATGATAACAATGACCATAGTTGAGGAAAGATAACAATTTATGACCTATAACACCATGATTTCCCCCCTCAACTCTTATTTATCTTCAACCCTATTTCAGGCACAAGCACTACAAATCTTAGAATAAGAAACAGAGTTGAAAGAGCTAAGTTTTTAAGCTCTGATTGAAGATGTCTATAATATTGAGTCAAATGTAATAATGGCCCTGGATTACTTTTAGGTAGCTTAGGAAAGATACTCTAAAACTTTACAATGTAATTCAATCACCTTTGTACTTATTTAAAATCAAAGTTCTGAATTACAAACCCCTTGATAGTCACAATATCCTTTGAGAACTACCTGGCATAGGATCTATGTAAATCAAATGATCAAGTAAATGGTTCTCAAAAATCATAGGCCACACACTATCCCTGGAATTTTTAAAATTGATGCTGATGAGTGTAAATTTATCACCTTGTATTTTTCTATAGTTCTCTAAAGCAGATTGCTTATATTTTTCCTTCTTTTCTTTCTTTCTACATATTCTATGTAGTAATTTGGTAAGTGAAATTGCCCTCACAAATCCTGAACCATATATATAACACAAACATAGGAAGACTGTCTGCAAGGTAGAGAGGAAAAGATCAACTGTCCAAGAATCTTAGGACATGAACAACAACAAAGCACTGAGTTTTATGTTCCTATGCCTATTATTTGGGCTCTGGAGCAGATGGCAACCCCAAAATGCAAATTGGTGCAACAAAAAAGGCCCCGAGACAGTCAGAATGCCCTGAGCCATCTGTAGGGGCAATCTAGCAAGGCAGAAAATTTTAGACAATAACTTCTCTACTACAGCCAAACACCACAGAAAAACACAAGGCCTCCACTCCCATCTCCAAAGAGCTGAGTGGGAATCTAGACTTTGGTCTCTCTAGGCTGCAATGAGATTCTTCAACCTCCCTGCGAGAGTGGTGTGGGAGGTCTAATAAGGATTCAGGAATTTTACCCCCACAGGGCAATAACAAGCCCACATACCCAAGGAGATCAATGGGGACCCTAGACTTCCACTCCTATCTCACAGCAACAATTGTCTCCTGCTTCCTCATCCCCAGGGTGGTGTCACAGGCATTCTAATGGAAAGTCAGAACTTTCACTACACTCAGCGTTAATAAGGTCAGTGGAAGGCCAGTGGGGAGTAATAAAGAGGCACCTGGCTTACTTGGAAGCCAGAAATTCCACCTTCATCCTGCAATAACCAGTAGACGTCCCTACAGGTACAACTGGAGATTGGCTGGGGAATTTGGACTTCCATTTCACCTGGCAATAAAAAGTGGTCTACCTTTTTCTTACCAGCATGGCATCAGAGGTGGCCTGCTTAAAGACAACACTGAAATAAGACCCAGAGCCTCATAACACCTCATAAGTCCAGGTTGCAACAGGAAAATTACTCTCTATGCCAAGAAACAATTTTGTTTTTTGAGATAGAGTCTCACTATATTGCCCTCAGTAAAGTACCATGGTGTCACAGCAACCCTAAGCTCTTGGGCTTAAGCGATTCTCTTGCCTCAGCCTCCCAAGTAGCTGGGACTACAGGCACCACCACGGTGGCCAGCTATGTTTTGTTGCAGTTGTCATTGTTGTTTAGCTGGCCAGGGCCAGTTTCAAACCCACCACGGTTGGTGTATGTGGGTGGCACCATAACCACTGTGCTACAGGTGCTGAACCACCAAGAAAAATTTAAACATAAAAGAAGACAATCAACAGATGCAATATCAAGGTGGTATGGATGTTAGAATTACCTAAGAGTGATGTTTAAAGCAGTCATGATAAAAAGTTTTAATAAGCAATACAAAGATGCTTTAAACAAATTTTTAAAAAGAGAAAATCTTGGCAAAGAAATGGAAAGTCTCAAAGCAAAAAAAGAAAAAAAAAAGAAGAAGAAGATAAAAAGAAAACCAAATGAAAACTTTAAAAATGAATAGTACAATAGCCAAGTTATAGAAAGATAAAACTTCGATGGATGGAGTCAACAGCAGAATGTAAAATACAGAAGAAAAGTCAGGGAACTTAAATATAATGCAACAGAAATTACTTCAATTGAACATCAGAGATAAATAGGACGAAGAAAAACAGTGAGCAGACTCAGGGATCTGTGGAACTACAACAACCTAACATTACCATAATGAGAGTTCAGTAAGGAGAGAAGAAAGAGAAAGGATCTGAAAATGTGTTGAAAGAAATAATGGCTAATAACTCAAATTTGGCAAAAGACATTAACCTACCTATTCAAGAAGCTAAGTGAACAGCAGAAAGAATAAACTCAAAGAAATCCACCCTAAAGTCGTCATAATCAAACTTCTGAACAAGAAAGACAACGCAGTTATCTTAAAAGCAGGATGAGAGAAATGATGCTTTGCCTTTAGGAGAAAAGTAATTATAATGACAACAATTTTCCCATCAGAAACCAAAGAGACCAGAAAAAAGTGACAAACATTTTTGAAGTGCTGAAAAAAAGAAACTTGTTTAAGCTTGAAATCTATATCCAGTGAGAATATCTTTTAACAGGGAAGTAGAAATCAAGACATTTTTACTGAAGCAAAACTAAAAAATGTTGTCACTAACTGAGGTCTGCTAATTAATATGGCGTTTATGGGGGCTGAATCGTCCAATCAGAGGGAATAGCATGAGCCAAGTACCAATACCTAAGGTAACCAGATTTTAACATTGGTAAAGTGGGACACCATTGATGGGGGAGAGGTTCTTAATTAAAAATTTGGTCTATATGGAGCAACAAAATTTTTCATAGAATGCAAAAATGGTATTGTAATATATATATTTTTTAATTTCAACATAAGTACAATTTACAAATATAATACATTAAAAAATTACATACAGTATTGTTTTATTCTTTGGCATATTTCTCATTTGAGTGAATTTTTTTTGGTAGATTGCTGTCATTGTTTAAAAGGTCATGAAATTTTTCACAAAAATTTGTTAAATTATATTTCACACATAAAATGGCTTTCAAAGTCTCAACACTTAATTGTGATTTTTCTGATGTCCACACTTTATTTACCGTAGAAAAAACACGTTCAGTCGCAGCATTAGTTCCTGCGTATCCCACAATTTTTAGTGCATTATTGTATGGAATATGGTTTGTTTCAAAATGATGAAATATTTCTAACCATTTGCTCTCTATTGTGATTTTTGTTGATGCCCAAGATTTAACCTTTTCCTTATCAATCTATTTTTTTTAATAATGATACTTTGTAAGTTGTGTCACTTTCAAGGCTGGCACTAGACTTTTTGCCGCCACTATCAAATATAAATAATATGGGTACTGTCTGCTAAATTCATGAAATAAATAAATAAATAACTTACCTAAATTATCTGAATAGCTGATTTGTTGACGACACTTGTTTACCTAGCACTAGCATGCAGTATGATGTGTATCGTCTGAGAGACAGTTACAAAATGTTTTCGTCATTGCTAATGCCAAAAAATGCCATTGTTCATTAAGTCCAAACAATGGTGATCTAATTCTAACAACCAATCAACAATGCAAACTTTGATAAGCAGTTCTCGAAAATCAGTTCTCAACAATTATTTGTTATTATTAAAGTTTAACATTATAAAATTAACAAAAATAATATAAAACTCATATCCTGGTGAAATAGCCACATGGCAGCCAAAAATCATATATTCCCTTTGTGTTCTCCCACCATTCCCTAGCTTGTAGTGTATTCTTTCCAAAAATCGGGACTTTTTAAAACTGCCGCGGGAGGTGGGACAGATTGTTAAAAATCAGAACTGACCTACCAAAAGCGGGACATCTGGTCACCTTACCAATACCAGATCTGACCATGGCACAGGAAGGGGCAGCACAGGGGGACTGCGGGGCTCTGAGGAAGAGCAGAAGATTCTGTCAGGGAACAACAGGCTGTGGGACCTGGGTGGAGCCACAGACCAGTGAGATGACATTGGCTTTCACTCTGAGGTCACAGGGGGAATCACTACAGCATTCAGAGGCAGAGAACCAACCTAATCTAAACTGTGTTTTTTTGTTTGTTTGTTTGTTTGTTTTTTGAAGTTTTTGGCCAGAGGCTGGGTTTGATCCCACCACCTCTGGCATATGGGGCCAGTGTCCTACTCTTTTGAGCCACAGGCGCCGCCCTAAACTGTGTTTTAAAAGATTCACTGTGGCAAGACTAGAAGCAGAGAGACTGGTCAGGATGTCCTACAGTTATCCAGGCTAGAGATGGTGCTGGTGTGGATCAGCATGAGGGCCTGGAGGTAGTAAGCAATTGCTTGTAGATGCATAAAAAATACTAAAACAGATACACATAAAAATGGAATAAAGTTATGCATTCTACAGAAAAATTGATTTATTTTATTGCAGGCTAATGGTTCTCAACCTTCCTAATGCCTTGACCCTTTAATACAGTTCCTCATGTTGTGGTAACCCACAACCATAAAATTATTTTCGTTGCTACTTCATAACTGTAATTTTGCTACTGTTATGAATTGTAATGTAAATATCTGATATGCAGGATGTATTTAGGCGACCCCTGTGAAAAGGTAGTCCAAACCCCAAAGGGGTCATGACCCACAGGTTGAGAACCGCTGCTGTAGGCAATATATATAGCAGTGGGGCTCCAAAACTGATGTCTAATTCTAGATTAAATATCTGGGCAACTTAAAGTCTCTGTATTGCATTTCCATAATCAGTTTAAGGAGGATTTTCCTACAGAGTCCCTAGATTCCCTTTCATCTTTGTTAGTTACAAAATAAGTTATTGTTGTGAGTGAGCCAAAATTAACTGTAGTGAGATCAGATGTTGTCGGCAATTCTAGTTTTTTATGCTTTCACTTACTCTCTTGGTACTCATTTATAGCATGGCAGATAGCAATGTATGAATTATTTAGAAATGAGGTGAGGCAAATGTATAGAAAATATTTGTCTTCTTTTCATGGAACTATTAGACTCTAGGGTGGCTTTGTGTCGAATAGAGAATGATCTTTCATTCTTTTTGTTGGGTCTGTCATAAAATCGTCATTTCTTTCCAGGCAGCTACCTCCATTTAGAGTTTTAGTGTTTCTTGAAACATCAACATGGATCAAACTGAAAGATGTGACTGCTAATAATCAGATATTGGGGTAACTAAAATCACAGGGTATCAAGCAATGATTTATAGTATATGACTTAGTAGTGCATTCATAGCCTATGCATCAGCTTCTATACACCCTTATAGATTTTTCCCACTCTTTTAGATTTAGTCAACTGACCAAGCCTATGACCTCCTTCATGACTGACTCAAATGTAACTAAAACTCATCATCATTCAACAAATGTCTCCAGAATGCTTATTATGGACCACACACAGTTCTTTTCTTTCTTTCTTTCTTTTTTGAGACAGAGCCTCAAGCTGTCACCCTGGGTAGAGTGCTGTGGCATGACAGCTCACAGCAACCTCCAACTCCCAGGATTCTCCTGCCTCTGCTTCCCAAGTAGCTGGGACTACAGGCGCCTGCCACAACGCCTGGCTATTTTTTGGTTGCAGCCGTCATTATTGTTTGGCTCAGGCTGGATTCGAACCCACCAGCTCAGGTGTATGTGGCTGGCGCCTTAGCCACTTGAGCCACAGGTGCCAAGCCAACATACACACAGTTCTAATCAAGAGGGAAACTATACTAGTTTATGGGCTCTGTTCTCAAGGATCTCACTGTGGGATCAGGAGGACAATTTAAAATCCATCTTAATATAACGTACCTGTTTCAATGCTACCGTGAGAGGCAATGGCATGACAGTGAGCTCCATCACTCAGGACAACAGTGTGTCCTCCATGCAACTTCTCTAGGCCTGAAGGTCCTCACCCAACAACAAATACAGAAGCAGTATTTTAAAGATGAAATGAGAGTATTATGAGTATGATCCATAATAAACATGCAACAGAACTCATTGATTGTCATTTTATTATTGTTATGAAAGTTATGATCTTCCTGTAATAAAAGCTTAGGACCAAATGTCCATGAAAGTGCAGAAGCAAGAACTCTGCCCTCTTCACTGTTAGGCAGCAAAGCCTAAAGGAGCTGAAGTGGACGGGAGAAAGAGGGTAGGGTAGGAATCAAGTAAGGCAAAGAGTTCCAGTCTCAGCCTTGCCATAAACTGTGTGACCTGGGCATTTTCCTAAATGTCTGAGCTTTAGTTTTTTCTTATATATATGGATACAACCTACCTTGCCATGTTTAGGGGAATGTCTGGGAAGAAAAAAGACATCTAAAGCTCCTAGTCAGGGCTCAGCATAGGAAAGGTTTTCTATAAAAGACAGCAAATGTGATTATTCGTAAGGCAGTCATGTGCTGCATAATGCATTTTGGTCTTTGACAGGCCACGTCTACAACAGTGGTCCCAGAAGATTACAATACTGGACCTTTCTCGTGTTTGAATATGTTTAGACACACAAATAGCCACCACTGTGTTGTCATTGCCTACAGTGTCCAGTACAGTACCATGCTGTACAGGTTTGTAGCCTGGGATCGATGGCCTGTACCATATGGCCCATCTGTGTGGTCGCCTACCCCATCTAGCTCTGGGTGCTCTGAGATGCTCACAGGATAATGAAATCATCTAAGGACACATTGGTCAGAATGTGTCCCCATCATTAAGGCACACATGGCTGTATTATGAAAGGTACAACTCAAATAAGGACATCAAAGTTCTAATCTAAGGCAAGAGATAATTCTTTTATTTCTAGACGTATTAAACCTTGAAGCACTTTGATTTTCAAAGTCTCCGTTGTTATTCAAGTTCAATAGCACTGCGTTACACACAGTCCTTACTTAGGAAGAAAGGGACACTTTTAAGGAGGAAACAGGTAGAACAAAATCCCTGTCTCTTCTCTGCAATTGACATAGACAGCTTCTTTTACAATCCTATCATACAGAGCCTTGCCTTTTTCATTTTAAAGCTGGAAGTCATAAATTCTTATTATCTGTCTCCGCATTCAAATACTAAGATTGTCACAGTTCAGGAGGGAGGGTTCCTTGGGTTATTGTAAAACTGGAAGGTTATGATGTACAGTTTAAGCTAATGAAGGCAGGCTTCCAGTCAGGATGTGGAGTCACTCCCTGTGGTGAGGCCGTTAAATAGCCAGGAATGAGACATGTCTATAATTAGAGAAGCATTAGGCGTGAGTGATCCCAGTGACCAGGGAGCCTGCACCCAACAGACTAATCAGACTGACTGGCTACCCATCCAGAGCTATTTCCTCCATCATTCAAAGTCAGAAGCAATGTAATGAGGGGTGGGCTAACAAATTCCGTGGGGCTGAAACGATGCATGTGAAAACATAAATAAATAGGGTTTCTGACAAATAGGCTTACCCATTGCATATGCTTAGAGTAAAACAAAAACATGCTGTGAAAGCAGAAGCCAGATAAGGTAAAACAAGGCAAAAACAAACCCCCAAACTGACCAGCAAACCACAGAGCATGATCCCACCATTGTCCTCCTGAATTATTCCCAGAATCTGAAAATAGAAAGCCAAGAGAGCTGCAACAAGTCATTATATTTATCTGGAATATGTTTATTAAACGTGCAGAAAGTGTTGTCAGGGATCCCAGTGCAATCAGGAAGGCCAACAGGCCCAGAACATGTTGAAAATACAGGCTCTGAAAAGATGGCAGAAATGCTAGTCTAAATTCATCGTTTCACAGATGAGAAAATCAAAGCTGACGAGGAACGGAAAGAGAATTACTATAACTACAGCTTTTATTCATTAAAATGCATTATGTGAATTTTTTAACTTCCATTTTTTGCCTTATTTGATCCTCAGCCCAATTAATGACACAGAGCCTTACTCTTACTCCCATCCTAGGCTTGCTAACGCTAAGAGAGAAGATGAGTAAATTATAAGTGTGCCCATCTGGGAAACCAGTTGCCTCCAAGCCAGTGCTCCCAATAACTACATCGTCCATGCCTTGTTTACTATCTCATCACAGCCATGATGTGCGGTTAGAGCCAGCGTTAGGTAGAATCTAGGTTCAATGGTGGCAGGTCTTGCATCTACTTCAGTAGTTTAAGCTGCAGTCCTATACATTCTCAATATGTGTAAGTGGATTAATTTGCTTGTGTGTAAATACAACAACATAAAAAAATACCCTGTTATAATTGAGTTTATCTAGAACCTGTCTACAGGTTATACCTTAGTTATATGCTATTTATTTGTTCATGTAATTTATCTGTTTTATTCATTGTTTTATCTTTACTGCCTAGATCAATGCCCGGAAAATTGCAGATGCTTCATAAATACTTGTTAAAATGAATGACTTTACTAGGTATCTGCAAGGTGCCATTACACACTGTGCCGGGGCGACGATGAAGAATTACAAGGTTCTTGCATTATGGAACTCTTTATTGATGGAGAGAGAGATTAAGCAAACACACAGATACCTAAATGGATTTTAAAAGAAGGCTATGAAAAATACAGAGCAGGATAATGTGATGGACTATGACTTTTTTAGGAATGGGGAGAACGTGGGGAAGTTTTTCTGAAGTAGTAATATGTGAGCGGACCCCTGAAGATCTAGAAGAAAAAAGCCATGTAAAGAAAGACCGAGGGAAAGGGAATAGCAGGCAGAGAGAAGAGCAAGTCAAAGGCACCAAGGTGAGAATAATTTTAGTGATTTTTAAGAGGAGAGGGAAGTGTGGCTTGAGGTTAACAAGTAGATGAGAGAGCGGTGGGAAGAGAAGAGAGAAAAGATAAGCAGACCATGGATGCCAGTGGTTTGGGGTCACTTTAAAAACGCCAATTACTGGCTCTCACCTCCACCCGACTCCTGTGATACCTTTCAGCTGTTTTAGTGCCCCCCAAACAAAAATATTTTCAATTGCTCCAGGTTAAGTTTATATGTACCAGGGTTGAAAACTTTTGACAAGGGTGTTATAGGCCACAGTATTTAGAGTTTGATAAAGAGTTCAAAGCTAAGTGGCTGGGTGCAGTGGTTCATGCCTGTAATCCCAGCACTCTGGGAGGTGAAGGTGGGTGGATTGCCTGAGCTCAGGAGTTTGAGAACAGCCTGAGCAAGAGGGAGACTCTGTCTCTCAAAGTAGCTGGGCCTTGTGGCAGGCCCCTGTAGTCCCAGCTACTTGGGGGGCTGAGGCAGAAGATCACTTGAGCCTAATAGTTTGAGGTTGCTGAAGCTATGATGCCACTGCACTCTACCAAGGATGTCAAAGTGAGAATCTGTCTCAAAAAAAAAAAAATCTTTTTTTCAAAGCAAAAGAAAGTCGGAAAGACTTAAATAAGTCTACAAGTATTTCTCAGATATCCACTGCGTTACTCTTTGTACGGTCACTTAGCCCATGTGACAAACAACGTGTGTTCTCTGACTTCTTGCAAATCACTTCTTAATTACTAAACATTAATCATTTCTATGCTTATCAATAACAGGGTTCATGCATTATCACTTTTGTACATAATTTTGAAATTTAGATTTATAATAAACCATACTTTACCTAGATGAGCTGTACAAACCAAAAATTATTTTTTAAGATGTTTCTCATGAATTTGGCAACTCTAACTAGAAAAACTAGGTACACGAGCCTAATTATGTGCAGTTTTGTCTGAATCTACACTGTGCTTTAAGAGAGTAATCTACATCAGCTTCCCATCTTCTCCAGAGGAGCACAGTATTTTCCCATTGATTTTCATGTTTTTAGTTGTTTCTTCTTGCTATGATCTTGTGTTCCTGTTGATTCAGTTTTGAAAGTCCTACTTCATTAGATTACCAAAAAGGAAAAGCACCTTCAGATATGTAGACAAACATATCCTGTGTATTACCAGTTAGATTGTCAGTTATGGTAAATTTCATATGAGGAAACAGTGATCAACAGTAAAAGCATGGAAAATATAGTTCCCCTCTCCCCACTCAGTCTTAATAAACTTGTCCGACAGGGCTTCTAATCACTGATGCTTGCTGATGCAGTTCGCCCAATCACAATTTATTTCACAGTCCTGTTCTATCAGAAAGAAAGGACTTTGATTTACTGCTAATTAGAGTAGCCATGGCACTGGCAATATTTGGAGGGATGATGTAACAAGAACCCATGTTTTTTCGATAAGTCTGAACAATCTAACATAATAGAAAAAGCATTATTTTCCCTCAGAAGTATACAATATCATTTCTGTATCAGATAGGAAGACTGAAAATATTGAAGTCATTTTTCTTAGATTACAAAGATTGAGAGACTGAGAGGAAATGATCCCAGAATGCTAAATCAATCTGAGAAGATTTATGTTTTTAAAAATGCATGTTTTTGTCTCATTGTCAAACAAATTACAGAAACAAATAGGTATAGAATTGCTACCACTCCTCAGAAAGCGTGTTTGCTTGTTTGCCTATGAATTGAATCAGAGGCGGGTTACAAATATGGATACATTTGAGAAAAAGAGGAGAGAAGGCATGAAATGTCAATTGTGTAGTTCTGAAACATACGCATTTTAGTACAGACCCCAGGAGAGCAACTCAACAACCTTACAAGGGTCTAAGTATAAAAGGAAAAAAGTCCATGGTTAAACATGCTCTCAGCTATTATATTTATATCTCTCAAAATTCCCAAGCTTACAGGTTGCTGCTTTTTGATATCTTAAATTTCCATGGTACCACTTATCTGGTTTATTTCAGTGGGCAGTATGAGGACAGGAGTGTTACGTTCCCATAGTTTTACTCAAAAAACAAACGTGAATATGTCTGAGGTCCATTCTAATAACGGTACATCAGAGGAAGTGTGCATTAAAGTTTTAAAAATCTCTATCTGTTGGGATTATAAGTGAAAAGCAAAACAAATAAATCATCTATGCATTTTTAGAAATAACAATGAAATGTGTAGTTTTTCCTCTAAGCATCTTAAGAAATTCTCCAGCAAATAAAGTGAACTTGGAATGGTCCCCCTAGTAGACTAGCCATGGGACAGAGAGAAATTCAGAAAATCTCATCTGAAGTTCTCAAAATTGTGCTTTACTTTCTGAAAACTAAAAACACAATTTTGTTTAGGGGCCCCAGACCATAGGCTTTAAGGGGCCTTAAAACAATTCAGTATAAAAGACTTAAAAGTCATATCTCAAGCCTTTAGTCCACAATCTCTCTATTTGGAAAAGCTTACTGAGCATTTACTGTGTTTAAAATCCTTTTACATTTGTGTATGACACACACCGTCCCTCTTCAAGTTCATAAAAAGAAGAGTATGACTAAAGATTTATTGGCTTGGAATTTTTTTCTTTTTATATGCTAAAACCACACAATATAGCTAGTAGTAAACTTTCAGTCATATATAAATATATAAGGGTATATATGCGTGTGTGTGTATATATACATATACATATATATAAAACACATATAGGTGTCCATAAAGTTGGTGTGCAATTGAAAATAGTTGACTATTTTATGGACATCTTGTGTATATTTAAATTACTTTGAAAAGGCTATTTCGAATAGGTTAGAAGACAGTTGAGATTTTTTTCCAATAAGGACAGGGAACAATTTTTATTCAGGGCTACCTTCTCTCTGACAGAGTAAATGTACCATACAAAAGCATCAAAGTTACTAAATAAGATGGAAAAATCTCTGACATTGAGATTTGCCAGTCTCAAACTCTTCCACCAAAATACCCATAATTGGTACCCAGAATAGAAGACACTTCTAATCCTAAAGTCGCTGACTATATAGCCTAAAACCAGACTCAAGATTTAGCTTCTTGAAGGCTCGTATTTTTAAAACTGCGTCTGGATTTTGTATGCTATTCAAATATTATATTTGTTTTGTTTTAAAATATTTTCTGCCAAGTGATAGAGTAAAATTAACACTCAATAAAGACGTGCCATCTTGTTAGACCTGGCATACCTTCTGGCTAAGAATAAAACAGCTTTTAAAAATATATATTATCCTTGTTATAAAGCAACTTGTTAAAGACAGTGGCATTAGACAGATGTGACTTTTTTCTTCATAAAAATAATGCCTTCTATAAAATTGAAACTACTTCTAGAGCATTTACTGAAGAAAAAAAAAGTAGTTTGGATTGACTTTTGTAAGGTCAACCCCAGACTAGAAACTGCAGGGACGCTAACTTGTAACCAAACCCACACTTGTTATATGACCTTGAACAAGCCAAGCAGGCTGCGGCCATGATTATATATACAAACCGCCTACATGGGGTGTTATGTGAAGGTCAACATGTTTATGCCAGCTGTTTTTGTTATACATGCAGAATGCCACAGACTTGTTCTGGGTATGGCAGGCAGAGGAGATGCCAGCACAACTACAATGAACAGACTGCCAGAAACGGGCTGATGATATAGACCAAATGAAGAATTGAAACAATTATAAGAATGAATCAAGTAAACAAACGTCTTTGTTATAAAGCCCCTAGTAGTCTGGATGACCTATGTAACTGATTATATAATCAAATTATGTGGAAGTCCCAGTACAGATTTTTATACACAAGGCATTCTTGCATTTTTAAAAATTGAAAGGATATATGATAGTAAAGCCTAAAGCACAGTACATCATTCCTTTAAAAAATTTAAGTCCTCAATAAATTTAGTATGCAAGAGCAATTGAAATTTTTAAAAGCCAGGAGATATAAAGCTATTGGAAAGGTGTGGTCATGTAGTGACAAAATCTGGTTCACAGTAATGTTTATA
The DNA here is from genome assembly GCF_000181295.1 of Otolemur garnettii. Lineage (NCBI taxonomy): Eukaryota > Metazoa > Chordata > Mammalia > Primates > Galagidae > Otolemur > Otolemur garnettii. Next base: position 30,733,814 of record NW_003852403.1, read on the forward strand.
ATTTTCACCTAAGATCTGAATTCCTAAAAGGAAGAAAAAGCACTTACGCTTGTAAGTGTATTTCCTCAGTGACGTAAATGCATTATCTTCTCAACTTTGTTTGCAACCTACATATTAACACATTTTAGTCTGGCCTATAAACACGATGCAAAACAAAACTCTGTGGAGTGCCAGACAATAGAACCTGACCCAGAAATTCTAGTTGTACCCAAAGATAATTGCTGCACACATCCATTGGCTTTCTTTAAATCATTAGGTCTGAGGTTATAGCTCCATAATGTCAAATAAATGATAGGGTTAGCAGGCTCAGGGAAAGAAAAAAAAATAGCTACTTACAAAAAAAGTAGTCTGTTTGCATTTTTATTTTCTTCTCTCATAGTAACATCATAATATCATTTTGATAGTACACACTGAGAAAAATGGCAACATGGTAATTGATACTGGCATTCAGTATTAGAACTGGCAAAGGCTTTAATGAAATCTAATGCAAGTAAAATATCGTGTTAATAAGTGAAAGGTCTTAGTACAATATATAAGGCCATGTGACATTCACTTCCACAAACATTGTATTAAAAATTTTCCTTTCTCAATGTGGTATTAAAAGAATATCTATATTTTCTTGAATGACTTTTTCAAAGTTAATGTGAAAATCAGAGATAAATATAAGTCTGGTTTTCAGTATCTTTCTTTTCATTCTGTATATTTATTATTATAAGTTTTATTTAGAAAAATGTATTTTGCAGTTTTGTTTTTTTTTTTCACCAGGGCTGGGTTTGAACCCACCACCTCTGGTACATGGGGCTGGTGCCCTACTCCTTTGTACCACAGGTGCTGCCCTATAAAATACCTTTTTATTGTATATACTTAAGGCTCATTCTATGATGTTTTATGTACATCTACATAGTGAAATGACCACTACAAGTAAGCAAATTAATGTATTCATCATCTTATATATAGTACAATATTATCCAATGTTCCTTATATATTATGTAATATATGTAATTATTATGTGTAATTATATTATGTAAAAATGTAGACCCATGATAAATGTAGATACATATGTATATGTGCCCACAAATACACGTGATGATTAGATCATCCTATAATTTATCATCAAACTAGGCAGGACACTTTCAGTAGTGATGAAGCATGAACAAAGGATGGATGTCTTGAGCTAACAGAGGCACTAGTTCATCCTAGAAAGGATTATAATAACTTCATACATAGACAGGATGAGAGGGAATCAAAGGGAGTTATCAGATTGTTTTTTTTTTTTTTTTTTGCCCAGGCTGGAGTGCTGTGGCGTCATCATCATAGCTCACTGCATCCTCAAATTCTTGGGCTCAAACAATTCTTCTGCCTCAGCCTCTCACATAGCTGGGACTATAGGTATATGCCACCAACCCCAGATAATTATTTTATTTTTTATAGAGAGAGGGTCTCTCAAATTCCTGACCTCAAGAAGTCCTCCTGTGGTGGCCTCCCAAAGGGCTAAGTTTATGGCATGAGCCACTGCACCCAGCCCAGCTTGCTTTATAATCACAGGAGATGTGACATTTCACAAAATGAAATATAGTCAGCCCTCCTATAGCCAACCAATATTTTTAAAAAAATAAAAACACAACAATAAAAATAATACAAACAAAAAGTAATACAGCATAGTGACTATTCATAAAACATTACATTTTATTAGGTAAGTAAGTAATTTAAAGACTATTTAAAGTATACAGGAGATGTGAGTAGATCATATGCAAATACTATATGCCACTATATATGAGACTTAAGCAACCCTGGATTTTAGTATTTTCGGGGGGCCTAGATTCAATCCCCTGTAGACACCAAGGGATGACTCTGTGCTCTCTGCTCTATCTCATTAACAGCAGAGAGTGTATCCCAGTCCTTGAATGGAGTAGATACTTACATATAATGTGATTGGGTAGAAAGAGCACAGAGCCATTTAACCTAACAAAATGAAAATTGAAGGCCTAAGAATAGGGAAAGACCAAGTAAATTGATTCTCAAAAGCTTTGCTAAATTTTGAAATTATAGGACAAAGTTCTTGAAACAGTTTATTTTTAAAGAAAAGCTTCAACTGAAACTGAGTGAAAACCCTAAATTTTACTAAGTCTACCACTTTTCAATACATTTTGATTCATGGCTTAGGATAAACATATAATTTTTATTATTTTTGAAATGATAAGAATTTTTCCTTATTAGATTTATTATAAATCACATCATAAAAACAAATTCAACCCAGTGATTTTATTCATTCCTTTGCATGACATTTTAACCCCAAAGTTGTTATGATTGCTGTATTTGTCAAAAGGGCAACAGAATAGACATTTTCTTATTTTTTCTCTCATTCATCACAGTGATTCTCAAGCATTAGCGTAAATAAGACTCATCCAGAGAGCTTGTCAAACAGATCACAGGATCACATGCCTAGAGTCTCAGATCTAAAAATTGGCATTTCTGCCATGTTTCAGAAAAGTGACCAGGTTATTCTGACACTGTTGGCACCACATGTTGAGAACAACCAATATATTTAAGGTGCATTGTTTGCCAAGTGCTGTGTATATGCTGGAGATACAACAGCAAACAGCAAGCAGTAAAACAGACAAACATTCCTGCCCTCATGGACCTTATTTCTAGTGAGTGAGGTAGGAAATGGGGCATATGCTGAAGAGGGTGATGGGGGAGGCCTCACTCAGATGGTCAGAATTGACCATCAAACTTAAATAGCTGGAGAGTAAGTCAGAGATATCTGGAGCAACAGTAAGTTCAACTGCACTAGAGATGAAGAACACTGGCCAAGTTTAAAGGAGCTGAGGAAGGTCAGGTGGCTGGATGGACAGAGAGCACAAAAGGAAGCAAGGAAGAAAGACAATGAAAGCCCCAGGCCAGGTGACATATTATAGCCATTGACAGGTGGTTGGCTTTTATCGTGAGTGACATGGGAAGCCATGGGTGAACTCTGGGCAGAGAAAGGATATTTGCATTTTTAAAGAATCACTGGGGCTACTGGGCTCAAAATAAGAGACTTGAATTCAAGAAATAGGTTTTGGGAGCCATCAATGTAATAATACTGTGAAAAATGAGCTCCTCCCCCCCCAAATGAGTGTACCTTAAGAAGAGAAGAAGTCCAAAAACTGTCCCAGCAAAATTCAACTTTAGAAGCTAAAAACATAAAATAAGAGATTAGTAAAATGTTGAGATGGTGAAGCCATGAAGCAGGATGGAAACCAGCAGAGGGCAGTATTCTGATAGCGGAGAAAAGAAAGGAGTTCATCAGCTGCTGATAGATTAGGTAAAATGAGTAATGAAAATCAAACTTGACCCAAGCAACATGGAAGGCAACAGTAGTGTTGACAAGAGCTGTTCAGTGAATGGTGGAGATTCAAAACTCAGCTGGTGTTTTCCTGTGAGGATGGGAGGAGAGCTCCTACAGAGAAAGTGGGCACAAGCAACCCATTTGAGAAGGTCTACTGTCACAAAAAGAAAGAAAGAAAGAAAGAAAGAAACATGGTAATAGTATTTCATCAAGAGGTTATGACTAAGGTTCAGTGGTTCAATAATGTGTGTGTATATATATATATATATAATGTTTAAATTTAGGTTCCTGTCACTTAGAGATGATTCAGTAATGATAATTTTTCTCACCAAACTTTCCCCTAATAAAAGGGGAAATCTTATGGAAAGTTAATTTATTTGTAGTATGAGTCTCCTCATCAGATACCATTTTCTATATAATCATGTCTTTTACAGGGTTTCTGAGCATGTTCCCCTCACCTTTAATTTGTCACCTTTCAACTTTTCCACTTTCCCCTACCCTATAATTCTTTCTCTCTCTCTCTTTCTTTCTTTCTTTCTTTCTTTCTTTCTTTCTTTCTTTCTTTCTTTCTTTCTTTCTTTCTTTCTTTCTTTTCTTTCT
>NW_003852403.1:30737764-30811124 GCF_000181295.1 Otolemur garnettii
TTTCTTTTTTTCTCTCTTTCTCTCTCTATTTCTTTTCTTTCTCCCTCCCTCTCTCCCTTCCTTCCTCTCTTTTTCCTTCTCTTCTCTTCTCTTCTCTTCTCTTCTCTTCTCTTCTCTTCTCTTCTCTTCTCTTCTCTTCTCTTCTCTTCTCTTCTCTTCTCTTCTCTTCTCTCTTTTGTTACAGATCAGAGCCTTACTCTGTCCACAGGCTGTACTGTAGAGACATGGTCATAACTCACTGCATCGTCAAACTTCTGGGCTCAAGCAATCCTCAGTCTGTCCAAGTGCTGAGATAATAAGTGTGAACCAACACACCTAGCCCATGTTTTTCTCATCATTGTTTCCAAACATGTTGTATCTGTGGCACTATTGAAATAGAATATGTTTTATCATATTATTTAAATAGTCAAAAGCAAAAGCTACATTATTGAGTTATATATACTTACCTTTGAGGTAGCAACCTTATTTAAGCTGATAATTTGGTTCTTCTTAGATAATTCAGGAGTTCAGACATTCTGTAAACAATAGTTACCTTGTGTTATTCCAATAGTTTTGCTTCTTATTTTTGTTTCAAGCGATTTAACTTATCAGTTTAATGTATTAGAATATTTTTTGGTAAAGCGTATTCTCTAGGAGCTAGTTCTGTAGAATGTGAAGACGTGATTTGAAGATAATAGGTTGCAAGGTCAGATAAGTCCGGGAAACACTCAGTTGACCAATGTCATCTTATTTGTATAAGAACCTGAGGCCTAGGGAACAACTTGCCCAAAGTCACACAATCAAACTGATGTTAGAAATTGAAACCTGACTCTTAAGTAACTGTGTCATAAAAATAAGCTAGCAAAGATCAATTAAAATGAAATAAAAATGATAAATAGGTGATCTATCTAAAATATAACAAAAAATACAGGTCTATAATGTACATGGGTCTTAAATCTTACCTCAATATTTATTGCTAACTTCATTTAACAATTGAAAGAGAAAAAAAATATTAGCTGGTTGGGCTCATTGGCATTTACTGATCACCTAATAATTTATTTTGAACAACTTAGTTAACCTTTCCATTCCTTATTGTCCACATCTGCAAAGTGAAGATAGTCTATGAGCACTTTTTATCATGTGATATAATCCCTCTTACAATAAAATGCATAAACTGATAGCTATTTCATGTGTGTTAAAAGAACCAGTTATATTTTTAAGATATCTATCATGAATTATTATTAATTTGTACACAATTTGGCAACCATCTTCAAATTTAAATTGTTACACACGTCTATTTTCAACAAATATTTATGAAATGCATGGTACAGCTCATTACAAAACAAATCGATAGAAGTAAAACAGAGCAGCTGTCCTCAAAATGCAATATGATACTATAGAGGCAGAGAAACTGCATGAAAACTTACCAACAAAAGATGAACTATAAAAATGCAGATAAAACGATACATAAAAACAAAGTGCTGTGAGAATTAAGGTGAGTGGGGGTGAAATGGGGAGACATTTCACATCGGTAGACACTAATATACATATATTTATATACTGTCATTCTTCCTAAGAAGGCTTCAAATTGAAAGATAACTTATGATGATAAAAAACAATTGTTACAATAGAGGTTATTTAAATGGTTCTGTGGGACCACAGAAAAGGGAAGTGCAGAGACATCAGAGGTGTGTTTATAAGATACAGTACAATTCTTATGAATGGAGGAGTTAAGAAAAGCATTTGAATCAGAAGTAGCAGATACAAGAGCAGGAACGTGTAAATAAACACAAGGATTCAGAGTCACAAACAGGATAGCCATCACGGAGCATGGACTATATGCTAAATATTACAAGTACCTTATTTTCTTTAATTTTGTAACAGTCTATGAAGAAGTCTCCATTATCCTCATTTTAGATAGGAGGAAAGTGGAACTGTCAAGGGTTGAGTCATTTGCCCAAGAGACCAAGTAATGATTTGCATAGTCAGTTCAGGTTCAATCCTATCTGATCATAAGCTACATGCTCTTCACCTTCACACCCGTGTGTAGCTGCTCTGGTGAGGCTGGAGGACAGGGGACAAGACTGGCAGAAAAAAAATCCCTAAAGGTGAGTATGAAAAGAAAATCTCACAAGAGATTGTAAATGGTCATGTGTGCCAAGTTAAAAAATGCAAACTGTTTATTCTCTGGGCAATAACAACAATAGTAACAGTAGTACAATTCAGATTATGAGCATTTACAGAGTACATATTAAATACCAGGCACTCTGCAGAACAGAAGGGGGACTGGGATGGGGCCTGGTTCTGAAGGAGGCACTTAGCCTCAAGGTCACTCCTCTGGGTATTGAGTGCTTAGCATTTTAAATGCAATCCTCATTATCTAGAAGTTTCACTAGAAGCACTAAAAGATAAAAGCACTACGACAGATAGCCAGTAACCCCACACCCTAGAACAATATGATATTAGGACAAAGGGAGAGATGGTGAGAGCCGTTCTGCCCATCCCTAAGGCTGAAGAGGTTGTAGGAGTAACTTGAAGCTTGAAGTTTGCTGTTAGGGTCCAGAGTCTATGAAGTCTCCTTGGTACTCTAACCTCCCTTGAGAGAGGAAGGGAGCTGTTTCCACCTTAAGCCAATCAAAAAATTCCTAAGGCATTTAGTGTGATGTGTGTTCCCCCGGAGGTTAGAGTGCAGAAATTGGCTCAATTTCCTGAGGCAGCAGAAACAAAAGAAATATGGGGCTGCATTTCTATATCCAATAGCTAAACAAACTAACTTTTAGGAAAAATTTTACAAAACTTAGAAATAATGCGAAAGGAGAACCGGAAATTCTTTCATTGTTAGGTCCTGGAACATTATTTAATTATCTGGACAGAATGTTTGTTGTTAGGGTCCAGAGTCCATGAAAGTACATGTTTATCTGCAGATTCTTGACCACCAAAGATGCCAGAAAAGACAACCCCCAAAGTTATAGTTTTATTGATCATGAGGATATTAATCAATTTTCTTTACCCAATATTTTCTGATATTTTTCTTCAGTATCTGTATATGCTTACTTTTTCAAATACTCTTTAGACTGGCTTTACCATCCCAGTAGTTCCTTTATTAATGAGTCAAATAAATCTCTCACATAATGCTTCCTGTATGCTTTTATGAGAGTCATGTTCATACTGTTCTTAAAATTATATTTCTAATTTAACTTTAGTTTACTCTTCTCACAGATCAAATGCAGGTCAAATGAGAAACAAGCGACGTGGACCCATGGGAAAGGGACCTCACTCAGGAAGGCCATTTGGAGGGTCAAGGGATTCATCAGAAAGATGACTAGCACCAGGCACTGTGGCTCATGCCTGTACAATCTTTGTTAGCACTGGGGGAGGCTGAAGCAGAAGGATCGCTTGAAGTCATGGTTCCAGACTAGACTGAGCAAGAGTGAGACTTTCATTTCTATTAAAAATTAAAAATATTAGCCAGGTGTGGTAGCGAGTATGTGTAGTCTCAGCTACTCAGGAGGGTGAGGCCGGAGGATGGCTTGAGTTCAGGAGTTTGAGGTTGCAGTGAGCTATAATGACACCACTACACTATAGTTGGGAAAAAAAGGAAAGAAGGAAGAAGGAAGGGAGGGAGGGAGGGAGAGAGGAAGGCGACTGGGAAACTTGAAGAATGGAAGGGTACTTAAAAATAATTGGGCAGAGAATGCATTCCTTCAATCAGTGGACTAGTACTTTAAAGTTTCTTAAAGAGACTTGCTTAAGGAATTTGCAATAAAATCTTGTGGGAAAATCAGTTTTGACAGTTTGCAAGCGTGTAAGATTCTATTGTATGTTCCCCAATTAGGCGACCACCCATATGACAACCAAACCTCCCACTATGCTCTCCTATCTTGTTCCTCTTAAGGTAAAATTCTGCAATTAGACACCATGCCTAGCGAGTGGATGAGAAGAATATATTTAAGGAGAAAACATACCACCCACATGTCTTAGGAAAATAGTAACTAGAACCTTTAGACTTGCATTAACTTTGGAATTTCAGACTATATTACATTGGAATGTGCATTTTAATTACTAAATGAGATTTTTCTTATGATTGAAATAAGCCAGAAAAATTGACCAATTCACCTACATTTAATTTAAATACAAAGAAATAAAGCCCAAGAGTAATTTTAAGTATAATGATTACTGTCTATTGGGCCCTAAGGTGTGTGTGTGTGTGTGTGTGTGTGTGTGTTAATATACTGACTGAATTTCATAATAATTTAATCCATAAAGTAATTGTATGAGAAGAATAGGAACCATTGTCTTTGTTTGGCTAGCATGCTACTGTAAGTGATAATTTCACTCTGGTCACAAAAATAATTTACACATGATGACCCATCTGCGTAATCACTTGGTGACTGACTTGGGTGTGGGCAAGTGGCCCAAGACAGGCAAAACTTGCAACCATTCCCAGGTTCCCTGATGCACCTGATAAATAGAAGACCCAGGTCTCTCTAGTGTTGGCGCTGATGAGGTACACCTTCATCTCTCTCCTATTCCCTTTCACACTGGGAAAACCCAGCTGCACTAGGAGAGAATGAAGACAACACACAAAAAGGAACATGCACAAGATGAAGCCCAGAGGAGGATCCCGCTCTTGGATCCCATTCTTCCCAACACTAGTTTTTCCTTCCATAGTCAAGCTCTGTATAAAATTCTTGAGCAAGCAAGTTAAACCTAGAGTTCTGTAAATGACATTAAAAATCTCACTATTATAATTATATGTGTGTATATATATATTTAACGGATAATGAGGTTGAAAGATTACTTTCCTCAAGTTCATATGTGTAATAAGTGAACTAAACATCTGAATTTTTCTGACTGTATTGTCTTTGATCGTAACAAGTGACTATATACTGTGAAAATTCAGGTTCACTGTTGAAGGTTTGTAAATGAGAGATAAGTCAGTGGTGTAAGAATTTACAAGAAGTAGTTGAGTGTTCTCTTTCCCTCTTCCCTCCTTTTCTTTTCTTTCCTTTCAAATTGTATTTTTCTCTTCCCTTCCCTGCCTTCTCTTTCAGAATGTCATCTTAATGTCTGTGGCACAGTGGGCAGAGAAGATTAGGGAGACAGCTCAGGGTTAATGAAGCTCAGGCAGGAGAACGGGCACATGCACACAGAAGCTGTCCTGCAAGAAGAGTCAGGGCTGACCGGAGGGAAGAGGAACAGTCACAGGACTAAAAGAGACCCCAGTTTCTCTTATTTCGGCCCTTGCTTGCCTCCTTTGCTATATGTGTTCTTTCTTCCCCCTCTCTTGAACCTTGACAAACTGCAGAGTTGCAAAAACAGCTCTTAAAAGACTGTTCTGACAGTTGCCAGACAGGAACTGAACCAATGATCCCAAGCAAGAGGCATGAAGACCAGATCATCTCCAATCATTTTGACTGAACGTTTTGCAGCAGTTAAAGATGAAGACAACTTAACCTGGGCCTGAGCACACCCAGACCTCTGCTCTCCTCATCCCGTAAATCTTCAATCCTGCTTCAGTTAGGGGAGTCAGCTGATCTTCAAGTCTTTCCTGATATGGACCAGCTAAATAAACCCTTTAAGTTTAAACTGACTCACTTAAACTATTTTTCATTGACAGTATCCGTATGGAAGAGGGAGTTAGCTGTGAGCCAGTGTGGGAAGCAGAGCCTGGCAGAGGTTAGTCTGGTGTGGACACCTGAGTTCGAGTGGGGTGTGCAATTCATCCGTGCAGAATTTAGAGTTAGGCAACTCATTTATGATTACAAAACTCTAAAGGCTACAGAGAAAAGGGATTTTTGTACGTGTTGTTTTGAGGTGTCTCTTAGCATCTGAACAGTGATAAGTATTGTGTGATGGATGAATTAATGAATAAATAAAGCATTTGAGAGATGGTTAAGAATATAGACCTGGAAGAACTTCATTCCTTCTAGCATAGCTGATATTCTCACTTTTCAAACAAGGCAAAAAGATTTTTGTTTTAGTAAGCCATGAAGTTGTTGGGGATTTGTTTGGCTTGATGTGAGGACTCTGCTGTTTCACTAATGTTAATCCCAGATATCCAAAATCCCCCTCTAAATACATACTTAGCACCAGAACAATAAGACAAAAGCCCCTGAAAAGTAAACATTCCAGAGGCCTTCAGAGGCTAAGTAGGAGTCTGGAAATAATTATCCAAGTGCTGAGGACTAAATAACATATGGACTATGTAAGCAGTGGGAGAGGACTTCCTCTTCTTAAGCAGAATTCTATTCTTTACTTTTTTAATTGACAAAACAATATTTAACTAAAATATCCTAAAAAGTAAAAAATGTCATAATATAATTATTGTTTAGTATTTAATATTATTATTTTTGTAATCCTTTTTATGTAAATCATTCACCAGTACATTAAATGATGATGTTTCATATCATATGTTTTGCTTTTTGTAATTTAAAATTATTCACACAGCGTATTTAATGATTAAATTGAATCTGTAGAAGAATAGGGATTAGCATATATATTTTTGGATGGGGGATGATCGGGCACATGTGTATGTGTGTGCATCTATTCATACATGTATGTGGACATAGATGTGTTATATGGATAGATATATATAGGCTTATATGTGTCCTATTACCCCTAGTCAAAAAAAACCCTGAATTTATTTTATAGGCTCATTTTATTCTTTCTCTCTCTCTCTTTTATTATTTTTTAAGCTTTTGGAAGGTGTCTAGACTACTGCCACTTCCTCCCTTCCTCTTCCTCCCACAGCAGTCTGGTTTCTGTTCGTACCACTCCACTGAAACCACTTTCACCCATAAACTGAACTTCTTGGTCGTTAAATCAGAGGGGAAATTTTTGGTTCCTAGCTTACTTGGCTGCTAAAAGCACTTAGCACTATTGTCCGTTTCCTGGAACTCTCTTCCTGGATGGATACGCCACACTACTTTCTTTCCACATCCCTCCTGATTGTTTGGCCATGTCTTTTCAGGGTTTCTCTCTCTCTTGTTTTTATTCCTCCATTATTTTTCCCCATGGTTGATGTTGAGATTTATTCATCCAATCACCCCAATGAAAACACTGGGCGTCATCCTTGGACCTTCACTTTCCTTCTGCCCTTGTAGCCGACCAGTTCTAAATATATCTCCCCTCTGTGTCCTCACATCCTTTCTCATTGTTGCTATCTTGGTAAACACTCTCATTATCTCTCACCAAGTGATTGCGAGAGCTTCCTAATTAGTCTCCTTTCCAGTCAGACGTCCCACATTCCATCCATCATAAATGCCAGCAGCTTGATAGTATCATATCACTGCCCATTAAAAACCTTTAATAGTTTCCCATTAATTGTGAGATAAAAATTCGACCTGATGGGTGTAGCTGACATATCAAATTCCCCTTTCCAAATCGGAACATTGCCTGTCTCTTTAGTCTCACGTACAACCCTGGGATATCAACCCCCCTGTTGTTTCCCATGTTCATCCTGCCCCTCTATGTGCCTAGGTATTGCACAGGCCAATCCTTCTGTCACTTCTGCCAGACGATCCCTTCAGGTTTAATCTTTTGAATTTGAATTCAATTTTTTTGAATTTCAGAACCCAGTATATTCAACTTTTTGTGGACATCAACGGATGCTTCACATGTCTAAAATTTACTCATTGTCTTTCTCCCAAACTTACTCTTATCTTTATTTCTCAAGTGAATGGCACAATTTTAAGTGTTTTCTGCAGACATCAGAACATGTCTTTCTTTCTTCCTCTTCCTTATTTCTTCAGATGCAATTCCTGTTCAGTACTATTGATTGTCCTATTAAAGTAAAACTTAAACTGATTCACTCACAGCATCTACCCTGCTGGTGTTCTAAGTCAGAGCTACAGGGATCTTGAATGGCTCAATATCTTTTTTTTTTTTTTTTTGCAGTTTTTGGCCGGGACTGGGCTTGAACCCGCCACCTCTGGCATATGGGGCCAGTGCCCTACTCCTTTGAGCCATAGGTGCCACCCCTCAATATCTTATTTTTGTTACCTCTGCCTCTTCTATCACGTGGCTACCTCAATTCATCATCCTCCAGTGTCCAGGCAAAATTATCCTATACATTTCCAACCTCAGAACTCAAAACACATGATATCCCTTCTCACAATCCTTTCCATGGGTCCTTAGGGTCCACAGTACTATCTGAATACATCTGCAAGACCTTCAAGAGCTCCCCTTGACTGACTTCATGGTTCTAACCAAAAAATAGAAATGCTTAAGCCTTTGTTTCTCTGCTTCAGAAACTCGTATGTATTATTGGGCTATAAAAAGGTCATTGTTTTGAAGTTGTTCAGTGGCTGCTGATTTTGTTCCTGTAAAATGAATTTGTAATGGCATGAAACAATAAAAAGAGTGCAACTAAAGTAATAAGGCTTGAAATTTAGACTTAGACATACAAACGCTATCAAATGGCCAGCAGCCCTCCTTAGGTAGCTGTACAAACACACAGAAAATTAAGACCTCATAAATGTGTCTTGATAACTAAGGAGCTATTAATATATTTCATAAGAAAAAAATCCAATTGTTTCAAATATTAATTCACTAATTTAAAAGGACTAAGATCCGCTATTATTTTTTTCTCAGATGATTGTAAATTATTCCCTGAAAGTAAAAAAATCCAAAACCGTATAGAGGTTTTCATTTCTATCTTTAAACTAACTCAAACCCCTTAAATTTTAACAGTGAAGTTATTTCTTCTTCTGCATTATCCTGTCTTCACAGAACATCATTTGAAGCAAATTGATGTTTTTGAATCCTGGCAATCCTCCAAGGACAACATTACCAGCAATGAGTTTTCTTCCAAAAATCCAGAGAATGCAATGTGAGCTTAATCTGGGCTTAATTACATGTTTGTAAAGCACTCTGGTGGTGTTTTTTCCCTCATGTATTTATTTTTAACACAAACGTATACACTCTACTCTCTGTGGTACAACCACAGGCATACCCTGTAAACTCCATGAGAATTGCATTTATTTATTCAACATTCAAAAATATTTATTGAGTGCTTGCATGAGACATTTGACTGGTGCCTTCATGAAGCTTACATTCTAATAAATAGCATTTATTGAATACTACATGCCATGCTTTGGGCTAAATGTTCCCATTGGATCATCTCATTTAGACCTTTAATCTCACCATAATGAAGCAACTATTTATAATTTTTACTATTATTGTTGTTGTGTCGTCACTATTATTTTATAGGTAAGAAAAGAAACTTAGATGAGTAACCACAATTTTGATGGAGGCAGCAATGTCTTTTACGCAAAACTCAAAAATATTTGTCTTCTCCGTGCATTGGCCATTTACATGATACTGACCCATGCATCGTAAATCAATATTTTTAACTGAGATTTCTGAATATACTGCTTTAAAAGGACATGATTCAGCTAAGAAAGTCCTTTTCATTCTTTGGGCTTCCTCTTTCTTTGTACTTAGATTTTTTTAACGGCCTAATATCTGGGGCTAATGTCAACCGTGGAGAAAGGGCGAACACATCTGCAGTTCAGACTCCTCTCTACCTCTGGATGTTGTGTTCTATGAGAAAAAATTAAAAAAAAAATCTATCTTGTTTAAGCTGATGTATTGACTTTTCTATCACATGCTGCCGAACTCAGTTCTCAACTAATACCCTCAATATTCCATTCTCTACAGAGCAGCTGGATTGATCTTTTCAAAGCTGCGTCATTTTAAAATGCACTGTGGTTTCCCATCATGCTGAAAAGGAATCCAAGTTTTCCGAGGCTTCTAAAGTCCAGTGTGAACTAGATTCCGCATGTCTCTCTGGGTTTATGGCTCTCTTGTCTTTGCTTCCTGCCATCCAGCCAGTTCCACCTTCTCTTTGTCCCTAGAGGCCTGTCCCAAGGCCTCTTTAGGGCCTTCCCGCCATCCACCGCTCAAAATGCTCTGAGTTGTTAGCTTTTCCACATGGCTGGATGCCTCTTATCAATCTGATCTTAGCTTTTTGTTACCACTTCAGAGAGGCCTCCCTAGCCATCTATTCTGAAGTAGCCACCAGTAATTCACTGTTACAACATCCTAGCTTAATTCTTTTTCCAGCATTCAATACTATATCTTTCTTCCTTTCCCCCCCGCCCACTGAGTTGGGTATTATCTGTATCACCTATGCCACTTTCATCAAAATATAAGCTCCCTTAAAGCAAGCATATTTATTGTTTTTTACCCTTATTCTGTCACCTAAATAATGCCTGGGACATAGTAGAAACCCAAAAAATATTTGCCATGTGGATAAATTTGCAAAATAAAATAAATTTTATAGCTCTCCACTCAAGATGAACTCCCTGTTACTGGTAGACATGCTGTAAATTTGAAAGTACAGGCTTCCATAGCAGGGTAGGATGGAGCAGTTACGTGCCCTGGGTCCTGGGGAGATAAGGCAGGGAGAACAACTCTTGACAACATCCTGTTTCATCCCCAAGCTAGAGTTGTTCCTCTGGGAAGAGCCAAAATAAACTATAGCCAGAACCATGGCCCTAATCCCCCACCCTTCCCACTCCTGACCTCACTCCTCACTTGCCTTTTGAAAGAAACCCTTGAGCGAGTCTTCTGGTTTGGGGCTTGGAAGCCACCCTATCAGGGATAAGGTATTTTGACCAATCAGAACTGAACAAGTTTGAATCTCTCATCTATATCAATGGTTCAGTACCTATATATACTCCTAGGTAACCAAACCTATGAATGAAACATACCCAGATAAATTATGGAAAGGAAGAGCTTTTTTTTTTTTCTTTTTCATTTAAATTGGGGTGAAAATAATTAAACTTGCTAGACTGTGACTTCTTCATCTCCTGACTACCATGGTCATATTCCTGGCAGGTGACCATTTTGACCTCCGTGGAAGCACAATAACTAGATCTCAGGGCAAACAGATGAAGGATGCACGCTAGTAGGAACATCCTTACCCCTGGAATTCTCTTAATTAACAGTATGCCCCTGGTTTAGGATTGCTTATGGTGTGAAACCTGACTCCCAAGAGAAAATTTTGTAGTCTATATAGTTCCCCAAAACATACTTTGAAGATATTTGTAACCTAAGTGGTCCTGAATGCAGGAGCAGACTTCATTTTCTTCTGAACCAAAGAATCTGTGACTGACACAAGATGGAGAACCGAGCAGCCATAGAGGGGACGCAGACTTCTCTGTTTCTCCTGGGCCTCACAATCACACATTCTCATGAATTATTAGTAAAACTTAGAACTGATAAGATCTATAATTAATGTGAATCTGATTTGACTTTCCAATCTTTTATTTACACTCAAAATTTAAGGAAAATTCCAAACTTTATCGATTAAAGACAAAAAAAGCATTCTAGAATAGATGATTGGCATTCACTGTTTAACTTAATCCTCAAAACAATCTTAAAAGATAGACATTATTATCCTCATTTTACGTAAGACAAAAGTGAAGTTCACAGAAATTGTTAACATTAGAAGAATCAGCTTCTATATATAGGTTCCACTATATTTAAAACTATTACATTACTGGAAAGGATAGCATATCTTTCCTTGTCAGGATCTTTTTGCTCTTAGAAATTTAATGTATAATGGCCCAGATTCCAACTGTCCACATCTACAATTCTTTGCCTGAGATCTTTACCTAGTAACCTTAGACTGCTATGCCTGTGTCAAAGAAAAAATTGCACAAGATAGAGTTAAATAGGCAACAAAGACTTTATTCACGTCTGAAGCTACAGTGGTCAAGACAACTGCAATAGTAGAGGGCAATCAAATTCAAATCTGAGTACAAAAGGGACAGCTAGAGATTTATATGTGCAGTGTGGGGAATCAGTAGATGGAATACTAAGAACTTGATTTGCTTCGAAGGTGAGGGAAAAAAGAACTTGATTAGATATGAGAGGGGCAAAAAAATTCTCATTAAAATGATTTAGTAGAAATGTTGCTAAAACTGGGTTTAAAGGGCCAAAGAGAAGGCCTAGTCAAAAGGAGAACTCAGAAGAGTCTGCATGTGAATCTTTCTAAATGAAGAATATAAATGTCTTAGCACAATAAGAACATGACATGAAGGCTATGTTAACCAGTTTGATGGAAATATTTTAAATTGTATATAAAAATAGCACACTGTACCCCATGACAGTATCAATGTACACAGCTATGATCTAATAAAAAAAAATAAAGTTTAATCAAAGAGGTGGAGAGGAGGCTTGGGTGGCGCCTGTGGCTCAAAGGAGTAGGGCGCCAGCCCCATATACTGGAGGTGGTGGGTTCAAACCCAGCCCTGGCCACAAACTACAAAAAAAAAAAAAAAGAAAGAAAGAAAGAAATGAAGTGGAGGGGGGGTTGTGTCAACTGGGAAGTGGCAGAGCAGCCACCGGGAACAGCCTCCAATTCCTGGCTGATGAGTGTAGATGTCCTAATACCTCCTGACTCCAAAAAAGCAATCCCGCGAAGCACTGTGCCCTGCAGACTGACACAGAGGGATCACAGTGCAGTTACCCACAATGGTCAATCGCCAGGTAACAAATCCAACCCTTTATTCTTGGCTTTCCTCTTCTGGATCACTTCCTTGTTACTGTAAATTTCCTGAGACCTTCCAAATAAACTAGCTGTACTCAAATCTTTGTCTCAGGGAACCCCAACCATGACATGTATCCAAGTGCTTTTATTCAGCAAGATGAGCTCTAAGCAACCTCAACTATGAAAATATACAGAGGATGCGAAAAAATGTATGCACATTTTTTTTTTTTTGAGACAGTCTTACTATGTCACCCTAGGTAGATTACTGTGGAGTCACAGCTCACAGCAACCTCAAACTCTTGGGCTTAAGCAATTCTCTTGCCTCAGCCTCCTGAGCAGCTGAGACTACAGGCACCTGCCACAACACCTGGCTGTTCTTTTTGATGCAGTTGTCATTGCTGTTTAGCTGGCCCAGGCCGGGTTCCAACTCACCAGCCTGTGCATATGTGGCTGGTGCCCTACCCACTGAGCTATGGATGCCGCCATGTATGCACATTTTAATAAAGGAAAGAACTGTATTAGCTTTGTAATACTCAAGTTGTATTTGAATTCTGCAATAACAAGAGGTTCTCAACCTGACTTATATTCATCTCTTGCTATCAGCATATATTGAGTATTATAATTTTGATGCAGTTTTTCCTTTCTTAAAATGTATGTACATTTTTGGTACACCCTTTCTATTAATATTTTAGTGCTAACTGATGCTATATTTAAAACATTAATAACATTGTGTATTTTATATGATGTAACACATCCTTTTAAAGCATACCTCATGAGATATTTACAGCAACCTTATAAAGTAGACAGGACGTAACCCCAATTTGAGAAAGACGGGTAAAATATGTGCAAATAATTATAATTTTCAAAACAGCTAGCAATAGTCACATGCTGCATTTATTCATACTGTTGTTGGAACAAATTACCACAAACAAGTGGCTTAAAGCTGCCAAAATTTATTTTCTTACAGTTGTGGAGATCAGAAGTCCAAAATGAATTCCATGAACCAGAATCAAGGAATGGGCAGAGCTGCACACCTTTTGGAGGCTCTCGAAAAGAATCCATTTCCTTGCCCTTTGTAGCTTCTAGAGTCCACCTGCATTCTTTGACTCATGATTCCATCTTCCATCTTCAAAGTGCATGTTTTCAACCTTAGAGCACCTGTTATCATATCTCTGACATTGACCCTCTTGCCTCCCTTTTATAAGGTCCCTTTGGGCCCTCCTGGGTAATCCAGGATAAACTTATCATACCCAAATCCTCAATTTGCTACATCTGCATATTTCTTTTGCCATGTAAGATAAAATATTCATAGATTCTGAAGATTAGTATATGAGCAGTATATATGATATATACTGAATAACTTTAAATTATAGGAGTTATTTCAGACAGAAGATGCCTTATTCAAAGTATGACATCATAGTTGTATGTGAATTAATAATTGCTATTTTATAATATCTCAGGATTGTTTAGTTTTAGGAGGCTGAAATGGAGTAAATGAAAGTGTTGAATTCCTCCATCACAGGAGGAATTCATTTTTTTTGGATGCCTAGGTATATACTCTTTCGTTGGTTTAGTTTCCAATTTACCCTTACTAAAAATTGTGATTTTCCTCCAATTTAACCAAAAAAAAAGTCTTTAGAATAGCTTGATACTTTCTAGCTATATGTAGCAATAGCAATATAAAAATCAATAATGTAGAATTTATTTTTAGCATTCTTTCAATTATAGTTCACTTTTATGATTAACTAAATTTACTAAAGTCTGAAAATCCTTAGCTCTTAAGAATATAAAATCTGACACCCTGAATTGTTAATGATTTTCTCAAATCTACATTTTCTTCTTCTCACTATGTAAAAATAATGAAATAAATCTTGGCAACATATTTTACTTAAACCTATAGTCCAAATATCATCCTTTTAACGTCTAATAAAAATTACTAATGAGTTACAGTCTTTAGTCCACTCTGAATCTTCAAAGTTCAGGGGTACATCTTATACTTAAAGTACGTCTCACTTTGGGCTAGGTACATTGAAAGCACTTGAGCCATAGGTGGCTTGTGGCTATGGACTTGAACAGCACAGATCTGTAATATGCCCTCAACTCTCACAGAAAGCAAGTACAAACACAATGGTATCATGCAACTAACATTTCTGTAGTCCCGTTTATTTTATTTTTGAAAAGGATTCTTCCATTTTCTTTCTATTCTAGTGATGAGGACACTGAGGCCCAGACATGGAGAATTTTTCAACCTTTATGTAGTGGCAAGGCCTCTGGTGTGAAATATCTGGGTGGGGGGTCTGCATGGCCCAAATCTATGAAGCCCCTCTCACATTGTAGTCCATGTGGAAGGGAACCTTCTGCAGCACAATTTCAGAGATTACTTTATACACAAGCTCAATTTTCTTATCAATTTTTCTGAGCCAAAATTCAGCACACATGAAGGTAGGTCAACATCCGAAAGGCTGTTAGGTTCTTCCAAAACTTCCCGTATTTGTGTTTAGTATAACTCACTTCAAATTTTCTGTCAGTTTTTTTGTCTAGTCATAAACATCAATATATTGGAGAGCATCTAATTATAAAAGATAGGGCTAAGGTCAAAAGGAAGGAGAGAAAACTCTGGTTTTTCAGGAATCTGATTAACCAGGAAATATAACCAAAAGTATTGCAAAAAATAAAAAAGCCCCTAGGCTTTAATGAATGGTAGATCTCTACACACAGTTAAAATTTCTTCCACTCTAGGCATGTAGCTATCTTGAAAGGTAAAATGATAATACAAAATGGGGTAGAATCAGATTTTTTAAAGAGAAAACTGGAATGGTTATTGCTTAGCTGGTTGATTCACTATGGGAACTAAAATCTTTATTATATTTGGTTGAACCCATCTAGTCTGATAGAGGTTCTTCAATTCAGATACTCTGTAGACTGAGATTTGCTAAGGATGGAACAAGAACTCTAGAATCGACCTATATGTATGTTTTTCTGGGTCTCCTACCCTAAAATCCAAAGCCATACTTTCTCTAAATCTTTGTATTTTTTCTCCATTATCATTTCTCACTGACAATCCTGTATCTGTGTCCTTAGTTTCACTGTTCTGCTTGCCACACAAAATGTCCCTTGCAGAGGAGGATCTTGCCAATGTAATTTGCACAACTTTTGGTTGGTTGTTATTAAAGGAGTCTCATGATATAAATCAAAGTATGTCCATCATATTTGTGACTCCCTTGTCCTACTCCTCTGCCTCATCAAAACCCTTTCAACACGTGACCCTGGGACCAAAGAAAAGTCCTTTGGTCTTTTCCTAGTGCAATCTATTATCTTTACATTCTACTAAATAAAGTTCAGATGTGTATATGTATGTGTGTGTAAATATGTGCGTGTGTGTACACGTGGGTGTATTTGTCCTAGGGTTTTAAACCAACTTTGATTTTCTCCAAATTAATCATGAACTATAAAATGTGGTTTCCATTGTAGTAAGATCTACACTTATCTTAATTCATCTTTTATGTCCTATTTTGGGGACATCTGCTTACTTGACCACATTTTTTAGCAAGGCCTTTGCTATCATGTGTACATTATTCTGTCTCTAAATAAAATTTCTCAAAATTTATCCTATGTAACATTTTAGCAAATTATTCCATAAATTTTCATTCTCTCTAATATGTTGAACAAAATGCTAGCACTTAGTTTTTCTCTCAGCAAAGAAAAGGTCTCTGCCGCTTGTTCTACCTGTATTTCTCTTGCTAAATTCTAGCACATTTTTGTGACTATAATCTTTGCCATAATCTGAGGGGGGCTTATCTCTTCTATGCTGTGGCAAAGGAGAGAGCTACATTTTTTTCTCTTTGTAGGTAGGGGGTCAGAGCTGAAAATAGATTACCTCCCAGCATGACACTAATAACTTTCTTCCCAATAGCATTTTACATCTCTGGACAGCAGGCGTTCAGATACATTACTGCCTAGCCATTTCAAGCTCCTCAGCAGGGATTTATGTATTTAATCTCAGCTCAAGGTAAGGTTAAACACTTAACATGGATAAAATACACCTCATTATGGGCATACTAGAACCTGAATTGCAAGGTATTCTGTAAAGGTTTTTCCTTAATGGAAATTAAGTGTAATTTTAAATTTAAAAATAAAATACTTTATTTCAGTGGTCCCCAGCCTTTTTGACATCAAGAACTGGTCTTATGGAAGACAATTTTTCCGCAGACTGGTTTTAGAGAGTTGGCGGTTTTGATATGAGTCTATAAGAAGTGATTTATTATAGTCTTTGTATGGTCAAAAGTCTCTGCTAAGGATAATCTGTATTTGCAGCCACTCCCTAGTGCTACCATCTCTGCCTCAGCCCCTCCTCAGATTACCAGGCATTAGATTCTCGGAAAAAGCATGCAGCCTAGATCCTTTGTATACATAGTTTGCAATAGGGTTTGCATTTTTATGAGAGAAAAATGTATGCAAATCTAATGTTGCTGCTGATCTGACAGGAGGTGAAGTTCAAGTGGTGATGGGAGTGATGGGGAGTGACTGAAAACACACACAGAGGAAGCTTCAGCTGCTCACCCCCACTTGGTGACCTGGTTCCTAACAGGCCATGGACCAGGACCAGTCTGAGGATTAGGGTTGAGAACCATAGCTCTGCTGCAATTAGGGTTAAATAAAATCACTAAATTTGACTCTATTGAAATCTGTGGCTAAATTCAATGACTTGAAATTGGGAATTTACAGTAATCCCAACATGATGAATAAGACTTAATTTTATTCCACAAGATAGGACACTTTCAAAATAATTGTTAAAATAGTATATATATATATATATATATATATATATTTATTTATTTTTTATTTATTTTTTTTTTTTTGAGACAAGTGCTCACCTCGTTGTGCAGGTTAGAGTGCAGTCGTGTGATACAAGAACATGTCCCTCTAACTCACTAATGCTCAATGTTTTGTAGAGATGGGGTTCTCCCCATGTTGCCCAGGCTGTTTTTGAACTCCGGCTTCAAGTGATCCTCTCACTGCTTCCCCAAATGCTGAGATTACAGATGTGAGCCACCACACCTGGCCCCAAATAATTATTCTTAATCTCTTAAAGTCTCACTTGCGCATATTCAAAGAATAAAATCACAACTTAAAGTATTTTTACATACATATATTCATCTTTGACTTGGCTGTAAATTCCTTGAGACATTTTTTACTTATGTTTTGAACCCCCACGCCAGCACAGTTCTGAGTAAAGCGTAACAGAGGGCTGAGCAAATGACAGTAATACGTTTTATAAGATGGGCCTGAGAAGAAAGAAGGGAAAGTTCTCTTCTCTTTGTTAACTGACTTGACACTGCAAAATAGACTAATATACAAAGTCACACCATAGTAAGGCAAGTATCTATTCTCTTCTTAAACGCAGCATTTGGCAAATATTGATTCTGTGAATAGGAATGCGTCCCAGAGAGATTCCAACTTTACCTTTCAATTCTGTCTTGTGGGTTTAGTGGTAATAAAAAGTGAAAAATAATAGGCTGTCCATAGTAGAAGAGGATCTGTTGGTAAAGACATAGTAAATGGTCTTATGAATAGTGAGAGGTAGCACTTCAACCAGAGGATACAATAACATTATAACTTCAGTACAATGACCTCGATAATAATACTAACAATAGCTTTGCATCTATTCAGAAATCCTCAGATAAAAGCTAACACATGTCTACTATTCCTTTGTCCTCCTGGAACCAAAGTGTTTGTTTTTATTTTAAGTAATATACGTGATTAAACGAAAGGTTGCCAAACATTTCAAATTTTCTCTTTTTTTGTTCCATAATTTATTGGAAGGAGTTTTTTTGTTTTGTTTTGTTTTCCCCTTCCATTGATTCCACAGCTCACTACAATTAGAATTACCATAATGGTAGGATGTGGTTCGTAGACTATGTGACTTCATCCTTTATAATCACCAGCATGGCATTTCCCGAAACAAAACACTCCAGGCTATCAGTGAAGATGAGCATCTCTTCTGGGGTCTAATGTTTTCAACAATGACAGTCTAAAAATGCTGACTGCTTCATAGCCCTGGCTGCCAACAGTAAGCTTGTAAAACAACAGAAGAGCAACAATAAAACTGCTATTTGTGTTTTATGGAACTGTGTAAAACTAAGAAAATAGCAGAGTACCCAAGAGCTGAGTTTTTAAATATTCCTGAGGGTCTCAGTTTTACTACCAAGTCATTATGGCAACACCTCCAAAGCTTTCTTTTTTTAACTATTGCATACTTCTAAAGAAGAGTTGAAACACTGAAATCTGTCCATTCGAAGTACCATTTTAATCACATGTCTGGAGGGATAGCATTCTTTTCATGATTCTCACACTGTATTATTAGACTCATATATATTATATCGGGATGTATAGTGATACAATGTTTTAGAGACATTACTTAACTAAGTTTCATCAATTCAAATTTGCCAAAGTCTTGAGCTGTGAGCAATGTTTCCCAGTACACGGGTTTTGCCATTATCAGTGTACAACACCGTAAAGATACAGCTATATCTAAGTACTTGATTAGGTATATGATATATAATATTAGAAACTTAACAGCATCTCTGAAAGTATCTGAAGAACATTTGATAACAGTTATTTTAATATTACCTAACTTTTCATCTGTAGATGGTCACAGACTCTTTGCTACTCCTCCCATTGACAGGCAGAGTCTGATTCCCCTCCTTTTGAGGAGAGAGTGGCCTTAGTAACTTGTCAAGTCCTGGGAGTCTAAGGAGAAGTATCAAACAAGCTTTACAACTTCCTCAGGCTTCTTGAAAGTCTGCCTGAGAATCCTGAGGTATCCCCCAAGATATTAGCTACATCATGGCCACCATGCTATAGAAACCATTGTCACATGCTCCAGTTGACAGTCCCAGCTGATTCTAACCTTTCAATTATTGCTTTCAAGAGAACAGAATATAACAAAGCTATCTAGAGTGTTCCAAAACAACAGAACTACTGACTAATACCAAATAACCTTAGCTATACCTAAGAGCAAAAGAATCATCGGGCTAAGCCCTGCCCAAATTCCAGACCCCAAATTATGAAATATAATAAAATGGTGGTTGTCTTAAGCGGCTGTTCGCAGTTATTTTATTGGCAGCGGTAAGTAACTGGAGCCTGCATATGCTGTTATATTAACAATCTCATAAAGTCAATTGTTTGGATTTCAATGGAATTAGTATGAAGTTTTAGTCTAACCAGTTTGTGTTAAAGAATGTCATTATGGTTTAATTTTTTTGTTTTGTTTGTTTGCTTGCTGTTTAGCATTCAACTTCTCTTTCTACAAAACTTAGCCCACTCTCTCTTGTGGGAACATATTGCATCAAGTGCAGTCTTGGTGAAAGGGAGTTACGAGCAAAGTGGTGGGTCCTTCCTCTGCCTGCCCTGGATAGTCAGAGAATAGCACTTAAACCTTTAATTCCTTTGGAATTTTCAATCTTGAGCTAGTAAGATAAGGACTTGAATCAATATAGATAAATTTCCCAAAACCTAAATAGGATCACTCCTCTCCTAAATATTTTCCACTCTTTTCAGATTAGTTGAAGTCTAAACTCCTAGCTTGGAAAAAGGTTAGGTGCCTTTGATTTCTGTGCCTAGTTGACTTTCCCAACCTCATCTCTCAAAATCTCCCGGGATCCTCATGGACTAATGACTCTGGACTATTGCTGTAAGTTGAATTGTGTCCCTCCAAGAAGATTCACGAGGTTCTAGCATTTAGGACCTCAGAATGTGATTTTATTTGGAAACTGGGTCTTTAGAGAGGCAATCAAGTTAAAATAAAGTCATGGGGGGGGGCCCTAACTTAATATGAGTGGTATCCTTAGAAAATGGTAGAATTTGGATACTGAGAAGAATCAGCAGAAAGAGAAAATGATAGATCATTGGAATCATTTGAATTTGCATCTATAAGCCGGGGAGTACCTGAGGACACCAGCAGGCAGGAGGGAGACAGGGAACAGTGCCTTCCCTTGTGTCTTCTGAGGAGGCACGGCCTTACCAACACCTTAATTTCAGATTTCTAGCCTCAATACATGTGAGACAATACATTTCTGCTGTCTCAATCCTACTAAATTATTTTTAGTACTTTGTTGTGGGCAGCCCTAGGAATAATAAAACTACCTACTGATTCCTAAGGGTGCCATACCTGCCCTTATCTCTTTAAAAACCCCTCCATATAATAAAAGTAAGGTTTATGTTAACTATTTTAAGGTTTCAGAAGAAAAAGGAAGAAACAATCAAAAATGTTTTCATGAAGGAGAAGGCCTTTGAATCAGGCATAATAGAAAACATGGGCTTCAGCAGGCAAAGATGTGGGATGATATTTCTAAATAGTGACACTTCAGGCAAAGGTATAGAGGGAGGGACAAGTGAGTAATTTTTAAAAGAAAAACAAGTTGTGTCTTTGATATTCCTATGGGGCATGTACAGCAAATTCTAAAAATATTATTATAAATGGATCAGTTTTATATATGGCTAGCATCCTAGAGACAAGTGTGTGTGTGTGTATGTGTGTGTGTGTGTGTGTATGTAGTTTGGTATCTTGCTTTAGTATCTTCTATTAGGCCATCCTCAGAAAAACTCATAAAAAAAAAATAGGACTATTTGTTTTTTCTCCACAACAGGAGTTCCCAAATTTTCGGCATTTACCAAGTAGTAAAAATTGTAAAGATCAGAGGCATGATATCAGCACCTTATATTTGGGGAACATTTTTAATTACTGTCATCTTTACCACCATAAATTTGCTAAAGAAAGGAGATATAAATAAAAGGAAAAAAGATAATTGGGAGGCCAAGGCAGGTGGATTGCTTGAGCTCAAGAGTTTCAAGACCAGCCTAAGAAAGACCCTGTCTCTATTAAATACAGGAAAACTAGTTGGTCATTGTGGCCAGTGCCTATAGTAAATATTATCTTTTAAATTCAAAGTTAGAAAGCCAGGCGTTGTGGCGGGCGCCTGTGATCCCAGCTACTTGGGAGGCAGAGGCAGGAGACTCGCTTGAGCCCAGGAGTTGGAGGTTGCTGTGAGCTGTAATGCCACGGCACTCTACCCAGGCGGACAGCTTGAGGCTCTGTCTCAAAATAAATAAATAAATAAATAAATAAATTCAAAGTTAGAAATGTGAAAAATTATCTACCTTGTTCTTCTTTATCACTCCCCCAAGGGCCAGAGGGAGAAAATCTATTTTGCAGGGAGAGGGTTAGGAAACACTGATTTATAAGTAAACACACGAAAAGTCTTCTACCCAGCGTGGACAGTGTTCCTGCCTTTAGCTCACACTGGCAAACACAGTAGGAAACCAGCAATCTTAGACCAGTCTGACGTTGGACCACAAGAAGAATGTGTGCCGTATCATGGTTGAAAAAGACGTGGAGGGTGATGTGAAATTTGTAGACTTCATGTTCAAGAGATGATTGTGTGTTTTTTACTCTAGAAGGCAGTGATGCTCATTTCAGGCTCACATTCCTTTAACAACTGGCTATTTGCCCGGGGTATGCTCTTCCTGTGTCCAAAGGATACCAAATGCCCACATTCTTGTGCTTCCCGCTTTCTCTCTCTATGAGCATGAAAAATGTTTCAATCTAATCAGCTCCATACTAGACTGGCTGATGGACAAAGGGTGTGAAGTGTCGCATGGAGCCAATTCAAATGCCATATTTCCTGATATGTGGTTCCCACAGACAACACATATCTGGCCTAATAAGTATTTGAAGTGAGTCAAGATAACCCTTTATGGATCAAAGTTTCGTGATGGCCTCTAATTATCAGTATTGAACCACCCAGTTTTTTGTTTCTTGTTTCTAAAACTTTGTGTTCAGTTTTTTTTTTTTTCCCACTCTGCAGTCATTATGTCTCCAAATAAATGCTTTTGGGAGACAGTAGGGTAAGTGACCAGGAAAGTCATCCTGCCTTTGCAAATGCTGAGGAGAGCATGCCTGCAGCGGAGGTACAAATAATTAGCAAGACAGATCTTTGTCTTCAGTCCCTGTTTAATGTAACATCAGTTTCATCTTCTGGCTCTCTAGTGCATTGAGATGAGGGGGAAAAAAATCCAGAAGGTATTCATTTCAAATATCATGGAACTGTTTCAGAGTCAGGAGAAAAACTTTTTGCAGTGCTGTTTGGTTCCATTAGAACATATAGTCATGAACTGATTCTGCAAACACAGCAATTGAATAAATCATATAAGAAGCGAAAATCAACCAAGCAATGAATGCACACTCCTCAGAGGATACCATGAAGTTCAAAGAACTGAAAGGAATGAAAGAAGTTGGACTCATAAATGTTTGGAGTTTTCCAATCACTTTATATTTTTGTAAAATGAAATTTTACTGATGGTTAGTTCCTGCCTCATGCTGACAGTTTACAAATAAGAAGAACAAGGTCCCATTTCAGAGCAGACAGTGTGGAGCCCTTTTCAAAAGCACTTTTAAATTAGAGTGACAGAGCTTCACAGGCATTCCTGCAGTAAAGGAGGAATATTAATGCTCCAACAAAACAAAAGACTAGACTTATAGTTTTTCACCATCCTCCACCCTTTACTCTAATAGCAAAGACAGGACTCCTGCAGTTGGACTCTTTTGATTCCTAATTTTTTCACTCATAAGTGGAAAAAAGCATAATAGTATAACCCTTGTTAGCGCAATTTGTGATTCCATTGATATGCCACTTCAATTTAATTAACCTCTACATTCCTCCAAATCTGGCCTTATATATGCACATACATTAACATATATGTAGTAGATACATTTGTTTTTCCAAAGTCTATATGTAACTGAGAATCTCAGGAAAGTCTTGAAGACAGATCAGTGCAATAAATACAGCCTCTGACACTTACCAGCTTTGCAATTTGAGGACTATGATTTAATCTCTCTCATTTCCTTAGCAGTAAAATGGGGATGAAAAATACCAGCAAATACAAATATTGACAAGCTTAAATGAAATGAAGCACTTGACGATGGCAGGCTCTTAGTCAACAGTGACTTTGCTAATAGCACTGTCATCATCAAGAGAAGCTGCATCTCCCTGGGAGATGACTACTCAAGAGGTAGACAAAATTTTTCATCTGCTTGTCCATTGAAATGAATGAAAAAAAAAAAGGGAAGGAGTAGGCAGCGTGGGGTGGCTCGTGTCTGTAATCATACCACTCTTGGAGGACAAGATTGCTTGAGCTCATGAGTCTGACTCCAACCTGAGCAAGAACAGGACCCCATCTCTACTAGAAATAGAGCAAATAAGTGGGTGTCATGGTGGGCACCTGTAGTCTCAGCTACTAGGGAGGGTGAGACAAGAGCTTCACTTGAACCCAGGAGTGTGAGATTGATGTGAGCTAGGCTGACACCACAGCACTCTAACCTGGGCAACAGAGTGAGGCTCTGTCTCAAAAAAAAAAAAAAAAAAAAAGTCCAGTACAGTTATAACCTTGGGAAATCTCTCAAATCTTTTGTTTAGAATATATAGCTGAATTAGAATAATAGCTGAACTTGCTTCATACAGTTTTTGTGAGGATAAAGGATTTTACATCAAATTGTTAGTACTGTTTCTGGGTCATAATTAAGTGTTCAAATAGTGTTACCACTCATTCATTTTTTATAATTTATTTTATCATTCTGTCTCAGTGATGGACATTTTTGTTAAGAAATCCTAATGTCTGATCCAAAAATATGAGAAGAAATTGCAGATATTTAAAAGTCATTTTAAACCTATTGCAAAGACATAAAAGCAATAAAATCTGAATGGTAAGCAGAAGAAAATAAAAAAATGTTCTGAAAACATTGATACATGAAAATAAAGGCTTAAGAAGAGATTTCCTGTTAAATGCCTATACTACCTAAAACATGCGGATTCAATTCTATCCTTATTAAAATCCCAAAGCCATTCCTCAGAGAAGTAGAAAAAGCCACCCTGAATTTATATGGAAGCCATAGAAAACTCTGAATAGCCAAACCAATTCTAAGAAGACAAAAAATTGGAGGAATCACACTTTCTGATTTACCATCTAAACATTAGACATGTAGACCAGTCAAACAGAATTGAGAGCCCAGAAAAAAATCTAAACACATACGATCAACATCTCTTCAATAAATGGTCATAGAAAAACTATATTTTCACATGTCAAAGAAAAAATAGGAAAAAAATTGGACCCCCAAATCAAGTCAAAATAGATAAAAACATGAAGTCTCTACAAAACACTTACCCATTCATTTATCATTAGCATATGAACTACTAAAAGAATTTTACTAAACGTTGCATGTGCCTGGTTACTAACTATATATTGTAGTCAGGGGTCAACAAGACATTCATGTTCCCTATCCTCAGAGTGCATATAGGTAAAGGTGGTTTTCTTGCCCCAAATTGCATCTTCCCATGTTTTTTGCCTAACAAACTACTAAGAAAGAAAAAGATGGGTCCTAGTTCATCCAGTCATTTTGAGCTATGCTAAACTGCGTGCTCTCAAGCACATTCACTTCTGCCACAGATCTTTCCAAAGGTCCCTCTCTCCACTGGGTGCTTTGCATCCTCCCACATTCCCTCCATAAAAGAGGAGGTGTTCTCCTTCTGGGTTTTGGTCCAGGCAGATGGTTGATTTTTCAGAACACAAGGCCTAATTCATGTGAGGAAAT
The DNA here is from genome assembly GCF_000181295.1 of Otolemur garnettii. NCBI lineage: Eukaryota > Metazoa > Chordata > Mammalia > Primates > Galagidae > Otolemur > Otolemur garnettii. The sequence goes on from NW_003852403.1 coordinate 30,762,892, forward strand.
GGGAATTGGAGATGCTGTATAAGTAAATGCTATTCTCTCTTCTTCTAGGAAATAAAAATGCCTTCCCTACTAGCTAAAATCCACAGGAGAAAACCCAATATGTCTACAAGTTCAACTTTTATTGAGCCTTTATGATGTCTAAATCAAAGACCTAAAGACTTGGGTCCCTAAAAGAGCTAAAATATCATAGAAATCCAAGTAGAAATTACCAAACAGGCAGTGTGTGGTGGCTCACACCTGCAATCCCAGAACTTTGGGAGGACCAAGGGTGGGAAGATTGCTTGAGACCAGGCCAACCACCATAGTGAGACTTCTGTCTCTACAAAATATAGAAAAATTTATCCAGGCATGGTGGCACATGCCTGTAATCCCACCTGTTTGGGAGGCTGAGACAAGAGGATCACTTAAGCCCAGGAATTCAAGGTTGCAGTGAGTTGTGATCATGCCACCTCACTCCAGCCTGGGCAATGGAGCAAGATCCTGTATCTTAGAAAATAAATAATTAAAAATTACAAGTAACCACATGACTTCACTTAAAAAAATAAAAAGAGAACATAATTATACCAGTTTTGTTAAGTAAAAAAGAGAAAGGAGATGAAGAGATCAAAACTTAAGAAGAATCTAATGCACGCTATTCTTTTTTTTTTTTTTTTTCTTTTTGGAACAGAGTCTCAAGCTGTCACCCTGGGTGGAGCACCATGGCATCATAACTTACAGTAACCTCCAACTCTTGGGCTCAAGTGATCCTCTTGCGTCAGTTTTCCTATTCTTAGTAGAGACTAGGTCTTGCTTTTGCTCAGACTGGTATTGAACTTGTAAGTTCAAGCTATCCACCCGCCTCAGCCTCCCACAGTGCTAGGATTATAGGTGTGAGGCACCGCACCCAGCCCCAATGTGGTCAATTCTAATATGAAGCCAATAGATAATCTAATACATACCCACACAATAGAAAAACTCAAATCAATTCAAGGTGGGGGGCAGGGAAACCAGGGAGCAGGGAGGGGAGAGGAGGGAGGAGAATGAAGGGTTAGGGTGTATGGCACACCTCTGTGGGGCCGAACACAGTTATAAGAGGGGCTTTACCTAACAAACGCAACAGGGTAACCTAATTACTTGTACCCTCAAAGAACCTGAAACAATAACAAAGTAAATAAAATTTAAAAACTTGAGACTGAGCCATATTGGGATTACCTTTCCATTTAAAGCAAATACATGTGTATGAAGGGAGGACCCAATACATATTCAGAAACTTGGTCAGCCAGAGCAAAAGATAAAACTGCAATCATTGCTATGAAGGAGATTAGTATTTACTTGGAAACTCATGTAGCTCATGTGTCACACACATGTTAAAGCTTTAAATAATGAAAAAAACTAAATAGAACGAGGGCTGTCACCAACAGAGGGGCCCAGCTGTGTGGTCTCCACGAGCCCTTGAAATGCTACTCCTGTGGCTCAGGACTCTGGACTTCATTTGCACAAAGAGCACAGTAGTGTTAGAAAGTGTGGGTTCAAACCCTGCAATTCTCACTCAGCAGATTTGTGAGTGTAGGGAAATTATTGAGCCCCTCCAACCTTCACTTTCTGTTCTGTGAAATGGAGGCAAACACTGCCTCCATTATATGGATAATGTGAAAATGAAAATTATATATGAGCAGGACCTAGCACTGGGCCTACGTGTATTAGGCACAATAAATATTAGATTGATCAGCGGATAGTTACTGAGGGACTGCTAAAGTCAAATGAATAGGGAAATAGGTAAAAGTTTTGTAACATAGCTCAGCAGGTGATCCTTCCTCAACACAGGACAATGTAAATAAAGGGCCACATTGTATGAAAAATAGAAAGGCTGCTGGTGGCTTGCTCAGTGCTCCTCATGACAGAAAGAGCAGTGAAGACCTACTGACTCTCTGAGGAGAAGACAGCTCGCAATAAAATCTTAAATAATCCCACTAAAGTTATAAGCAGTTTGGACTTCTATCTTTGGTGATGTCTCTGACTAGTCATCTTCCAACGGCAGAAAAGATAATTCCAAAGTAATTTATGCTACTCCTGGGGGTGTTTTGTGGTTGGAGAGTGGACTGGCATCACCATCTTGGTTTTACAGATAAACTGAGGGTACTGAGAGATACACTGAGAGTGCTGAGAGTTCAAGGGCCCCGCCGCTATCTCACAGAAACGAAAGTGAAGAGAGAGTCCTAAGAGATAAACTGAGTGGGTGCTGAGGGCCTAAGTGCCCTGACACTGAGACTCTCTCCCAGAGGTGAGGCTGGAAATGAAACATGAGCCCGCACACTGATTCCTGCCAGCGTGTGCTACACGGATGCTCTCTCTAACTTTAGACGCTATTCGCCCATGTATTAGTCATTGATGACATTCATCTTAATCACATTTCCCTTGCCATCATATTGGTCATTTACCAAGAAAGGACATGGTATTCTCATTTCCAGCTCTTCACATCAACCATATTAGCACTGGATGTCACTGTTGCTCCATGCAAACAGAACACCAGGGAGCCTCACTGTGAGTGAATTTCAAAAATGGTCGAACCCTGCCATTTCCAACCAGTTGTGCATGGGTGTTGCTATTTTCAGATTCTAAATTGAATCTGTGGCTCAAAAGGGTGGGGCACTGGTCCCATATGCCAGAGGTTCAAACCCAGCCCCGGCCGAAACCTAGCCCCGGCCAAAAACTGTAAATTAAATCTATCTCAAAAGCAAGAGTCCAGGGTAAATGTCATGAAATGTTCAAAGCATAGAGTTTCTATAACTTCACCCTAGACTCAAATTACTGGGAAGGTCTATTCATGAGCAACAAATTGTGTATTTGTTACAGATTTCATTAAAAAAAATCAATAGCTTAGATGTCTATCTGAATCAGAATTAATTTCCTCGTCATTCCCTAAAGGAATCCAGAAGCATTTATTTGGTAAATGAGGCACACAGCTTAACTATCGCTTCTTCTCCCACTCACTCGATAACCAAGCAACCAGTAATCAAGGCTATTAAAACTTTGAGTGTGACCTTCTAAACCGCTCATGGACATAAGCGAGCACAGCAGGCAATGCATTTTCAGGCAATTACGGGCATAACTCTAGTATTTACAGGACACAGCATTGTAATAGAACAATCTCTTTGGTATTTCCGAGGTAACAGTTAAATCCTGCAACAGTGGTGGCCCATCCGTGGTTGGAAAAGACCAATTGCTCCTGAGGGTGGAAAATAATTTTGCAGTTGAAATTAGTGAAGGACGATGGCATTTCTTCTTCCATCATATTCAAAGTTGAATGAGGGTGCTGCAGCGTTTCTTTCTTTCTTTCTCTTTTTTTTTTTCATGATTTCCTCATGATAATGTTGTGGTTACTTCATCAGAGGGTGGAAAACTGATAAGTGTAATTGCTGTAATCACAGGATGTATAGGATGTAAATATTTGCAAGGCAATTAAAAACGATTTGCCTCTTCAGCTTCTTAAAAAAAAAAAATAGAAACATCTGAACAGCAAACAGAGATTTTTTAAGAAGCTGGCAGAAAAGCTTCTCCAGTGGCAAGAGAACGAAATGATGGATCGAGCATTCATTCTGTGGTCTGGTCAGATGGGAATGTAAAGAGGAGAGAGCAAAATATTATGGATCAGGAGAAATGTGTCATCAAATAACTAAAAATACATCTCAGAGGAACCCCCGAGGGTTATAAATGATCGTAGTGTGTGGCATTGTCAATTATCCTTTCAAGCTGGCACATTGCTTGGGAGCTTGTCTAACTGCCAACTAGTTATTCCAGTGAGCCAAGGGGCTTGTCTCATTCATTAAATACTTGGAAGATGGTAGTCAAAATACACCATACCGATTGACCACCATCCAAAAGGGGCAGTTTTACTGTGCGAATAAGCTTTTGTTTTCCGCTCTTAACCTGATTGATGTGTAAAGATTTTCTAGTATTTACTCTCCATTCTGAGGAACATTTTGATTGCATTTGACTTATATCTGCTAAATTTCAGCACATATTCTAACCTTTCCTACCAGCAAGGATAATGAAAACACTATACTCTAGGTTGTGTTGATGAGAGGGTCTGTATAAGGTAGGAAAGACGTGGGTTGAACAGCACATGGATATTTCTACAGCAAAGTTACTATTTACACACATCAATTAAATTGTGCAAAATAGTAATTTGTTATGTTCTATAATTGACCTGTTCTTGCCCTTGATCCTCCTTTCTTCTGATTAAAAAACCAACCACAACAACGATAAAAACACCCACAACAAACAAAAATTCCTAAAACTTGATGATGAATGATAACTTTGTTTCCTGTGGTTTCTAAGGCTCCCAGGTTAATTCACTCTTCAGGGTAATCATTTCGGACTTCTGACCTCTTCCGTGCTCTTAGTACGGCTGGTATCTCACAACACTCTCTGCCCTGCAGACTCTGACTGAGGAAGGACTGGTAGGTTACGGCTTTGCTCTCTCTCCTTGCTACATACGTTTGTAGCAGTGTCTGTGGATTATGGAGCTAAAGGTCTTTACCCTCAGGGTAGGCAGAGCCAAGTGACAGTCCCCATGAAGCTCAGCAAACTCCTCGTGGTAGCTTGGCCCTGCACTTCGCTTCTTCCTGGCAACATGGATTCTTTGAGACTCAGTGCCATTTTCTTATGGCTGTTGACCTTGCCCTGGTTTCCATAGCCTAAACCATGGTGCCCCTTGGCAGTGATAGCTAATTTTATGTAGCTATGATTTCTTTTCATTGTCGGCCACCTACTTCTTCCTTCAAACAGTCATGCTAGAATGTCTATTCATTTTCAGGTATGTGCAGACTGCAGACTGAAAGCTCTGTCCCAGAACTGCGCATCTAGACCATCTAGACCCCGCTTATGCCTGTACAGTTCCAACACTGCCACACGAAGCAGAAGGAGTCAGGGCAGAAGTTTGGGATTTACTTTCTTCCTTCAGTCAATATAGAATCTAGATCAGAGTTTATTATGTATTTCTGCTTCTCCCTAAACTTTACCCACGGGGCCTGGGAAAGCATTCTCCCCTCAATCATCCGGTCATTACAGCCCCTCATTGTCTAACTTCAGAGGTTGAAGAGCTTTCTATTTCTATTTTCTAGCTGAGTGGAAACTTGCTCCATTATATATCTTTCTTTTCTTTTTTTAATTAAATCATAGCAGTGTACATTAATATTATCATGGAGTACAGTGCACTGTTTCTATATACAATTTGAAATACTTTCATCCAACTGGTTAACATAGCCTTCATGTCTTTTTCTTAGTTATTGTGTTAAGACATTTATATTCTACATTTAGGGAGATTCACATGTACCCTTATAGGATGAACCATAGGCGTGATCCCACCAATCACCCTCCCTCCACCCACCCTCTCCCCTCCCCTTCTCTCCCTATCCCCTGTCCCCATATTCCTGGGCTAAAATTGGGTTATAGCTTTCCTATGAAAGCTATAAATTAGTTTCATAGTAGGGCTGAGTATATTGGATACTTTGTCTTCCATTCTTGGGATACTTTGCTAAAAAGAATATTTTCCAGCTCCATCCATGTAAACATGAAGGAGGTAAAGTCTCCATCTTTCTTAATGGCTGCATAGTATTCCATGGTGTACCTATACCACAATTTATTGATCCATCCATGGATCAATCTTAATAGAACTTTGTAGCAATGGCCTATGCCTTGAATTCTAAATTCTACCCTGCACACAAAAAGGAAGTTTGAGGTTTAGAAAAATCTTCTTCTTTATTATTATTATTTTAAATAAACCCTTGACTTTGTACTATATACTTGCTCTGGACAAAAAAATTAAATTTAATTTCTAAATTGAGCCTTGGCTTCATTCTTTATTCTCTGTTTCACCTACTGAAGCAGCAATACAGGCAACTGACCCTCTGGATTAAGAGTTGTGAGATAGCAAAATTTGTGAACTATTTTTTAAAAATCAGTTTAGTTGGGCAGCACCTATGGCTCAAGGAGGAGGGTGCTGGCCCCATATGCTGGAGGTGGTGGGTTCAAACCTGACCCCGGCCAAAAACTGCAAAAAAAAAAAAAAAAAAAGATAAAAATCAGTTTAGTGCCTTAAACAATATTATCTCACTTATATTCTGTATTCAAAAACCCTCAGCAGTTGCCCAATACTTTCTGAATCTGCACAAAGCTACAGTGATGTTCCTGGCTTCTCTGTCACCTCTGTGCAAAAGAGGAAGAGATTTAACAATTTTAAATAAGAGTCTCACAGTTTATGAAGAGATGTTTCCAGTGGGCAGATTTGGGCCCATTAGTGGAGTTAAGTCAAAGTTAGCTTCTGAAATTAGCATGGAAAATTATACTTGACAATTCTTTAAGTTGCCTGTAAAATACATTTTACTCTATTAAAAATCCCCAAATAGTATGTTTTGAGTAGTCTAATAACCAGTTTTTACTCCTGAAATAGGGATATGTTGTATGGAAAAGATACATCTTTAAACTCTGCAATCATATTCAGTGATACATTATAAAATTGTTATTCTCTCTCTTTTTTTTTTTCAGGAAACAGAGTTGAATTTGCCTCGATTAGACGTAATTATCATATAACTCCACTATATGCTAGAAAATGTTCAAGTAAATATTATTATAGTTTTTGATAACAAAATAGGATACGCATATCAGATGATGATAATGAAAATTATAGTAATAATTATAGTATTTGCATGTCTCTGGGCCAGGCACATCATATAGTTAATCTCCAAAGCAATCTCATGAGGTAGATATTGTTATCATCTCTACTGAAGAAAAGAAAACTAAGAGGTACTATTTAGAGAGAAAAGTACCTTGTACCATTCATCAGTCTAGAGCAGTGGTTCTCAACCTGTGGGTTGCGACCCATAGGAACTATAGTAAAGGGCCACAGCATTAGGGAGGTTGAGAACCACTGGTCTAGAGAAAAAGCAAAAGATAAGTTTTTCAAGACTGGCTAGCTTAAACATGTGCATTTTCTGGTTAAAAAAAAAGAACTGTAAAATGGAGTGACTGCCCTAAATAGCATGATATAAACATGAATATTTACATAAAACCATTGCAGATATATTTCGTATTCCTGTTAGGCCTGTGGGAAAAAGAGACATTAATTATAGGACAAATTTGCCATTACTGATGAGCTAGAATGTTCTGTTCCCTGGTATTCTAACATAAAATAATTGATAAAATGCCTGGATGCATTCATGATTGAATAGATATACTTTCTAGCTGGTAGCTTTCTATTATTTCCACATGTACACATGTACACACCAATTAAAGCAATTTCAGCCTTCATTTGTCATAGAACATTTCCGTCTTGCAGAGCATGCTTTTTAACATGAAGCTTTTTTGTCTCTCTCTACATCCTAATTTTCAAAAATGCTTTCTACAGTAGTCCTTGTCTGATATGGATGTCTATAGGTTTTTTAATGTTTTGACTCATGTTCTACAATCATTTTGATTTTTTTTTCTGAAACACAAATGAGAAGCCAGGGAAGCATAAACCCACTGGATTTTCCTTCCTCTTTGTGAGTTTATACAAAGATGAGGTGATAGTGATGTAAAGTTTTCAGGACCAGATGAATGAAATGATAACCTCTCTGTTGATTAGAACATCTGATTCTCTCCAGGAGACCTTAAAGAAAGGCAATTAGCATTAGCAGATGTGCGGCAGTGGAGTCGGTCAAAAATAGAGGGAAAGAGTAGCTTTTAGACACATGGATGAGAAAAAGATAAGATTTCTGAATAAGGAAGATGCTGCTTAAGGCTTTATACAGAAAGTCATTAAAAAGGGGCAGTACAGATTTAAGAAAAATGTGTGTTACGGGATTAATACAGATGCAGGATCCCAAGTGTTTGTCAGGGAAATTATGCTTAATTATAAAGACTGTGAGAAACCAGGAAAGAGTTCTGCTAAAATGGAAAAATATATTGCATTTCCTTTTATTATTCTAGAACCAAATGTTGTAAGAACGCAAGATCAGAATTGGACTCCAAAATCCTTCAGAGTTCAGTGCAACTCCCCGGGTAATTCTGAGCATGACCTTGATCAATGCTGTTCAATAGAAGCGTAGTGTGAGCTACGTAGGTGATTTCAAATTTTATAGTAACCACATAAAGGAAAACAAAAACAGGTGACATTAATTTTAGTGCTATGCTTTACTTAACCCAATACATCTAATAAATTATCAGTTCAATAATAATCATTTTAAATTATTGAGGCATTTTATACTTTTTTGGTACTGAACTTTTGACATGAACTAAGTTTTCACTAAAAATATGTGCTCGGTACTTAGATTTCATAAAATTTACAGTTGAAAAAATAGATTCACATACCTAAGTTTTTCCTAACATAATTAAATGTTTTCCAATAACTGAAGTAACAAAAAATTATTTTCTATTAATATTTACAACCATAATGTAAGAATTGGTTTATCATTCTTTAGAATAATTGATTTGCCTTTGAAGCAAAAGTATATCCAAATTAAGTAAATTAAGTAAATGTCTATCCAAATTAAGCAAATTGTTTAACTTTGTTTTCAACTCAGTATTATCAAATTCAAAATATATATGTCATGAATCAAAAAGCAACTCTAAAACTTTATGTATAGCAACAAATTGTTCCTTAACATTTTCTTGTACTTTTTCCAGCCAACTTACATGATATTGGTGATTAAAATTAAATATTCTGTATGTTGTTTCATGTTAGAAAAATGTGCAAAATCATCTTTTGTTGAGTTATAGTAAGAAAAGTTTTCATTTGAACATAAATTCTCATACTTGCTCAGGTCACAAATAAGCTTCCTTCTCTCAGAGTTCAAATTTACTTTATTTTTATGCAGTGTGATATAAATGAGAAAACATAAATCACACTGCCATTTCTTTTTATTTCAAGATAATCTTGATTTGGAGTTAACTAATTTTTATAAAGTTCTTCTGTGACTCAATGGGCATTAGCAAAGAACACAAAATTATTGCATACATTGTCTTTTATAATTAACAATAATTCATGGTAACAATAAAATAATTTTATAAAACATAATTTTTTTGAAGTTTTTGGCCGGGAGCTGGGTTTGAACCCGCCACCTCTGGCATATAGATCTGGCACCCTACTCCTTTGAGCCACAGGCACCACCCTATTATCTTAATTTTTTGTTTTTATCTGCCCAACAAAATGTAATTGTCTATCGTTATATTTTGACCTACATTTTTCTGTTTTCCATTTTTCTTTACTCTGCTTATGAAAGTATTAAAAGTCTTCATTTTCTTTCTTCCTTTTTTTTTTGAGACGGAATCTTACCCTGTTGCCCAGGTTAGAGCGAGGTAGCCTCTCAGCCTAGTCCATAGCAACCTCAAACTCCTGGGTTCAAACAATCCTTCTATCTCAGCCTCCCAAGTAGCTGGGACCACAGGTCCTCACCACTATGCCCAGCTAATCTTTCTAGTAATTTTTCTATTTTTAGTAGAGGTGGGTCTTGCTCTTCCTCAGGCTTGTCTCAAATTCCTGAGCTCAAGTGATCTTCCTGCCTCAGCCTCCCAGAGTGCTAGGATTAACAGGTGGAAGGCACCATGCTCAGCCGACATCTTCATTTTCAAATGATCCTGCATTAGATGTATTTGAAACTCTGTCAACACTTATTTTTAACAACAAAAACAATATAGTTACATTTTTATTATCTTAAATTATTATTTTCCTAAATTTTAGACTATTAGGGAATATACGTTTCATTTACATACTTTATTTTTTGAACAAATCGAATCATGCTTGACAATATATTACTGATATTATTATTAAATACTTTGATTTACTTCCCAACTATCACTGTAACTCCTGCTGCCTGCATACAACTTTCACAATACAAAATCATCTCAACGGAATCAACTCATTGACACTGACAAGATGCAATACCAGGAGAGTTAAAGTGAAACAAAGTCCAACCAAAACAATAAAGTTCAATTTAACAGAAAAATATTTTGCATTGCTTCAGTTTTTATGTTTAAATTTAAAATAAAATAATAAAATAATTCAGTTTCTTACTTAACATTTTTACGTGCTCCATGCTGCTTGGGGCTAGTGGTTCTTGCGTTGATTAGCTGCAGCCTAGATCAAGACAAAATGCATATCATTATCTTTATGTGAAGTGAAGAAGAGGCATAATTCTCACTCGTTTTTGCTAACTCCTCCAAAAATGTGGATTTATTATCCTGCTGAACCAGCTTCCAGGACTGATTAGACCACACATGCAATCACTATGCTCTCAGAGTTCCCATACTTGGGTGTGGCTCACTTTCTTGGATCTTGCCGTTACATTTTCTTCTCTTTTCCTTCCTCTATGGGGAACAATGACCCTGGGCATAAGGCCCCAATGCAGGACAGGTATCCTGAGCTTTCATTTACCCACATAGGACAGGAGTAATTTACACTTTTAGACAAACTCATGCATTTCATCTTTTCATCCAGTCGGTGGTAAGAATAAGGAAGTAAAATAAAGGTAAAAGCCAAGTTAGGGGGGCTTTATGCCTAATTTTTCAGAAAGTTTTGAGTTGGGGTGATAATACCTTGCTAACTTTCAAAGAAGCCGGGGTAGACTAGTTCTTCATTTGCATTTGTCTCTTGTGACTTCTCTGTCTGGAACTTCATGGGGTCAGTGTGCTTAGGCAAAATAGAACTCAAGAATCCTAGATCCCCTCGCTAACTATCATCCGATGATAGCCCGATCACTCATTAATTCTAAAACTTACCGTTTTGCTCTTACCTTGAGTTGCACTGTCATCCTTTTTTATAATGACCCTGGAGTAAAAGGAGGGAGGGTTTTATAAACACACACACACACACACACATATATATATATAAATACATATATACACATATACATTATATATATATATAAATACAATGTCCTTTTCAATGTAATAATGGATTTAATTATAGTGACAAATTTAGAAGTTATATATTAACAGAAGAAATTATTGAGGGTTTTAATCCTTAGCTCTTGTCTTAAACCAGAGTCAGAAGTCTTCCTTCAAGAGTTACATGTGACTTGTAAATATCTCACACATTTTGTTCAAATGTACAGTTTCTCTATTACACACTCACCCTGATATTTAACCCTCAAAAAGCGTCAGACAATAATTAATCAGTCTTGAGCAATCACTGCCACCTAGTGGTTGTTTCCAAAACCACAAAATCAGTTTATGAAGTTGATTTCTGTACTCTTCAGACCGTTATACAGTCCACTTTCCTTTGACTTTTTAAGTCTGGCCTTAGTAATTCCTCTCATATTTATTGTCATCACATACACTGAAGAGAATGCAGTATTATGATTCATATTGTAACTCGAGCGCTAGACTTTCTAGGTTCACCATTCTACAAGCAATGTGGCCTTGGACAAGTCACTTAACTTTTTTTGTTCCTCAACTACCACATTTGTAAAATGTACATAATAATAATTAACTCACAAAATTGTTCTGAAGAATGAATCATTTAATTTACATGCTGTGCTAAAAACATAGCGAGTAGTTCAACACATGCCAATAGATGGCAGCTGTTATATACATGGGACTTTTTAGCCACCTTTACATTTTCCTTTTTCTTCCAATTTTCATTGTTTTTTAACCTTTCATAAATCATTCTAGATTATGTCTGGTAAATCTATTTTCTTTTTGTAAATGATAGGATACATAGTTGTATCAGAGGAAAGGAAATTGATATATTTTGACATGAAATTAAATATGACCAACACAGCTTGCATAGCTCTTGGAAATGCCAAGAAGAATCATTTATTTTAGCAGAATTTGCAATGCTGTGATAAGGGATCTTTTCAATCTGATGTCTTAGTTATCTTAGTGCCTCAAACTAGATCCTGTTCATATATATTATCGCAAGTTCATATGAATTTACTTTGGTAGAAAAATATTTTGAACTTCATGTGGTTTGACTTTGGGATGTCATTCTGTCACATGTGTATTCATATATATATATGAGAGAACTTCAAAAAAAGTTGATAAAAAGGTGAAATTAAAAGATAAAAAGAAAAAGATATAAGCTTTATTTTTCAACATAAGCTCTTTTGGGAGTGGCAATAAGCATTAGTCCATCCTTAAGAAAACGAAGTCCTGGAAATTTAACTATATCAGTACAGTCTTTTATTAACTGAAGAAAAATAGACGACCTTTAAAGGTATTTTTAGGATCAAGAAAAAAAAAATTCAAAAAGAGCCAAATAGAACTGTAAGGTGGATGCCTCATGATTTCTCACAGAAACTCATACAAAAGTTGCCCTTGTGTGAGCTAAAAAACGGGCAGGAACGTTGTGCTGGATAAGGGCGTCCTAGGGAAGATTTCCTGGGCTTTTCTCTGTGCAAGCTTTGACTAACTTTGTTAAAACATTCAAAATAACAAGCTATTATCATTTTTTTTTTGTTTTGCCCTCCAAAAAGTCAACAAGTGGAATGCCTTGAGTATCCCCCCAAACTGGCAATGAACTTCTATCTTAACTGGCCTGCTTTTGCTTTGAGAGACCCACCGCCACCTCCTGGTAGCCATTGCTTTGATTGTGCTCTGTCTTCAGGATCATACTGGTAAAGCCAAGTTTCATCTCCTGTTATGATTCTTCAAAGAAATGCTTCAGGATTTCGATGCCACTTGTTTAAAATGTCCATCGAATGCCCTGCTTTTGTCTGCAGCTGGTCTGGGCACAATAGTTTTGGTCCTCACCAAGTAGAAGGTTGGTCCAAATCCAATTTTTTAGTCAGAATTGTATAAGCTGGACCAACTTTTATGATGTTGGCTATTGTTTCTGATGTTAATAATCAGTCCTGCTCCAGTAAGGCACAAGGGAGATGAATTTTTTCCCTGAAAATTGATGTGGATGATCTGCTGCTACAGACTTCATCTTCAAGATCATCTTGTCTCTTCTTAAAAATAGGTTAAGTTGTAAGCTGCTGATTTCTTTGGGACATGATCCCCATAAACTTTTTGTAAAGCATCTTCCACTCAATGTTTACCAGAAATTAGATGTTTTTCTTGCTTTTATTTTAGCAGAATTTGCAATGCTGTGATAAGGGATCTTTTCAATCTGATGTCTTAGTTATCTTAGTGCCTCAAACTAGATCCTGTTCATATATATTATAGCAAGTTCATATGAATTTACTTTGGTAGAAAAATATTTTGAACTTCATGTGGTTTTCTCATAATGCACATTTTTCGTGGTTTTGTTTTCACTTACTTTTTTTTCACACAAATGTCATTACAGCATAGGTTTTTAGGAAGATATAGAAAATTAACAACCATCTTAAAATAAATTTAAAATATTCATTGAACCTCTAGTACTTCGAATAGTGAACTCTTCCGATAGTGAATTAGAAAATAAATAATAGTATTTTTAAATTTCCCTTTTTAACTAAATTTTATTTCTAATGTGTCAGTTTGCATACTTTTTCCAACTTTGCTATGTACCAACATTTGCACTATTAACTTACAAATGAACTTTATTAACATAATCTATTTATGAAGTGGTGACTTTGTGTATTTGTATCAGAACTTTAAAAAAATTATTTTGACTTATTTCCTCAAAAATTACTTGCTTTTTAAAAACTCTCTCCTGTGATATGATTCCAAAATGACAAAAAAACAAACAATATACCATAGAATGCATAATCTTATTTTATATCTTTATAAGTGACTTAACTATAATTTTTATATTTATATTTATAATTTTTAAAAAACACACATTTTGCTCACCTTCTATTATGGTGAATTGTATCTAAAGAATTTTTCCATGTAGAATTATTTGTAAATAACGAAGTGGTCTGACTCAAATTGGAATTAGAAGTAAAAACACAATAATTTAGAACTATTTAGAATGTATATATTTGATCTCTATATACTATTATGTATACAGTGAATAGCTGAAGAAAAATCATGATCATGGATAAATACCATATAAAAGGCAATTTGGGGGGGGTGTTCTAATCACCACATGAGGTCAGAAATTACATTTGTGAACTCATCCAGAAAAAGTGCTATATACCTCATTGCTGAATATCACGATAGTCGCCATTGAAGCACTCCCCTTAGGAAGCTAGGTACCAACACCAGCACTTTATCCACCCTTTAAAGCAATTTTAGAACTCTTTCTGGAAAGACCATCAGAGCTGCTGTCCTACGAGGTTGGACGATCAAGTTCACAAACTCATGCTGGAAAAGGTGCTTTGAAGGGTGGACTAGGCACTGGTGTTACAGGTACAGAGCTTCCTGAGGGGAGTGCTTCAGAGGTGACCGTAGTGATAATCAGCAGTGAGGTATGTAGCCCTTTGTGTAGGAAGAGTTCATGAACTTAATTATCTGACCTTGAACAAAACCCACTAGGATTCTGCATGTATTTTTGGCTAATTCATAGACCTCTTTTCCTTTTGCACAAAATAATCTTGCCCCCTTTTAAAAACTTTACAATAGATAGCTAGATAACTAGTATTAGTACATATAGCTTTCCTACATTTTAGAATTTCCTTTTGGAACACTATTTATTTATGACTATTAAAAACACTATTTATTTGTTTATGACTATCTATAAATGTCGTATAACTGACAAGTATGAACTTTCCCCAAGCCAAAAATAAAAAGATACAGATAAATGTGGTTTAATTTTAAAATAATTTAAAGATTTTTTGAAGGAAAGAGAAATTTTAAAATATTTTTTGAAGGAAAGAGAAATATGAATCCAGTCATCCTTTAGTTGGTATTGGACTTGTAAAGATGGAGTCTGGAAGGGAGCTGTTATGGCAGCAATTGCTATGCTAACAATCATAGTTGTGTTCATTGTCTTATTAAAGTATCCATATTTCACTCTTCATTTTTTTAATATATGAAGAAAGTCAAAGGTTTAAGTCTTTTGCATTACAGGAAAGTCTTTGATCATCTATCTGAAAACCATTTTTATAGAAAAAAGTCACAGAATTCCTTCTTAAGCAAACAGTCCATACGCACCCTACACCCACACGTTCTCTGCTGGCTTGCACTGATGCAGTTGGCATGAGTCAGGAGCAGAAGAGAAAAGGCTAAATGAACACTAAAAAATACTGTTTTGTTTTGCTTCACTTTTTATACTATTAAAGCACTGAAAATACCTCTGGACTTAAATTGGGCAAGAAAATTATTTTGGGGCTTGTCAGTAAATTGGATATTTATCTGGAGTATGCAATCACCCACGTTTTTGTTTTTATTTTTTTATTCTTGGCACAGTTAACATCTCGCTACCATCTCCTGATATGGCCACAGAGCAAGCATTTTCATGACCTCATTTTTGCAATTACTATCTCTTGCTCCAAGGTGAGTGGTTAAAAAAAAAAAAATGCATGCTGTGCATTTGTGGATTCTGTCCTCTCGCAAGGACTAATTGGTTTACATGCAATTTTTGTGGTTAGCCACTTAACTCTGAAGCTGTATTTTCTCTCTCTCTCTCCTTTTTTTTTTTTTTTTTTTTTTTTGCTCCATGATTCACAGCATCCTTCTCGCTATATCAGGTCTCTAAGCAATTGTTCTGGTGTGGTTGAACATGCAATTATCGTCTCATCATTTCTGTTTTTGTCCCTCATCCTGCACCCTTTTGAATTCTTGCTGAAAATAAAAGGAGCAGTTCAAAATTCATGTAGACATTATATCTGCAATACAGGCTTAAAAGTAGAAATGCCTGAAAGTTCAAATATTCACTGGTTCGGGTATTACAGAACTCTCATATATGGTCATAGATGGGACAAGGTAGAGAATTTCAGTATGCTGCTCAGGGCTGCCACTCTTTTATTTCTTTTCAGATTTCATGGCCATTGTGAAATAATATGAGAATCTGCATTGGTCCACCTATAATCGGTAGTTAGTGTTGATATCCAATCAGTCACTATTTTTAATTAATACACACACACGGTTTTCTGCTGGGTACTATGGATAGAGGATGAAGATTGTGACTGGAGTATGATGATGGAGGATGCGAGCCTACCCTTGATTGTTGTGGAGGAACCCAGTCTCTGCTTTTGGCAAAAACATTTGCCTCATGCGGGTGTTGGGACGATTAAACAGTGTTTGTTTAGCCTAAACCAGTGATTTTCAACCAGTGTGCTGTGGCACACTAGCGTGCCGTGAGAGGATCTCAGGTTTGCCAGGAAAACTTGTAAAGAACATTAATGCAATTATTTTCAAAAGAAGTCCAGAGCACAGTAAGTGTAGTCTTTCATTTACTCCTTTTTTCTTCTTATCAACATAATTTAAGTGTTCTGCAGAAGTTTAACTATAGGTTCAAGTGAGCCGTGAGATAAAAAAGGTAAAAAACATTGACCTAGACAGTGTTTTGTTGTTGTTGTTGTTGTTGCAGTTTGGCCGGGGCTGGGTTTAAACCCACCACCCTCCGTATATGGGGCCGGTGCCCTGCCCACTGAGCCCCAGGCGCTGCCCCTGAACAATGTTTTAAACATAAAAAGTTCACAGCTAGTTAGCTGTTATATTATTACAAAGCAATTCATTGGCAAGCGCTGAACTTGATGGGCTGAATCAAGAGCATAGAAATTTGGAAATAGAAATGTGTTTTGAGAGCGGCGATCGCCAGAGAAGCTTTTAAGGTCTTTAGGCTAGACTCTAATTGAAGAAAGTAGGAGCTCGGGAAAGGGGAATGAGAAAGTAACTTAAAGAGAAGGGGGAAAGGAGAAGGGGAAGGAAGGTAGTGTGGTGAGTACTGGGATATTATATAAAAATTAAGGTGGAAATGGAAGGTATTGAATTTTGTATACTTGCCAATATAGTTTCTAAATATTTAGTATAAATTTAAACCCTCTTAGAAAGGGGAAATCAAGCCCTTTTCTTTGTAAGACAACGCAATTTATTTAAGCCAGGGACTTGCGATCCCTGTTCTAACTCGGGTCCTCCTGATGTTCATTGTTTATGCCTGGACAAGTATGAATTTATCTCATCAGTCAGTCTGCGAATATGAAGACTATTTCAAGACACTATTTAACTATTTTACAACATTGGATTTAAAGGCAAAGGGAAAACATGCTCTGAGGAAGAAGGAAGAGAATTAAAAAAAAATTGGGATCCTAATTATTCACAAATATATTTGGATCATCTCAATGTGGAATCTAACTATGAGATCAGTAATAACTAAGGTTATTTGTGCCACCTTTGTAAGGTCTTTTTTTGTTTGTAATGTCTCTTTCTTCAAATTTACTTCTTAGAAAAATATATACCCTTGTCATCTCAAAATCTTATAAAGATTGAAATTATTATAGTAACCTCTGCATGTGTCTTTTTAATTCTGTGTACAGATCAGATTCCATGAAGAGCTAGTATCTTCTGGCTGTTTTCACACTGCATGGCCAGAATGTGATTCACTGCTCACATAGGATAGATCAGTGAAAACCTGGAAGTTTCTCCACTGATTCAATGGCTTACCTCACTAGACAACTGGCTAGACAGACTGGTTTTCTTTAAAGTACTAGCCATGTATACATCATTCTTTTCCTCCCTGAAACAGAGAAACCCTCATATGGACCTGGGCCAAGTCCACAGTCCATGTGATAGGCGTCTCGTGCCATCAGACATCCATTAATTAGCATAACCAAGTATTTCTGGAAAACCATCCTGCCTTCTACTCTGTATTTATGTCAGTTCTCTCCAGAGTAGGTCAATGCATAATAAATGGCAAATAGTTGTATAATAATAAACAGCTTATCTGCCTAAAAATCTCTTACCTGCTTTCCTGAAAAAAAATCTGAAACTATGTCCACTTCTAAATGAAGACATTAATTTTAGCAATTTGAAAAGATGCCTGTGTTATTTATGAGTGTAAGGTGTGTTTTAGCAGGATGGAACCCTATAAGAATGGGACTTAGGACAGGTTAATTTTATCCAAAGAGATGGAAGCCAGGGGGTCTAGGGCATGATGAACTATCTATGGACTCTGGGACTCACAGTGTACTGCAACCTCACAGATAAATAGGAACCCCGTGAAAGGACTTGGATGGAGAAAGGGACAGGAAAAATGGAGAGGACTTATTGAGATGACCTGAGTTTGAGAGTTGTGTGTAGAATAGAATCATAAACTATTTTGTCATCTCCAAGCAAGAAGTACTTTTGTATAAATTAAATTTACTTGTACTGCTCCATTAAGATGAATAAATATTAACTACTGTAATATCATATCCAAGGATATACTCGAATAAGATCCTATGAATGCTATCAATGATATATCCAAAGTATTTTTAGGTTTCAAAGTAATAATATGCAGATCCACAAAAGCTAGTCATATAATATCATCTACTTTCAGAAATACTTTTGGCCATTAAAAAAGATACATGTTTAGATGGATTAATGAAAATGATTGAGGTCTTTATATAGTTCTACAAAAATGAACAAGGAAACAGGATGGGGTTGAATCGCCAGCACAGTTTTAAATCTTTGTTTTGTTTTGTTTTGTTTTAAATCCTCAATTTAAACTTTGGAAAGGTAAAATTCATCTGTTAACATGAAGTGAAAAGCCTTTCTTTGTGTATTAATATATCTAAACAGAAATGAATGTAGTATAGAGGGTATAAATTTAAACCCTTTTAGAAAGGGAAACTCAAGCTCTTTTATATTCAGAGGAAAACAGTTTCTTTCATTGATCAGTTTGTCTAACAGAGAATATACAGAAGTATTTGATTTTGAAGAAATAAATGCCTTTTAAGTACATAAATCTTGGAAATCTCAAATAAAACATACATATTTATTTAAGCTATTGCAGAACACAAAAACACGTTAAATATGAAAAAAATAAACCAAAAAACAGGCTACAATAAACAATATTAGACATTTCATAATAACAGTGTTGCCAGACGCTATTTCACAGAGAGTTCTAAACCACAGTCAGGGACTTTGCCTACTTTAGGGTATGAAATATTTTTATGGACGCCAATCTTCCCTCCTGGCTAACCACACCACTTAGTGTTTTCAAATCTTGGATCAAATGAAGCAGAGGAAGACTTTTAGATCATTCATCACAAATCTCTCCCGTTTTCACTAGTTTGAAAAATGAAGGTGGGGTGGCGCCTGTGGCTCAAGGAGTAGGGTGCCAGCCCCATATACCAGAGGTGGCAGGTTCAAACCCAGCCCTGTCCAAAAACTGTAACAACAACAACAAAAAAAAAAAAAAAAAGAAAGAAAAGAAAAAAGAAAAGAAAGAAAAGAAAGAAAGAAGGAAAGAAAGAGAAAAAAGAAAAATGAAGGTAGGTATGAAAGTGTAGCTCTTAATTTTCAGAGGGGATTGGTAGAAACTGTTAAAATTTCAGAAGAACTGTTTGACCTCCAAAGATGATGTTCCCAAACCAGACAAAATTGGCAGACTTTAAAAATCCAAAGAAAGCACATGCAATTTAGAGGTTACCCAATGTTACAAACTTAGCCAGAGAACTTGCTGTAAGCTCATAATTTGTGTCTTGTATTTTTGTCTGCCATGTGCTGAAAGACGCTCTCAGACACCTCTCTTTTTCTCCCTATGTTAACTTTGAAGGGATGTAGGAGTTTTTCTGGGTGAACATGATATAGTTTATAATCTGCATTACATCTTGTATTTTAAGAATGATTGGTAACATTTTTAAGTGCTGACCGTGGCATTCAGTGGCTAGAGTATATACTGTACACGTTTGTAGAGTGCAAAGATTCTTGGAATCCTGTGGGAAAAGCCTGTGAAATCTGTTAAATTCATTATATTATTCAAAGTCATTACATTATGCACTTTTTGATGGATATAAAATAATAGGTTGGCCTTTACTTTTTACAGTGCACCTGTAATAGAGAATTGTAGACCATATATATATAACTTGGTAAAAGTACACAGCTAGCTATTATTGAGATTAAATATAAAAGTTAAAGACCTCCCTCTCCAAATTCTCTAGTTCACTTCTCCTGTTTCAGAGTATCTCTCTATCATGATTTATTTTTTTTATAGTGGGGAGAAACATTGTGCAGATATTTGAGTAGAATTAATTTATGTAATAACACTCCTCAGACCATGAATATCTTGCTTTATAAGCATAGAACTATTAATATTAATATTTAGAGTTGGAAAGGACATTGATGACAACTTCATCTAAACATCATATGTTTATAAATGAGATAGTTGAGGTCCAAAGATAATACTGACTTATTCAAAATCAAAGCATTAGTAAATTAAAAATAGTATTCATAACCATGATCACAATAAACATGGATTTGCCTTTAAGAGAACGTTCCTTTATTGCTCCAAATGCTTTACACGCATTAATTCATGTAATCTCTTCAACAGATTGATACAACTATTCTCCCCATCTTACAGATGGGAAAACTGAGATGCAGAGAGATCAAGTGACATGCTAATTAGTGACAAATATAAGGTTCATTTCTGGTTTATAATTTCAAAGAATGCTCCCAATATTTTATATGTGATGATTAGATCATTGAATTCACAAGGTCATTAAATTCATTCCAAAATGCAGAGGGAAGAATACCCCAAATAATGACAAACCGCTGATCTCAAAATGATAAATACTTCAGTTGAAGACTGTGTTATAAATATTACTTTTGTAGATTCAATTTCCTAAAGATTTTCCATTAATAAATATATTTGAGTGAATTTGCTATAAGCATGATACAGGTTTTCACAATGGACATATAAATGTGATACAATTTTAAATAAAGCCAAAGTTATTTCAAATTCCTAACTATCTATTGGTTATGCAGAAGAAAGAAATAATTAATATGTTAAGAAATTGAGAGGAAAAATATGACAAAAATACATAGAGAGATGACACTATGTTTATTTATATATTGATATAACAAATATTAAGAAATAATGATATTTCCTATTGCATATGGTCACAAGTAAGGTGACTCTACTCTTGAGATAAAATCTTGATTTAACTATTTTTCCAGAACACACGCATTATTCAGCATAAAGAGAATCACATTTTTCCTCTTAACAAAAGAATTGTGTAAGAAAGCATGAATTCATCCCAAATACTGTTGTTTGACATAAGTAATTTTTATGTATTTTGATTCAGAATACTTTGTACAGTACATATTTAAATATAATATTTTAATCTGTTTTATTGCTGGAAAGACAGTGATTTTTCTTAGAGTGATATTTTCTACCCTTTGGTTTGGTTTGATTTTACAGGAAATTCCAGTCACCTTTAATTTGTGCTATTTTAACATTTTACTATATTTCTCACCCCTTTTGAGAAAAAAAAATTTCTTTTTCAAAATGTATGAGATTCCTTTATAACTTCTTTCTAAAAAAAAAAAAAAAAGTCAGGTTGCAATTAATTCCCTTACAGATAGTTTATGAAATTAGTGCTGACTCTGCCCCTTCCTTTCCACGGTTTGTGAGGCCTTAAAATGTAACTTAAGAGGTGAGATTATAAGCACTTCCTCATTCCGGAAAAAGCAGGAGGAAGAAAACTCGTCTCAGGAAATATAAAAGCCTTAGAAGAATGATGATTTTGTAGGTATTGTGAGGAGAGGGTAGATCTTGTATGAGTTGTGTTTTACAAAATAGACCGTGGCAGTTTGTTAGGTTATAAATTCAAATGTGGTTTCACAAACTCAGGTCAATTTAAATCATGAGGAATCTTCACAGAGCACCAGTTAGGTCATACCTACCCTTACCAGGAGACCATTAAGCAAGGAGGCACCTTCTCAGCGGGAGACTGAAGACCAGCATTACAGGGATTGTAATCCTTCATTACTAAAAAGAAAGAAGGCACAGCTAGTATAATGGACAGAACTAGGCTTTTAGGCAGAGGTACAAGTGACCCAGTGGCCCTTTTATATCATCTCAGCCAAGCTTCAGTCTTCTCTTGGAAAAACCCCTAACCTTCCAGAACTCCTGTGGGGCAGTGTGTGTGTTTTTCTCTACTTCTTAGATTTGTTCCTTGTTTTCCAATAAGCTATGTGTGTGTTGGGGCTAATCTTAATCAGGGCTTTGCTTTACCTCCCTCGTGTAAGAATTTAGGATATGGAAAAAATTTA
This sequence comes from Otolemur garnettii, assembly GCF_000181295.1. NCBI lineage: Eukaryota > Metazoa > Chordata > Mammalia > Primates > Galagidae > Otolemur > Otolemur garnettii. The sequence goes on from NW_003852403.1 coordinate 30,784,915, forward strand.
AAGACTCTTCCAACTTGTATAATTCTCTAAGAAACTTTTGAAGAGGCAGGGCAAAAGTGGATGACGGAATTATAAAACAGAACATATGTGACTAAAATCAAAATAAAATATTTAAGATTGTAAAAAAAAAACTTACTCCATCTTTTACTCACATGTCAGCTTTGAAATTAAATAAGCCACATAAATGGTCATAATTTTCTTTTACAAAGATGATTTCATCTGCAATGAAAGTGGTAACCAGAGGAACATAGGACAGATTATTTGAACCTGGGCATTCATGACATTATTCACCCCACCCTTTCCAAAGGACACCTAGTTAATCAATGGTAACACTCTTGGAGACTAGATTTGGGTTTAGAATATACTGGTCACTCTATTTAACCCATTTAATCTCATCACCCTTCAAGAAGATAATTAATTTTAGTATCCTAAGGCTCAGATAGAAAAATCTCTTATCCAAGACCAGCAGTCATTGGCAGGTAGTGGAGGCAGCAGCATCCTTCCCTAATTGTTTTTGGTTCCAAGACTCCAAGACCTGTGCTCGTGACCTCTACATTGTATTGCCTCTCCTTATCCAAAGAATTAAGAGAACTCTAAAGAACGAGAATCCAAACTAAACCTCAGTGTTCTTTCACTCGTTTCATTTAAAGTGCTATTGAGCACCTGTAATTTGCTGGGCACAGTTCTCGATGGAGGGGATGTTTCAGCCAATGTAGCAGACAAGGAATCTAGTATGTGTGCTTGAAAGGGAGACAGATAACAAGATCAATAATTAAAATGTAAGATATATAAATGGGAAATGCTACAGAAAAAAACAAAAAGAAAGAAAGTCAGGGGAGGGGAGATTATAAATTAGGCAGTGGGCAGGGAAATTCTCATAGAAAGCCATATTTGAATGAAGAAGAATTGAAGGAAGGGAAGAAATTGGGAGAATAACCTTTTAGGCAGAGAAGGAGCAAGTGACAGGTGGGAAGCCTGTCATACTGGCCAGGACACTGAAGTGAAGATGTCAAGTGATAAAATACCAGGGGATACATTCAGAGAAATGAGGCCTTGAGAGAACAGATTAAGTAGAATCTTTTAAGGTATAATAATGGGTCTTGTATTTTGAGCAAGACAGGAGGTAACTAGTAGGCTTTGACAAAGGATTATGTGGTCTTGGTTCTGTGTATTGACTAGTATCGTTGAAGTGTTGATATTTTCCTGGTGAGACAGAATTACAAATACATATTGCAACTGTAATGAACTCAGAAGTATAGTGTTAAGGGCTGATTTGTGTTTCCCAGTTTCACATGGTGAAAACTTAATCCCAGTACCTCAGAACGTGACTGTCTTTGGAGATCAGGTGTTTAGAGATGATTAAAGTAAGGCCATTAGTGTGGACCCTAATCCAATATGTCTGTTATCTTTATAAGCAGAAGCGATTAGGATATAAGATATTCGAAGAGGCACCACAGATGCACACAGAGGAAAGACCGTGTGAGGACACAGCAGGAAGGCAGCTGTCTGCAAGCCAAGGAGAGAGACCTCAGGAGAAGCCAACCCTGCTGGACCCGACATCTTGATTCTGGACTTGCCTCTAGAAGCAGAGAAAGTAAATCTTTGTGTTTAGGCCATCCAGTCTGTGGTATTAGCTTATGGCAATCCTAGAGAACTCGTAAATAGGCCTTAGGAAACGACATAGCACACATATTACTTCCTCAAATCCTTACAGTCACCTGTGTGTGTTCTTAGTCAATGGATGAGATAAAAGGAAGATTCAGGATGATGAAATATTAGGTTTTTAATACTAATACTGATACTAACACCCCACAATACTTTTGAAGGCCCGCCAAAATGTTTAACATCTGCCTTGAGGTAAGCAACTGGTTAGGAACCAAAACAGAGAAGGATGAAAGACGATGGAGTAGGACAAGGTCTGAAGCCCACAGATGACTTGCTCATTGTATAGAGAAAAATGTGTCTTTAAAGGGGAGAGATCTGGTTTCATTTGCTTTAATCAAGGGATCTAATGGTGGTAAATCTGACATTATGTGAGAATGGATATGATGCAATATGAAATACTTGAAATACCGTGAATAAGATACAATGTCACTTATGACGTATTCTTGCCAAAAACGTTTTACTCTTACTTTAATCAGGTCTGTACACTTAAATTTTGATTTCCAGGAAATATAAGACATAGGGGAGCATGTTAACCTATGCCGTGAGGAAGCAATAAAACAAATTCAGAATGTGGATTGTTTTATGTGAAAACTTATCTGCACTCTTCAAAAAGTGAATGTTAAAAAGAGCATGCACGTGTGGAGGGAAGTTCTGCTAAAGTGGCCTAAAGTGATATAATAACATGCACAATATGCAAACCTAGAATGGATTATTTGAATAAAGGAAAGAGCTAGAAAAAATAATCTTTGGAATAAGGAGAAAAATAAAATACAAGATTTTTGTTAATTTCAAAGAATTTAAATGTGAAAATGTGATCTCCACATTTTATTAGGTCACTAAATATGAAATGTCAAAAGTTTATTATAAGCAGAAGTTTATTATATCTCAAATAAGAAGCAGGTAGGGCACAGTGGCTCATGTCTGTAATCCTAGCACTCTGGGAGACTGAGGTGAGTGAATTGCTTGAGCTCAGGAGTTCGAGAACAGCCTGAGCAAGACTGAGACTCCATCTCTACTAAAAATAGAAAAACTAGATGGGGCATTGAGATGAGCACCTATAGTCCCAGCTATTTGGGAAGCTGAGGCAAGAGGATCACATGAGCCCAAGAATTTGAGGTTGCTGTGAGCTAGGATACCACAGCACTCTGCCCAGGGCACATAGCAAGACTTTGTCTCAAAAATAAATAAATAAATAAAATGAAAAAACAAAAAACAAGAATCAATACAATTAATCAAAGTATACACCTAAACTGTGGACACCATTTTGCCAATTTAATGTTAGCTTGTGTGTGCCAGCAGTAGAGAAGCCTCAAGAGCGAGTGGTGATATAATCACAATGGGTGTTTTCCATAGCTTGCTGAGCATTGAGTATTTTTCACCCAAGAAGTGGTCCAAAGCCCAGAAGTGGTAGTCAGTTGGTACAAGGTCTGCTGAATACAGTGGATGACAGAGTTTCCACATCCAACTTCTGTACTTTGAGCAGCATTGTTTGTGTACCAAGCATACTTTGCAAAAGAATTTCCCTGTCTCTATTGGCCAGTCTTGGCTGCTTATTTGCAAGAATCATCATCATTTCATTCAATTGGTTGCAGTTGAATCACTGTAATCAAACGACCAGGTTTCATGAAGCTGTAGTGGGTAACGCCAGCACTGGACCACCAGACACCATCATCTTTTTTGATGAATATTCAGTTTGGGGCTGTTGATCAGCACTTCCTCGTTCTCCAACCCTTGTGGTGAATGCTTGTCATTATCAAAAAGAATTCATTTTTCATCACATGTAACAATATGGTTTAGAAATAAATGGTTTACCTTTATGTTGTGGCAGCAAAGAAAGGCAAGCTTTGAGATGATTTCTCTTCTGATGCTCCTTTAATTCATTTGGTACCCATCTATCTAGCTTTTTTACCTTGCCAATTTGTTTCCAATGGTCCAATATTAGTGGAATAGTAATGTCAAACCTGCTGCCAATTCACGTGACAGTTCAGATGGATTTGCTTCCCCTACAGCTTTGGGGTCGCCCAGATGGCTCATTTTCAAGAGTTAAGGCACCAGAACAGAACTTCTCAAACTATACAGTTACTATGCATTCATTAGCCATATCCTCCTCAAACATTGCATTGATATTTTGAACTATCCACAAATTACAGATGCTCAATAAGCATTTTGAATGAACTGAATGAAAGAACACTTGAGGTTTAGTTGGGGTTCATATTCAAGTTCTCTTAATTCTTTCTGTAAGAAATAGCAACGGTCTCACAAAGGCGATCATATAACGAAAGTGTTTGCTTGGCAGACAAACATCGATGCTGGTGATAATTACACTAGAAACAATTCATTTGATTTGGTCCTTTCTAAAACCTGCAGATAGTTTAGTAATTTATACATAACATATGATCTGATCAGCTGTAAAAAGCCTAGTGCAGAATCATTCATTTTTTAAATCTTATTACCTTATAAATTTTCTTTTTTTAATAATTTTTTAATAAATTTTCTATACCTAATGTGTCAGACATGAAAAATGATAAATTTGAACCAAAAGTTTCAGGTCTTAAAATAGTTTTAAAAGTTCATTTTTATTAGTAGAGGGATTGCTTTAAGCAGGTGAGAAATATTTTCCTATGAATTGAGGTAACAAAATTGAAGAAATTTTGACTTCATTTAACATGGGCAGGCCTCTAATAACCACCTGGTTAAATTGCCCAGGGAGTTTTAAGACATAATAGGAAAAAATAAAATCCAATAAGAATGAAATGCTGTCTCCAAGAGTGGGTATAATTTAATCTCATTCCATAAAAGTAAGGAAGAAAGTTCATGACTTTGTCCCAGTAAGGAATCACATAAAACTTGGAAAATATCTTTTTTACCTAGATTCTACTCTCTATAAGAACTCTTGAGAAAGCTTATTAAAGGCTTTAGATTTTAAGGCATAAATATAGTCTGAAATGGTTACTAAGGTATATTTAATAGATTTATTATTTCCATTAAAGAACTTATGTATCTGTCTACAATTTATCAAATTGATGAATACCCAGAAAATAATATATGGTCTTTAATTGCCAAGTTCTCAAACCATAAATAATGATACAAGGATCAGAAGGTAAAAAAATCATTCCTTTGATCACGGAGCACAAACATTATGGTATTTTTGCTGCCACACATATACACCAATATAAAGAAATTTATTCACATTCTGTACAAAATTGTATGGTTTAGATTCCTCAGAAAGTTAAAATACATTAATATTTAACTACTGTAATATTTAAGTACCCTCTACTTTAAGAACAACTGAGTAGGACCAAATATATTGGTCATTATGAATGTTTTGAGATACACAAAAATTGAAGAATCATTAAATCTAAAACAAATGAAACCTTCCCAGCAACACTGCAAGCCAAGCACATTGAAACTTTCATGGGTGAATCAGAAAGGAAACTGTTAACTGTGTTTCTTCAAAGTGAAATAATGGATCATAACACTGTCTTAAAACTTTTGTTGTGACATAAGTAGATGGCATCTTGAGGTATCTCCTTCATGAAGTTCTACAATTCTAGGAAAATTTAAATTTAGGGGAGGAATGGTTTTTGTTTTAGCTTAGGAAAATCTTGTAGTTCTGAAATTGAAAGCTGTAGTTTCACCTCTGAGCCAACGACTCTGAAACCTTTTATCTACAGCCCACGTTTCTCCCACATGCTAGCTCTGGTTCTCAACCTGCTTCTCCCCAAAGCGCCTCAAACTGAACATGTCTAAAATTGAAGGTGTGACCATCTAACACCATCCGTCCTTTTTGTACTCTTTATCCTTGCACAGGACAGCCCCTACCCCTTCAGTGTCTTACAGCAAAAACTTTGACACTATCTTAAACTGTTTTTTACTAAACACTTTGAATTTTTCCAAAAGTCATACAAAAAAATTGATGTGAGATTGTGACTGAAGTATCTTCTTATCCCTAGAAGTAAGCAACAGAGCAAGGCATTACAGTGATGACATCTATTTTCTTCAGATAGGACCCTCAGTTTTCCCCCAGATTCAAGAGAATTTATCCTGACGGTCTTTATTAGCCAGAGGTACAAGAAGGAACTGGAAGGAGAAGGGGCGGGTGTCGTTTCTGCTGCGCTGCCGAGTATCTTACTTCAGGCAACTGCAACAAAATACCATCCACTGAGTAGCTTGTAAACAACAGAACTTTCTTTCTCAATAGTTCTGGAAACTAGAATGTTGAGGCCAGGGTGACAGGATGGTCAGGGTCTGGTGAAAGCCTTCTTTCATTGCACGCTGCTGACTTCTCACTTTATCTTTATGGGGAAAAAAGAGAGCAAGAGGACTTTCTGGGGTCCCTTTTATGAGAGCATCATTCCATCCATGAGGGTTCCTCTCTCGTGACCTTATTACCTCGTGAAAGTCCCAGCTCTTAATACTATCGTGTTGGGGGGTGAAGTATGTGAATGTTCGGGGACTGAAGCTTCCATAACACAGAATTTAAGACTGTAATCTTCCCCTCTGCTTCTCTTTCTCTTCAGAAAGGAGAACATTCAACCTTTCTGCCTCTCTCTTACAAGATCAGAGATGTCAAAATTTTTCCTCTCCGTATCACGCTAAGCTGCAGACTGGAGAAGAACACGGCTTGGCAGTCGTCAAGGCATCTGAGTGGTAGAGCCCCTGATGTTGTTAGGGTGCGAAGGGACATTGATAGGGTGAGAACAGAGCCCCTGGAACGGGGAGTACCAGGAGCCAGTCTAGGTTCCCACGAAAGGACCCCTGAATCTCGATTTCCCTTGTTTAGACTAGAGACTGGGGCTAAAATTGTATTTCTGGTTTTACTTCCACTACCCAGTAGAGGGCCAGGGGCATTCAGTGAGTCAGGGGTCCTCAGCAGGAAAAGGCTGTGGAATGATCATATCTTCCGGGAGAATAGGAAGGAAAGGGAGCCCCAGCAAACTGGCAAATGGCTCGCCACATCTCCCAAGTCAGAGGACAGCAATGGACAGCTTCGTACAGCCTCTAGATAAAAACAAATGTATCCACAAAAGAGAAGCAATACTTGGAAGTCTGTCTCATCACCTTCCCACAGAGGAAAAAGAGCCGGACAGCTTTACCTTGAGAAGGAAAGGCCATGTACCAGGGAACAGTGAGCTTGCCATTAGTAACTTGTGTTGCCTAAGTAAGCGAATGTCCCCGTCCCCCACACTCAGCCTTGACAGCAGCCACGGACTTGAAGGATAATAGCAGGAAACGGGAACCGAGAGGGCTGAAGAAAACCGGCCAACATCCCCTCCCCTGCTCTGTGCTGAAGGGTGGAACTTTGAGCAGAAGAAAAGGCTATTTTAAGAACCTAGAGCGTCTTCAATATTGTGTAATTATACTGAAATATTATGAAGAGAGTTGGCTTCCCAGGAGACAAAGAGTCTACAATTAGAAGCAGTTTGAGAAAGAAAAGGTTGCTCCATGCTTACATCAATATCAGTTGAGACATCTTAATCAAACCAATACATGAGTAATCACGCATCTAAATCTTTCCCAGATCTACTCTGTCTTCCTGGTCCTGCTGTAGCTGGCGAGGCCGGGCCGTGCTTCCTACCTTTCACCCTGTTTACTAGCGAGTTCCCCTGCCTTTCTTCTAACCCAGTACTGCCCCAGTGTTTCCATTATTTTTGCCTCTGTCTTTTCTAATTTACAAATCTCATTGTCACTCTTAGATGGTTTCCAACTCTTACTAAATCTAATTTTATACATTTTGCATGACATTCCAGGCGTTTTAAGATCCTACTTCCTGCTTACTCACTGATTTTCATCAGTGCCTCTAAATTTACACAACTGTAAACCTGAGCTTCTTAGAACCTGTGAACATTACTTCCTCTCTCCGGCTATATATGTTCTTATTTACTTTTGCCCTTTGCTTGAAATGCCAGAAAATTCTCCTAGGCAGTACATCAATTTTGAAGGATGGCTACATACTAATAAACCCAGTGATGGCTGTGATTTCTCCCGGCTGAATTAACTGTTCTCTCCTAGGTCCGTCTCAGCTTGGTACATACCATTATTGCCAAGACTACTTCAGTGCTTCCTTGTCATGGTTTGCCATCACACAATAGTAAAAATTACTGTCCAAATTAATTAGGTTCATTTCATGAGAATCCACAAGAAGACTGAGTTCTTAATATCAGGAAAAGTGTGCTTTTCTTGAACAACTTGTTGGGCTTTAATATAAGGATACTTACCATGTTTCCCTGAAAATGAGACATTGTCTTATATTTATTTTTTCTCAAGAAGACACCCTAGGGCTTATTTTCAGGGGATGTCTTCCTCTCTGCGCCAAAATATATGGCGTGGCATTTTGCAGATATGCTGCATAGCCACACCCATCACAAGGTCTTATTATGGGGTAGGGCTTACATTTAACAAATGCATAGAAATCCTGCTAGGGCTTATTCTTTGGGTAGGTCTTAATTTGGGGAAACACAGTAATCTTGTATCTTTCTTCAAACGATAATAAGGGCACCGAGCATACACTAGCAGATTAGTTGCATTTTCTTAAATGAATAAGACATGTTAATTCGTCTCTCTTCCTTTGGTCACTAGAAAGCTCAGAGAGAATTTGTGATCCATCTTGTGCCACACAAGAGCTCATGGCATGTGGTTGCTGTATTAACCTTAACGCTGATTTCTCTTCATGTCCTCCCCCACTTTTTCTTGTTCTTCATTATACCTATCAATTTGTACTTTTATTTTTCCTTTTCAAATATTTCGATAGAATACCTAGATGTACCTCATTTTCCTCTTGAAAGCAAAAAGGTAAAGGATAAGAGGTTGTCATGCATTCATTAGTTAATGGAAGAAGAGTGATAAAAATATACAACCAACATAACTTGGCAGAGATTAGTAAAATAGATCATTGAAGTTAGTGTTCTTGTGAGCATTGCTGTGAGCATTTGGTATGGTAAATAAAGTTTTCTAATTCTACTTCGTTTTATATTTCAGATTAATGTGAGGGTAAAATGATTAGGTCACACTGTTTGCATTTCCGGGGTAAAATTCAAGTTGTAGGTGAGTGCTGTCTACCCTTACATTGTGCCCGTTAGGTGAGAGTACTAATTCCACTTTTAATTCGACTTTCACTGTTATCTATGCTGCAGTTTGAAGTAGAGATATTAGTTTTTAAAAATTAAGTTTGATTTCATCAGAGTTTTAGTAAAATATGTTCAACTAACAGGCATGAACTTGTCAGGAAGATGATATCATTCTCGTTTTACTACGGCAGACAGGTTTTTCCCTAAGAACTTTCATGATAAAGATCTGTAGTTACAACAAACTGCCCATCTGAATGTTCCCAGTCACAAAGGAAATGATTGCAACGCCGGAACTGTTTGAGACTTCCTTAAGTATGCTTCTTGTTAGGTTATCTATACTCTTTCTACCTCAACTTGGAGATAAGAAATTGTTTGCTGACACCAGACATGGAGAAAGTTTGTGCTCTAGGATAAAAACTAAATGAATACATCTAAAGCCGTGATTCTTCATGCTAGTTTTATATTTAGCTATTTGATTTGAAAATGTTTCCAGGCATAAGCTCTACTGAAGTTCTTTAGAAGGGATGCATAACCTCCTATTAAGAACATATTCAGTAGTATTAAATTTCAAATTCTCTTGTTATAAAATCTACCTAGAAGGTTAGGCAACAGAATAAAGAAAGTCAGGGACCTTAATTGGACAAGCATTCTCTGAATAATCAGAAGATTTGGAGAGGGATGGAAAGCTTCTATAAGAAATAATTGGTTCTTAGCCACTAAATTTCAGATTCAGTTTTGAAGTACAGCCAATTATACTTCTATGAATGTTCCTGCCAGATTTGGGGATATTTAAAAAAGAGAGAGAGGCACAAGGGAAACAGAGAACATTGACTTAAAATAATTAAAAATTGGACTACCCTATGTACAGTATTTGAATTCTGATAAAAAGTAATTAAGTTACTACATTCTGTCAGTGGACTGAAACCCATAACATAAAAAGAAACAGCTGGGCATGACGGCTCATGCATATAATCTCAGCACTTTGGCAGGCTGCAGTGGGAGGATTGCTTGAGGCCAGGAGTTCAAGACCAGCCTGAGAAACATAGAGAGACTCATGTCTCTACAAAAAAATAAAAATAGCCCAGCAAGTTGGCTTGCACCTATAAGTCCTAGATCCTGGGGAGGCTGAAGTAGGAGAATCCTTTGAGCTCAGAGTTCAAGCTTTCAATGAGATATTATCGACTGTGCCACTACTACACTCCACCTTGGGCAACAGAGGGTAACTCTCTCTCAAAAATAAACATACAGAAACACAAAACACACGTTGTCTTGATTCAACCAAAATGTACGTGTCAATCAATATTCTAAGAAATTTAATATTTGACCTCATTTAACTATGCAATAAATCCAGTTGGAACAGATGATGAGGATTATACAGATGAGAAGACTAAACTTAAGAGTGGTTAGGGACTTTCTCAAAGGCTTCCTATTAATGCATGGTTAAAGTAAAGAGTTAAAGTAAAGTAAAGGCTGACAGAGCCAGAAAAAAAGGAATAATTATGAGCTGGAGACAGACTTGAAAATACTTTTACTACCCATTAGCTACATGGCTGTGGTAAATTATTTAGTTTCTTTGAGGATCTGTAAGTTGATAACAATATCTCTCTTAGAGTTGTGGGAATGAAATGGGATTGTGTATCAGAAGTAAAATAGGTGTTAAATAAATGTTTGTTCAATGTATATTGAATAATTGGTGAAAAGTTCTACATGGTTTTTAATGCGGACTGAATAGATTAGTATAAATGACTGCCTATCACTTATAAGTACTAATAAATATTACACAATGCTATATTACTAACGTCTTTTCATAGGCATAGCTTTTATTATGACTATTACCTTACAAAGTTTGGATTTCACATCTCAGCTACTTCTCACTAATTATCTCAATCAGAAATTATAAATAAAGCTGAATGTTGGGCATTTTACTCCCTTCTCTGTGGTTACCAATCTACTTTAACTTCACCTCTTGCTTGTTCTTGCCTAGTTTATTTTTCCAACATTACGTACAGAACTACATTTTTAAAAAACCTGCCGGTAAATGTGGCTACTTTACAAAACCTGCCTCTCTCTAATTGGAGCCAGCAATACCCCATGTTCCCTTTCTGCCGGCTAGGCGTTATTTCCTTGTTTAGGAGAGATTTGACGTTGCCATTTCCAATTCATGAACTCACATGTCACTGTCACAGGCCTGGTTTTGATCTTTGAAGCACCTCTCCCTAAACCGGTATTCAGATCCCTTGCTTTTAAGGACAGGAGACCTGGTGCCTCCATCAGACGTTATTAACCTGAGGAGAAACACAAGTCCTGCCATGACAGATGTGGCTTGTGACATAAGCATGCTGTTGTCTCCCAGATTCTAGTCAGTCTGAAAGGGACAACCCAGCCTGCTGACTGGCATGGCATGTGCAGGAAACCAGCTGGACAAAGGGTCGAATCTGTTTCAAATTAGGGGAGCAGAAATACAGTAAGATGATTGCACTGTGATTAAATGAAAACAATTTATCAGCTCAATAAGTTGTCACACTATCTGTCACATAAATGACACAGTAAAACCGATTTGGTCTATAATGCCATCTGACGAAATGCAAACCAGATCAGATTATTCATTTTTTTAGATTCCCTGCTTTTATTACCTTTTTAGAAAGAATTTCAAAGTTTTTGTAGTTGTTCATACAAGGTCCTTGCATTTTGCTCTTTAATTTTCTGAAATTTTCTTTTAGGAAAGGACAGCTTCAAGACTAAAGCTGTACTCAAAAGACTGTCATCTTTTCATTCATTTGAAGAATCAGTGAAACTTGAAACGCCCTCTACTAGTAAGAGCTTCCGTTCGCTGAGGACTTATTATGTGCCAGGCTACACTCTTTATAGGCAGTCACTTTTAATCCTCGTGGCGACGATAGCAGATAGGTTTTATGATTCTCATTTTAAGGATGGAAAAACTGTGTCAAAGAAAAATTAGGTAATGTACTCAGGATCACATAACTGTAAGTGTAAGATCTGGAATTTAAACCTGGGTCTGTCTGACTCCCAAAACTATGGTTTTCATCATTTACTCTTCATTTGGATCCAATTCAATTAAAAAAGTATTTCCTGAGTACCATTATCCAAGTAGCATGGGGAATTCAGAGTAAGCACACAGACAGATTGAAGTTGGTAGGAGAAACACATAAAATGTAGTCTAGGCAAACAGGATATAATTATTAAAACTGAAGTTCAGCCCCACTTCAGCGGCTCAAGCTAATAAAATATAACTATCTAACCTTACTTTCCCTGAAGTGTGCTGCTGAGTAGACAGAGGGGGCTATAGGTATAGATAGCTTATGAGATAACTGAACAATGTTTCAATTCACCAGAGGCACCTTCTATTCTGATGCTGGATAGCTGGAGAGAAAAGGAACACAGGCAATTCTGCAGGGATTTTGAGCTGCACGCACACAGCCATCGTGGGGTTCCTGATTTGCTGGTTATCGGTTTGTTGACTTTTAGCTCAAGTCCTCCTGTCTTTGCCCTGAAAGTGTTTCTCTTTGCCAGCTGGTACAATGCCCTGCCCCTAAAAGATGTGGGGACCAGGCAGCAGTGCAAGAGGAAGGGGGGTCTCTTTCTGTTCAGGTGCTGTCTGTGTCACTGTGTGTGTCACTGTGTGTGTCGCTGCAGCTCCTCTTCTGCTGGTGTGGGGACTCACTGGTGCAGACCCACCCAAGAGTTTGCCAGCACAATCGCCAGCATCTTCCCAGGGAATCTAGCCTGCTCATTACTAGGCAGCGTCTCAGCAAGTCTCTTCGGAGTCCCAGGAGGTGACTTCCAGCTTTACAGTTACGGCCTGCAGCACGCAGCGAACTCAGCCCCCAGGGGCACAGCCACACTCTTCGAAGAAGTCTGGATCTCAGCCTTGGAGCAAGGGAAGCTCCTCTGTATTTTTTTCAGATTCCTAATGCAATTGCCTGTTTTCAGAATTTCTATTAATGATTCATTTAAATTTCTCCTGTGCATCTTGACACACTCCCCCATATATTTTGAGTACCATAGTTATGGATTAGTTTGTATCACTCATGGAGTGATTTTATTCATACTTTGGTCTTTGTGAACTTTTTGGTGCTCTGAGCCTCTGAAGGTCCTTCCTTGGAACAGTCCTGGCATCTCTTGGTTTTTCCCTGGCCACCCCCTGCTGGAATACAGCGCCACTGACGAGCTACTGAGGTCTCCCTTCCTCTGCCTATTGCTGTAGCCTAGGCCAGCCTCATCTTTTGAAGGAGAGTGGCCTTGGTGTGATTTCATTCTTTTGTTACCAGCTCGTTACAGCTTATCCTTGTTCAGGTTCCCAAGCCCTCAGTCCTGCTGCCCAGGCCATCTGGGCACCCACGCACACATGCTCTTTTGCAGACTTTCCACATTGATCCCAGGGGGTGCAAATATCCACCCACAAAGGACCTCCATGTTCTGGGACATCTGTCCAACACGGAGAGTTCATTCCACAGTTGGTGGTGCCTCTGAAAAGTTTGAGAATCATTCTAAAAGATGGAATGAGTGGCCTAGCCACCCTGAATGAGTCATTTTTTCATTCCTTCCCGTAGAGTCAGTCTTCCCCAGTACGCATACAGAATTTGTTACACACATACTCATGCATACCACCCCCACCCCAGGAATGGTTATCTGTTTAATACAGATTTTCCTATAAACTTGCCTTACCTTTTCTACTAGACTAAGTCCCGAATGTGAACTCAATCCCTAACGTATTTCTGTCTTTTCTACCCTACCAAATGTAGTGGTTTTGTGTGATCAGTGTCCGAATATTTGTTGAGTGAGAGAGTGAATGAACTGCATTATTTTTAACTCCAAAACATTAGGCTGCTGTAACCATATAATTAATGGTTCCATTTTAAAAACAAACCACTGAGAGTAATGGAAGAGAGACTCCAAAAGTGCTATGTAGAGGCTGGTTGTAAACAATCAGCCATTCATAAAAGCATTTATTGAGTATCCTGTAGGTACATAGAACTGTGCTAGGGTCACAAAAATAAATCACATAAATGTCCGAGATTACAGATTCAAAGTCTACTGAGGATGACCAGTGCATACACAGATGTTTATTTTTCAGTATAATGAAGATGAGTATGAAATAGAGCTTGCAGAGGACATATGTAATTCCACCAACACAACACTCAATACACTCAAGTGCAATTTCTGGTTGAATAAGTGCCTTCTTTAAAAGACGATAAGTTCCATGAGGTCAATGGCTCTGTTTGCTATGTTCACTACAGTCTCCTAAGGATATAGTGGGGATGTTGGCACATATGGGCACTGACTAATCTTCCGAGAGAATGAATGAATGAATGTACTGCTGCTGCTCCAAAGGTCAGGGAAGCACAGAATTTTAATTTGCAGTAAATTATAAAAGATCAGACTGGGGTCAGAGAGAGGCTATTAGCTCCAACACTTACTAACCAGGTAGACTGAGGTGATACCAATCTAGACCTTGGTTTTCACATCTATGAAATGGAAGTAATACTATTACCTCACTCATAGCTTTATTATAAGAATTAGGATAATCACATTCAGGCACACTGCCTAATGTATAGTATGTACTTATTAAACACTAACCATATTATAAATATTATTGTTCTCTGTATTTTTATCTGTTTGTTACTCATAAAGAAAGCAGAGGGAAAAAGTGTCAATACTTTTTCTCAATGTGAATTTGATAATAGTACTTCACATTTGTAGAAAAGAGGATAAAGGGGGTCCCTGAACCTTCCCTGGAGATGTGAATAATTACTACTAATGATTTTCACTATCTGAAATTCTCATATCTAATAATCTTCACAGCTTGACATTCGAAGGCTTTTATGGCCTATTTAAAGTTTCTATATGAGAAGTTGATGACAACAAATTAAGTGTATCTTCTTAAACTCAGATTTAGTTAAATTGATTAAGCTATTTATTACAAAAACTAAAATGGTTCTCATTTCATATTTAGAAAATATAAATAATCTTTGTTCCTAATTTTTCTTTCAGGGATTTATCTCAAGAACCAACTACTGGATATATGCAATATTCTCAGTACAAACTTGTCAGTGTATACAGACTAAAACTGGAAGGCCAAATATCTAATAGAGTTGGTTGAACAGAGTACAATTTAGTGGAATACAATGATGCCATTAAATGTGATGGTGTAGAGATTATTAGCACCATGAAACAGGGTTTAAAATACACTAAGTAAGCAGATTTAAAACTGCATATACATGAAACACATATAAATGTATATACATCTGTGTATATAAATATCTGTATTCATAAGAATTGAATATTTTATTTAATAAGAAGAAAACCCTTTCAATTTTATTTTTAGAGGACTTTTCATGATTTTATATGTATACTTGATTGTAAACAGCACTTTTACAATATAACATGGCACTACATGCTTTCAATATTGTGACTCAAGAATTAAGGACTTTCTTCAGGAGCTTTGATGTAATTTTTTCCTCAAAAGTTCCATTTTAAAAGACTTGAGTAAGGAAACAAGTGGAACGAAATCTAGTGACCAATACTTTGTGCCTATTTGAACTACCGTAGCTATGCAAATGTGTAAAGATATAATTAAGTATATTGTTTTATTTTAAAAGTTTTAGAATTGAAATTTATATAGACAGCTGGTTTGGTAATTCTGAATTTTTATAGAGCAGCAAAACTTATTGTTACTTAACCCTCCATTTTGCTTCTTCATATATTTCCTTTTTAAGAAAGTAAACGATATATATTATTTGTAATAGGTCCATTTGGTTGTCAATAGGCATCTGTGTTAGTCAGAATAATCCCCCTCCTCTGAAAAATCTACATTCTAATGTTTAATTCTCCAGTCAGGAAAAGTTTACCTTACATGGCAAAAGGAAATTAGAGACAAAGACAGAATTAATTTGCCATTACGTTGACCTGAAAATAGGAAGATTGTCTTAGATTGTCTGTGTGGACAATATAATCACAAGCTTCCTTAAAAGTGGAGGGTGGATATAGGAGAGTCAGAGTGATGCAGTGTGAGAAGGAATTAGTGCTCTTTCTTGGCTGGTTTTGAAGATGGAGGAAGAGCCTGAGCCAAAGAATGCAAAGAACCTCCAAACGTTGGAGAAGGCAAGACCTGGGGGTGGGGGGTAGGGGGCTGTGGGGAAGGGGGGGTGGGCTCTGTGTTACACTCTCCAGAAGGAATGCAGACCTGTGTACACCTTGATTTTAGCCCAGTAAGACCCATGCCAGTTCTAATTTATAGAACTGCAAAAACACTAATTTGTCTTGCTTTAAGCTATCAAGTTTGTGGTAATTTTTTATAGCAGTAGTAGAAAACTAATGTCATTGTCAAATTAAGAAGTGCAAAATCAATCTTTCTTCCTTTTGTGATCTTTCCCACTCAACAGACAGCATTTACTTTCTTCCAGGTGATGAAGTTATAAACTTTTGAGTCATTATTCACTTCTTGCCTTTCAAATCCAATCTGAACAGATTCTGGGGAGCTCTACCTTCTAAATTTGTACAGGATTAAAGTCCTTCTCCCCATTTCCACCTCTGTCAAGTTCCTCAAATATCTCAATACTGGTTCTGATCTCCCTGTTTCCACCCTGACCCCATCCTAGACTCTTCCTCTGATGACAGACAGAATGAGGTCTTGGAAGATGTCGTTCATTTCATGACACTCTGCTCAAAATTTTGCCCTGGCTCTCCATTCTAATGAGGTAAAGCAGTTCTTATATCACCCACAAGGTCCTACGTGCCTTGACCCCCATGGTATGTTCTTTACCATATTTAACTCTGTTGTACGGTGCCCATCCTGGTCACTGTTTCTAGAACATTGGAAGCACATACCTGTGGGAATATTTTCCCTGGTGGGTGGAATGCTCTCCTCAGATGTCCATGCACATGGCTGTCTCCATTGTTGTGTTGTCATTGCCCCTGACCCCATGCCTACAGCATTCTGCTCCCCTCTCCCAGCACTCTGCATCTCCTTGTTTTATTTTATTCTTCTCCTTGACCTTATCACCACTTGCCATTTGTTTTCTGTGTCTTGCCCCATTTGAACATAATTGCTAGGAGAGAGGAGATGAGACCTATTTTTGTGATTGTTCACTGCTATATTTCCCTTGTCCAAATCAGTGTCTGAGTCACAGGAGGTGTTCAGTAGATATTTTTTGACAGACGAAGTAACTGATGCTTACATTTTTCATCATGCTCTTCATCTTCTTAGTAGCCTTCAGTCAACTGCTTGGCAAAACTCAAAAAGCATTTAAATTTGACATACTGAATGAATGATTTGTATTCATGAAGGAAATCATAGAGATCACAGAAGAAATTGAGGAAGGATAATAAAACCCAACCACTAAAAGAAGCCCAAATTTCAAATTATGTCAGGGTATGAACTCTGGAACCAGACTGTCTGGAGTCAAATTCTTCCTAATTCTGCCACTTAGAACATGTCTTATCTTAGGCAAATTACTCAACTTCCCATGGCTCCATTTCTCATTTATAAAATAAGAATAATAGTACCTATCCCATAGTGTTGTTTATTATGAGGATTAGAGGAGCTGGTGTCTGGTGTTTGATAATGCTTCAAATAGTGCCTAGCCAGAAGCAGGTTTTACATGGTAGATTTTTAGGTAAACAAATAAGCTTTCTTTTTCCATTATGTATAATTTTTCAGAACACAGAAGAAAAAAAAATCTTTTCAAAACATTGTGTACAAAATATAACATTAAAATTAAACCTAAAAAAGGATAAATACCAAAGATCATACCATAGAGTCACTACACCTTTGAACAGAAATGTAAAAATCACATAAATAAAATATTAACAAATAATTTAACTGTGTGTTTAGGGTATGGTACTGAATAATGAAGTGTAATTCAAACCTGGAATTCAAGGATAATTCACTTGTATTAAATCTATTAATATGGGAGGGATAATATGATCCTAAATGATAATGAGGGTTATTTGACAAATTCAATTTCTGTCCTTAGTAATGGAAAAAAATACCCAATACTTTGTAAGTATCTGTTATTTTCAGTGTTTTAGACTCTAAACTTTATTGTCAGAATCAGGCTGAAAATAGAGGCACCGCCAGTTCAAAAGACCATTTAATATAATAAACATAATGTAGTATTTGTGTCAATTTACGAAGCAGTATTCAATAAATACTATTATAAAATTCTAGAAATGAACTGTATCTTGAGGAAGAAATCTGGACAAAATTTTCTGAGATTTTAAACCTAAACTCTGAGATAAAATTCACTGTTAATCTATAGCAAATAATAATATTACCACGTAGGAGCTAGGTTATAATAATTTTTACTCATATTAAATTTCTTAGAATTAGGATTGATTTATTTATTGCTATTGAAAAGATTCGAATTGTGCCTGAGGTTTAAATTGAATTGAATCTTGCTTCAATAATTGCAAGTGTCTCAGAATTATTATTTTTAAATTCTTTTGATTAAATCCATTTTCAGAAGTGACAATTTCTCTCTTGTGACAATGTAACAAGAAAGGAAATATTGATAAACTACTCAGCCTGACCTTTGTATTTCCCATTGTGATGGATGGTGTTGAGGGGGTACCCAACATGCACCCCCTCATAGCCTTTCTGATGGAGCACTGATTTACCTGGTAGTATATTGCTCCCCCACCTAGCCTACCCAAGTGGAAGCCAATCCCACCCCAAGACCAGGGAGTTCACACAGTTGGTCTAAGGCAGAGTTCCCACACATTTTGGTCCCAATTCTAATTGTTAGAATTATTGAGGATTTCCTTTTTTTGTTGTTTATTTGGATTGTATTTACTGATATTTACTCTAATAGCAGTTAAAAGAGAAATTTTAAAAATATTATTAATCATTTAAATATATTTAATTGACTGGTATACTGAAAGCCCTGATTCCATCACTGGACAATTCATCCATGTAACAAAAATTTGCTTGTACCCATTAATCTATTGAAATTTAAAAAAAAAATTATTTTAGGTTAACAAAAATAACTTATTTTATGAAAATGGGTCTCAGGGACCCTCAGAAGTCTCCCTGTTGTTCATGTTACTCTAATTGCTCATCACACAAAGATACAATTATTGAGACAAGGAGGATTGCCAAGGAAGAGAGGGAATTATTAATAACAAAAGATGTCAGGAGAATGGGAGAAGCTTCCTCAAATCGGTCTCCCAACAGAGGAGGCCACGGGCTTTTTAATGAGGGGGTCTGTACCTTAGAGCAGGTCGTGGCACAGGTAAAACAGAGCTCCTTGCACGGGGGACGGGGGAGTCTTGGCTTCACCTGCCCTGAGCCCTTCAGAATTGCAACTGCTTTCTCTTGAAGAAAACCCACCATTTCTAGGAAACAACTCAAAAGGTCACGTAGTTCATTAAAAGGAAAGATTATTTTAAAAAAGAGTACAGAGGTCATTGACATTTGTTTGTAGAGCTGGTTACATCCTGACCACATTTGGAAAACTGCAGATCCAAAATAATTCCTTCTTCTGTCCAGTGATTGAGGGACTTGAAAACACAATCAGCCGCAAAATATGGGTCACTCTGGGTGGTATGAGCCAGTTCAGGCCAGTGAATCTGGAGAACTTTACTGAGGGCTTCTGAGAAGTAAGTTTTCTCTGTTAGGGTAAACCCACCGGAAGAGGTGGTCTCTCTTTTCCTTTGAGTGTTGTGACATGGGAAAGTAACAGAGATAACAGCTCATCTGCAAGGGCCCTAGTTTATACCTGTTATCCTAAAGCTACTACTAAGAGCACTGTGTTCTTTCTCTCTTTCTTTCTTTTTTATTGAGACAGTCTCACTCTGTCACCCTTGCTAGAGTGCCATGGTGTCATAAATCAAAGCAACCTCAAACTCCTGTGCTTAAGCAATTCTCTTGCCTCAGCCTCCCTTGTATCTGGGACTACAGGCACCCACCACAATGCCCAGCTATTTTTAGAGACAAAGTCTTGTTCTGCCTCAGGCTAGTCTCAAACCTGTGAGCTCAGGCAATCCACCCACCTTGGCCTCCCAAGTGCTGAGATTACAGGTGTGAGCCACCACACCCCAATGCATCCCTTTCTGCTCTCCAGAATTTCCCAGTTCAAGTGATAGTTTCCCTAGGGACACAGATATGAAAAAAGAATCGCCATAGCTATTTTTTCAGTATGAAGAAAGCAGAAGGCAAAGTTAGTGCTCAAAGCCATCAGAGAAGAAGCAACCAAGAAAATCCTGGACAACAGAGCCATAGAGGCATTTGCTCTGAAATCACCCTGGCTAGATTACTCAACTATATCCCTATATCAATTTGTTTCCTACTTGGAAAATCAGTCTGAGTTGAGGCCTCTAGTATTGATACCTGAAGGCAACCTAACCCGGGCACTTCTGCCCCCTGAAGTGACAGGCCATAGCAGCTTTGGGTGTGTTCTTCTAGCTTTTTCCTCAGCCACTCAACATGTACAGTCACGTTTCACATGACAGGTTCATGGTTGAAGTTTTTCTTTATAAAAATGAGGTTACTACACATACACTTAATAACACATAGATCTCATGCCATAATATCTCATCACTTAAATGTATTTTCCATTATTCTTGGAGATACAAGTTGTTTCTAGGTTATTTCCTTGTTGATATTGTAGAAGTAATTATTTTTATAAGCATATGCTTTATCTGTTTTTTTTGAGATAGAGTCTCACTTTATCACCCTCAGTAGAGTGCTGTGGCATAAAAGCTCACAGCAACCTCCAACTCCTGGGCTTAGGCGATCATCTTGCCTCAGACTCCCCAGTAGCTGGGACTACAGGTGCCCGCCACAATGCCCGGCTATTTTTTGGTTACTATTTGACTGGGGCTGGCACCCTTCCACTGAGCCACAGGTGCCACCCCTTTATCTGTTGTTTTTATTATGAAAGGATAGATTCCAAAATCTGGAGATGTTTGATCAAAGAATATGCAAGGATTATGATTCTTAAAAGTAATTAGGAAAAACATGAAACAGAGAAGTATTAGGAAAAATAAAAACTTCTTTTAGACATACCTGAAGCAGCAGTGATCTGAATTAGGGTCTTTTTTTTCCTTCTAATGGTTAGGTTAGGGATGGAGATATTTTTGGAATTTCTTTAATTGATATCCTTTATTGTCACCTAACTATTCAATTTGCCCAAATGTTTTAGGAAGGGAATATGGATGAGGGAGCCAAGGGGATGCAGCCCCTTCAATGGAGAAGTGTTTTATCCACATTTGGCATGCTGAGGACTTAGATTTATCTGATACACATAATCTGTAGCTATATAAAATATGGTTCCACATGTATTTTATTTGAAATGACAATAGATGATTTTATCAGTAACTAGAAAAAATAATTCTACAAATCAAGATAGAATAAAGTGGATATAAAGTAGAATAAAATAGAAGATTAAACTCTTCAAAACCATTTTCTGTAGTACTTTGTCGGGCATATAAGAAGACGAAAGCCTAATAATATCTCTTTCATGGTACAAAATGAATATGTTATTTTCAGGTTCTTGTGTTGATAACTTATATGAATGAGTAAAAGGAGGTTATGAACTGATCATCAGATTATTCGTATTATTATTCATGTAAAAAATACTGTGCCCTGCGTTTTATGCCAATGTCCACTTCATAGAAGATGTGGTTTTAAGTTTCTGTCTAGCTTTTTTTGGTCCCTAGAGAATGGGAAAAAGGCTGGAGCAGGCAGGCGGAAGAAAATGGAGATAAGAGGCTATGTTTACCATAAATATTTCACCAATTTCTTTGAAAATTTACCTTCTAGTTGGAGGGCATTAGCAGTTCATCCAGCCACATATGCATTCTTATAGAGTTCAAAGACTACTCTGAGCAGTTTTATAGTTATAGATTTTATTTATAAATTTATTAAAGAACCCAAGACATTGTAAAAGAGTATTTTTATTTTTTGCTAAGAACATCCAGTCAGATTGAAATTTTGCCTTGAACAGTTCAATTAATATGTATATATGAACATGAAATACATACACGTAGTACAACATGAAAAATATAAACAGTCTAAGATTTCTTTTATACTCTCATCTGTTTCTCAAGATCACGACTTTTAGCAGATATCTTTCCAAAGCTAGATAAGAATGCATGTATATTGTGTATGACTGCTTTCTATACAAACGAAAGCCTACTATACCACTAAGAGGATCCTGCTTTTTCTCACTTAATATTGTATGGCATAGTTTTAATTCAGTACATATAGATATGCAATTGTTTTTAACCAGATTACCTCTACTCTATTACGTTGTTCTCTTATTGTTAGGCATCTACATTGTTTTTTCTACTGCTATTCTAAACAAACTGTAAAAACATCTTTGTTCATGCAACTTTAGGAGACTTCTAGAAGCCAAAGATACAAATTTTACTTTTTGACACTATTGCCAAATGACCTTCAATGGAGGTTGAATCAGTTCTAACTGTATGTGAGTTGTCGTGTCCCTCTGCTTTCAGCTACAAAATGTTTTAAACTTTTTGATATTTGAAAATCCAGTTAACAAGAAATGGAAGCTCCTTTGGTTTTACGTGTCTGAGTATAAGTGAGGTTGAGGTTTGTTTCATGCTTAACACGTTTTTCCTCTGTTGATATTCTCTGCTCATTTTCTTGTTCTTCTTAAAGTTTTGGCCAATTAAAAAAACTTGCTTTTCTAGTCCTATCTTGAAGAAATTATCCCCCAGTGTTTAATGCTTATATTAATATGTACTCTTAGTTTGTCATTTATTATTTTAATTTGTATTATCTTCATTATAATTTTTATGATAACATGTATAATCTGCAATAGAGAAATTCGCTTATTTTTTGTGGTCTTGACTTTTTAAAAAACTTAGACTCTTGAAAAAACTCATTTTCTTCTAGTGGCTAGCTTTTTCTTGTTGCAATGTCTGATTCATCGGCAATATAATTTGGCTTAATAAGTGAAATAGAAATGTAACTATTTGTGTCAAACCATTTATTGGCTAACCATCTCTATTCAACAGAGAAACAATGTTACCTTTTTTGCATAGTAAATTACATATAGTAAAAGACACATATACTAACAAAATAAAATATTACAGTGTAGTATTCAGCAAGGTTAGTTTCTCTTATACATTTCTTTCAGAATTCTTCTATGAGTCAAAATTTATTCTTCAGAGAAGAAAACTCAGTAGTATTCTCTGCAAAAGGATATTGATGGAACCGGTAGTGGAATTTGGAGAAAATTTATTTAATCTAACATAATTCTATTTAAATTTACTTTTTAGACTTTAAACAGGAAAAGTTGATTTTATTAAAAGGAGAAGATAAAGCACTAGAGAGACGTATGTGGCATCAAATCAAACAGATTTTCCCCAACAAACACCTCTCATAACGACATCATTCCAGTGGCTTTTTCATCAGAACATCCTGTATTGGGGTATTCAGTTGTTGTTATTTGGGAAATGGAGCATATTATCTGAGTTCCTACAACAAAAGAAAATTGTGGGTATGTTTTCTTTTTTCTTTTTTGCCATGTTTTCTGATCTAGTTTCCACTAATTAAGCAGTAATTTAGTGTCTTACACTTTGAAGTTTCACTCATTACCTGGCTTCTGTAAGTCAACAAAAGGCAACATCTAAAGCCCTCAGTATTGGACCATCACTTTGGGGACTGCTAATTGAATGTAATTACTTTATTTTGTGCCAGGGTTCATACTTGCAACATTGCCTTGTAATAATTTAAATTGTCTGCATGCTGCAAGGGGACTGTTTGACGCCAGAGTGGAGACGGTCAGGCAGCCACTTGGGCCTTGGAAGCAAAGTCAAAAGTAAGGAGACATTGTCATTTGGCTACCTACTCATTAGCTGCCCTCGATGGCCGTCTGTTGTTTTGAGTGAACAGGATGTGTAGTGACTGAATCTTGCCCCTAAAAATAGCTGTGAAAACATGCATTTGCAATGTACAGTAATTGGTTGCTTAGTTGATTGCAGATATTTTTAAAGACCTTGAGGAAAAGGCAAGATATTTTTAAACCATGACCTTGCTTTGCAATACCACATTAATTCTCTCTCTCTCCCCTCCCCCCCTTCTCTCCTTGCTCTCTTTCTTTGTACATGTACATAGTGTGTGTGCTTGTGCACATATGTATGAAAAGGAGAAGAAGAGTTGTAACAGGGTAAAGAGCAAACGGACAAAGCTATGATTTAGAGTTGCTCTTTGTTATCTCATTTGAGGCATTTGAAGAATGGTGTGTAGCTGACAAATAAAATCAAGTTCTCTTGTTATTTCCCTGGCCTTATATTTTGGCACCTACCTTGTATCCAAAAGGATACATCACCCAAACTTCTTTTTTTTTTTTTTCTTTTTCTTTTTCTTTTCTTTCTCTCTCTGTCTCTCTCTCTCTCTCTTTTTTTTTACAGCATGCTAAAAGTAAGTTTATTGTAGAAGGAGAAAATTACAAGCCTGAAGTTCTTAACAAGCTCTGGAAAAGCTCTGTGACCCTTACACTAGGTGCAATCCAGGCTGAATTTTTGTCTCGATTTGGGTGATTAATCATATGGTGAATCTGGTCTCACTGGCTCTAATAATAGGGCTTGCCTTTGGCTCTTTGTGAACTAGAGAAATAAGAGCATCTTCCCTGAGTGTCAGAATCCTTCCCTTTTGTTAATGGTGCCAGCAGGTCTACACCACCAGCAGTTAAAGCTAATATGGGTCTTTCGTTCCAAATTGCACTTAAGTTTAGAAAGGAAAAAAAAAGTACAATTTTGAATGAAAGGATAAATCATATGGAAACGGGAAAAATAACTTTAAAAAATGAGATTAAATGGATAAAAGTAAGTGTGAATCTTTGATTTGTTTACCTGAATCTTGTCTAATTATTTTTTCATGGCGATTGGAAGGTGTTTGGAAGAATACAATGACCACGGAGGTGATAAATGCCATTTCTTTCCTGATATGCATGTGCTTACTGGTTTTTCTTTTTTAAGCATAATTCACATGAGAAAAAAAATGCACTTTCCAAACATACAATTCGGTGGGTTTTAGTATATTCACGAAGTTGCATAGTCATTACTGCTGTCTAATCCCATGGCATGCTCATCTCCCCAACAGGCAACCCCACACCCTTTACTACTCACTTCTTATTGACTTCTTTTCTCCATCAGCCCCTTTCTATATCTAAGACTTTTTCCATTGTGAACATTTCATATGAATGAAATTGAACAGTAAATGTCCTTCTGTGACTGGCTTCATTCACTCAGCAAGTTTTCAAGGTTCATCCGTGTTGTAGCTCACGTCAGTACTCACTCTCTTTCTGGTGGATATATTCCATTGTACAGATATAGTGCATTTTTTTGTATTCACTTTTCATTTGAGGAACAGTTGTGTCGTCTCCATTTTTTTTTTGGCTATTTTGAATATTGCTGTTATGAACATTCACATATAAATTTTTGTGCAAACATATTTTCTCAATTCTCTTACACAAATACGTAGGAGCAGAATTGCTGATCATATGCTGAGTCTATAATATTTACCTTTTAGAGGAACTGCTAGACTGTTTTCCAGAGTGTCTGAACCATCTTACATTCCTGCTCAGTAATCTATGAGGGGCCCAAATTCTCCAAATCTTCCCCCACACTTGCTATTGTCTATCATTTTTTATGAGAGCCATCCTAGTAGGAGTGAAGAGTTATTTCATGGTTTTGATCTTTACTTTCCCAGCAATTAATAATATTGAGCATCTTTTCCTGTGTGTGTGTGTGTGTGTGTGTGTGTGTCTGTGTGCCATTTCTATATCTTCTAGTCCTTTGCCCATTTTTTAACTGGGTTATTGTCTTTTCATTGTTGAGTTGTAAGAGTTCTTTATATATTCTTGATGGTAAACTATTATCAGATATATTATTTAAAAGTATTTTATTTCCTTCTGTGGGATGTACTTTTTCTTTCTTGATAGTGTTACTGATACAGGACAGGTGGGCCCCAGCCAGGTCAGCTGAGCTGGGCTGGAGGACCCGCCGCCTTGGCATTAGTGGTGTTGGTGCAGCAGCAGCCGACAGAGAAACCAGCTGGCTGGAGCGCAGGCAAGGGGGGGAGGCTCCCTCCCCCACCAGAGGCTCCAGTAGCCAAAGGGACCCGACAACTGCTGGGGAGACGCCAGCACCCTGGTGTCTCTTTCCCCTTTACACTTATGACTAAATACAGAACCCTCATTTCCTATGCCTAAGTCAATTTCATGTAAGTTTCCTAAGCCTCAGTTCTGTGAATGGACTGTGTCCATTCATTAGTACCTTCATTCACCGTGCCTCAGTGGAAGAGACTGTGTCCATTCATTAGTACCTTCATTCACTGTGCCCCAGTGGAAGGGCCTGCATCCATTCATTAGTACATTCATTCACCGTGCCTCAGTGGAAGGGACTGCATCCATTCATTAGTACATTCATTCACCATGCCTCAGTGGAAGAGACTGTGTCCATTCATTAGTACCTTCATTCACTGTG
>NW_003852403.1:30811156-30901566 GCF_000181295.1 Otolemur garnettii
CCTCAGTGGAAGAGACTGTGTCCATTCATTAGTACCTTCATTCACTGTGCCCCAGTGGAAGGGACTGCATCCATTCATTAGTACATTCATTCACCGTGCCTCAGTGGAAGAGACTGTGTCCATTCCTTAGTACATTCATTCACCTTGCCCCAGCAGAAGAGACTGTGTCCATTCATTTCCTGGCCTCATATAGAAGAAACCCATGCACCTATATATACCACTAAACTGAGAGAGAAAACGGAGAGAGCTTTCCTCTCCCCACTTGGATTTTCTCTCCCTACCAGAAACTTTAGTGTTTTTGTATTCTTTTTCTGTAAATAAATTCTGTCTTGCCACTGATCTGTGGTCCTTGGATTTATTCTTCAGATCACCGAGACCAAGAACCTGAAAGCCCAGTAACATTACTGCTGTGCAGCTTTACTTATTACTTTTTTTGTTTGTTTGTTTATAGTTTGTGCTTTTGGTGTGTTATCTAAGAAACTATTGCCTCATCCTACATATTAAAAATTTATCTTTATGTTTTCTTCCAAGAATTTTAAAATTTAGATCATACGTTTTAGTCTTTATTCCACTTTGAGTTAATATTTAAATATGATATTAGGTACGAGTCCAACTTGACTCTTTTACTTGAAGATATTCAGTTGTCCTAGCACTATTTGTTGAAAAGATTACTCTTTCCCGTTGAATGGTCTTGGCAACCTTATTGAAAATTAAGTCACCGCATATGGGTTTATCTCTGAGTTTTTAATTCTATTCCATGGACTTATATGTGTATGTTTATGTTTTTGCTTATGCCGGATAGTCTTCATTATTGAAGTTTTGTGGTACATTTGGCAACAAGGAAGTATGAATCTGCCAACTTTGTCTTTCTTTCAAGATTGTCTTTGGTGCATGTGTATAATTTCAGCACAGTTATATTCAAAATCACAATGGGAATTTCTGACCTGAAAACATCTCAAAACATAATTTGGTTTTAAAAATTGTTTTTAAAGATCTTATTATAAAATAAATAATACCAATTATCTGGATGTCTCAGTCTTTAACCACTATTCAAGAATAAAGGAACATTTTTAGTAAATGCATTAACTCATCCTAAAGCCAATTTATATTCAGAAAATTAATGTTTGGAATGCAAAGTTATTGTGGGAGGAAAGAATGCAATAGAATATTCTAAATTATAAGCTTAGTGGAGAATTTGTGTCAGTATAACTGTTTACCTGTCAGTCGTGGTATTCAATGCTGATGTCCTAAAGCAAGGCATTTTATCTTCTAATCTTGCTTTTCTTATATATAAATTTATCTCAAATCCATGTTCCAGCAGCTGGAAGAAAAAAGATGAGAAGTGGAGAGCACAGGCTTTCCCTCTAAAGGCTCAATCCAAATATTTTACGCATCACTACTACTTAGGTACCATTACCCAGAGCTTAGTTACATGTCCACTGATAGCTGCAAGGGAGGCTGAGAAATAGTCTTAATTCTGGCAGCTAAGTTCTCAGCTAAAATGCAGGGAAATTATCTGCTATAGATAAGAAAGCAGATACTCCTCTGTCAAACTCCTCAGTTAAGCTCCATTTTCATCTTTTACCATATTAGCATGGCCATTTTGTATCTTTCTTTCAGAAAGGATTTTTTATGTTTAATGAAATAATTTTTGCAATTACATTTTTTTTTTTGAGGCAAGATCTTTTTCTGTCACCCAAATTAGAGTGAAGTGACATGATCATAGCTCAGTGAAGCCTCAAACTTCTGGACTTAAGCAACTTCCCACTTCAGCCTCCCAAATAACTGGGACTACAGGGGCACAACACTATTTTTGGCTAATCTTATTTTTATAGGGAATGTATCTTGCTGTATTTCCCAGGCTGATCTTAAACTCTTGGCCTCAACAATCTTCCTGCCTTGGCCTCACAAAATGCGGTGGTTGGTCACAGGTATGAGTCACCACACCTAAAACAATTTTTGTAGGCACTTTTTTCTTTTCTTGTTTTTAACTTTAAATTTCATTGAAGTACTGCAGTTACTTTATAAGTTAAATACCACAGAAAAGTTTGTGAAAAGCAACAGTTAACTCCCTTTACTCATAGCATGCATTCTGTTTCTGTTTTTAATTCTTATGGTGCTTACTTCCATAGATACATGTATTTGAGCCTCTAGTTCCTGTTTTATCTAATTTAGACAATACCTATTAATTCTCCAACATGAAAGATGAGAATTTTACTCACTATATCCCATTTTCCCCCATCTATGCATGCATGTTAGCATTTAAAATTTATTTTATTCTTTGGTTTTTGTTATTGATGTAACATTTGTTATATATATTTTTTTCTAGCATTCTATACATTGTAGGATGTTGGTCATTAATATTGTATGCTTTCAAATAGCTAGAAGGGTGATACTGAATGTTCCTAATATAAAAAAGATCAGTGATAGATATGCTAACGACCCTGATCTGACCACCATACATTTGTATGTATCAAAACATCACTATGTGCCCCATGAATATGTAAAATTAGTATTTCTTAATTGAGAAATTTTAAGAATTATGTATGTAAAGACAAATGTGTGAGAATATCTAATCCTGAGTTGTTTAAAATAAAATTATAAGTTAGCTAAGTGTCCAAATATAAGGGATGATGGTTATGCTATATGTATATAAGTAAATTAAAAAGGATGCCACATCTCCATGCTTGACACGAGAAGACACCAGAGATACTGTTTAATGAAAAAAAAAATGCGTGCTTCAAAATAGCATGTACTGTATAATTCCATTGTTCTAACTGATGTATACAATTGGAAAAACATGCCTCCAGAAGCTCAAATAGCACTAAATATTATTTGAAAGCTCAGAAAAACATACAAAATAACATTAAGAATGATGTTATCTGGATTGTGATTTTGGTTTACCTCTTTATAATTTTCTACATTTTCTAAAATGTCTAAAATAAGCAAGTGCTACTTTCTGAGGCAAGAAAAAAAGAGTCAACTGATTTTCCTTCTATTTAAAGATTTTTTTTTTTATTCTCCTTGATAATCAAGAGAGTGTCAGAATATAAATTTCCCATTGACATGGTATGGGGTAAACTTCCATTTACTATAACAGTTTCAACCTTTCCTACCTAACTTTTCACTTTAGACTCACCACAGCAAATCTATTTTTCCCCCTCAAGTTATTTTCTTTCTATGGTCTCCTGTTTTCTAATTATTTAAAGACAAGCACTCATTCTTGGGCACAATGTTATTAGTTATCCCTATCATTTGTGATGTTGTTTTCTTAGGATATTATATTTTTTCTTATGAATTTAACTATTAAATATAAATAGTTGACACTGAACACAGATAAGTTATAGATGATTTAATTAGACCAGATGTATCATTAGAGTCATTGTTCCTGTAGACAGAGTGTAAGCTGAGTGCTTATCCAGATAATTTGATTACTGTAAACAGTCAACTTTGCCTGAATTATCTGGATAATTGCCTTACTTCTCCATTTTACATAGCCTGAGGTTCTAGGTTTATTTTTGCATCCCAGGGGCCACTTTCTGCAGTGATCAGCAATCAGAGAAAATCAGATTATCACTCTGTTTAACCTTCCTGTGCCTTGGGTAATTAAGTCAACAAATTAGCTAAAGACTCCAATGCGGAAGGGGATTGGTAGACTGTGGTTAAGACACATATTTAAGAGTTTTCCCTTAAGCTGCTTTTTTTGAGGAAGCTTTGATAAGAAACATATGATCTCAATTATCATTAACTTTCTGTGGTTTCCGTGTTTTGGAAGCTTGAACTAAACTTTAGAAGACCTAGGACCCCCTTCAAAGTGTGCCTGAGCAGTGTACTGCCAGTCCATTCACATTTTCCATCTTGTTATCTCATATTAGAAAAGGAGGCTGAAGTCGCTCTTCCCACACTCATTGAGAATTCAGGGGCTATACTACTTAAGCAGGCTGCTTTTGGTCTGTCTTTAGTGCCTTTTGGTAATATGGTTTTTTATTCAACTGAACATCTTTCTTTATGGCTATTTTTAAATATTAAATTATTTAAATGAAATCTTTAAACATCTCAGGAAAATATGCAGACATAAAAACAATTCCTATCATCTCTAGACTATCAAATCTTTTCACTAAGAATTGAATAGAAAATATAATCACTGTGGTTTGAAAACGTAACCCAGTTTTTCTGTTGTTGCTTAGTTTGCTTGATTTTTAAATTTTTAGACTTAGCTGTTCTGTATAGAAAAGCTTTAAAGCATATCAGAATGTTTCATAGCTTACAGACTCATATTCTAATATCATTTTTAGAACATACACAGTAGAACCTCTGGAAGTTGATTACCTAAGGACTGTAACAAATTGGTCAATGTATGGGGGCAGTTGACATAAGGAACTAGGTCTATTGTACTGATATGTATTTGTAGAGATGTCCAGTTTATGAAAATTAGGTGAACTAATGGAGGTGATCAGTGTAAGGAGGTGGTCAACTATGGAGATTCTACTGCATTGATGATACGTACTCCAGATATTAGCCTTTGATTCGTAACTAGGAAGGGGCTTACACTGAAAACCCACAGGACTCAGCTGCCTGGAATGGAC
This sequence comes from Otolemur garnettii, assembly GCF_000181295.1. NCBI lineage: Eukaryota > Metazoa > Chordata > Mammalia > Primates > Galagidae > Otolemur > Otolemur garnettii. The sequence goes on from NW_003852403.1 coordinate 30,815,743, forward strand.
AGCTGAAGAGCTCAGCTATGGCTGAGTGCACGATTTCAAAGGGGCATCTTTGTCTGACTAATTCTGTGTAAATACGTATACCATTCAAGTTTTAATCAAATTAAATGTTCTGTCTGATGGAATTCTTCATCTATAGTAAAATAACTTCAAGGAAAGGGAGCTTGGTGTCCTGATTCATCATTTTTATCATTGTATTTGAGAAGAGAGATGGATTCCTTGGTTTTCTATGTACTCATTAAACTGCTATGGAAGAACAATATTTTAAATATTGTAATTGTGGTATCTCACCCCTAAAGGTAATTGAAAAGTTGCATCCTCTAAATATAAGGAGTTGAAGAATGTATAATTATACTTTTTCACTCATTGCTTTTATGGGAAAACAATTGTGTAGCACCTTCAAATCCTGAGATGATAGCCGGGCATTGTGGCGGGCACCTGTAGTCCCAGCTACCTGAGAGGCTGAGGCAAGAGAATTGCTGAAGCCCAAGAACTGGAGGTTGCTGTGATCTGTGAAGCCACAGCACTCTACCGAGGGCAACAAAGTGAGACTCTGTCTCTAAAAAAATTTAAAAATCCTGAAATGAATGCATCTGTTAAGGCCACAGAAAAACTGAGGTAAATAATATGTGTTTATGCCAGAGAGATTTTGGCATTGTGGAAATGCACTTCATTATTATTGTACTTTGAAGATTTGTTACTCATAACCCATACTCACTTTTAGAATAACCTAAGTGTTTGATAACCATGCGTTAATTAGAAATCAGCCTATTACATATTCTTACACAGTTTGAAATAGTGACATTATTTCTATTACTATTTTACAGAAGTGCCCATTTGACTATTATTAAACCTACATAAATATTTCAATTAAAATTAACTTTTTAAAGCTGAGTTACCCTAAGAAAACAACAATCTCAGTCTTATCCAGGGACAGAGAACAAGTTTCTGCCTTAACTGGACAGAGGTCTTTAGAATGATGTAAAAATTCAAGAGCATTTTATTATGCTATAGAAAATTTATCTTTCTTATTCTACAGGAGTTGAACAGACACTACTTACAGTTTTCCTGATGTGCATGGAAAAGAAGCCACATTAACTCATTGAAATAAATATCCTCCAAGATGCTTATGAACTATAAGAATACAAGTCATTTTGTGCAATCTTAAAAGAGAAGCGTGTTATTTCCTTGTACTGAGAACACATCCTAAAGTGTTATTCAAAATGACTTGCCCAATTTGCCTCCTAATCTGAGACTTAAAAAATAAATCTTACATTTTAGATAATCAAAGTAATATATACTCATTAGAAAATGCATGAAAAAATTTTTAAAAAATAGTTGGTCATCAAGTAGAGATTTATTTATTTATTTTGCAGGGTTTTTTGAGGGGGGGGGCTGCTGGGGTTGGGTTTGAACCCAGCACCTCTGGCATATGGGGCCGTTGCCCTACTTCTTTGAGCCACAGGCACCACCCAAGTAGAGAGATTTTAAATATTTTAGAGTTATGTGAATGTGCACTGTCAAATGCTGGAACACGTTGCACGTTGTATTTTTGAATCATGTTATCACCCTCCACTTAATGTTTACCATTTAGAATTTGTTCTGTTTCAAGGGTCAGGAAACCCATCTCAAACTGGCCAAAACAAATCCAGGAAATTATTGGCTATAAAACTGGAAAAATCCAAAAGGCAAAGGTGGATTCAAGCAGAAACCCCGTTCATCTGGGTTCTGGTTCCATTTACGTGTGCTTCTCTCCTATTTGCTCCCTCAGCTAGCGCCCCTCGTGGTACGGAAGCCAATAGACCAGTATCGGTTCCTTTTACCATCGTCTCCTAAGGCAGAGACTTTTCCCAAAAAAATCTCTTATGAAAGAAAATATTTGTTACAAAACATCTAGCAAGAACCCTAAGGTACACTCTAATTAGACCTGCTTACATCTGGTGCACATCCTTAAAGCAATCACTAACACAAGAAAACATTTTGCTTTGATAGGCTTATCTTTGAGAAACAGGTTCAAATCCATCCATGCCGCATGGGCTGAGGACCTCATTGAACAATATTTTATTACCACATTAAAAGTGTCTTCACAAATATCACTGTAATGTCTATATACTATCTCATTTTACTGTTACACCTACATTTTATTTAACATCCTTTTATTAGACATTTAAGCTGTATCCAATTTTTCTCTAAAGTAAATTATGTTTTGAACACTTTTTAATTAGTTTTGGCTAACCTGAGTTTTAGTTTTTTAGGAAAGAATTCTACAAGTTTAGCTCTTGGACCAAAGAAAAGGTGTTTTTTTTTTTTTTTTATTTCTTATATTTCTTTTTAGAAGAATATGTATCCCCTATGTAAGGCTACCTATCTATCATACCCTTGCTAGTATCATCAGTTAAAAATAAAACATTTATACCGCCTCAATATTTTGAAATATAGGAGACCAAATCTTTTGCTAATTTGTCTTGTGAAAATGTACATTATGGTTATTTTTAAGTCAATGTCATTTAATTTTTTAATGAATTTGATATCCCTCTTTAATAATAATAGTTAATTTTGCACTCCTATGTGGCAATCCCTAGCCTAAGCATTTGACACATGTCAGCTCATTTAAACATCACAAAACCTAAATTAATGACTAATTAATTAACTTGCCAAAAGTATAATAGCTGATAAATGGATGGCTAGCTGGGAATAAAACCCTTGTCTACCTGACTCAAATCTCAGCTTCCATCAATCCTGCAAACCTATTTCCTGGATCATTCACAGTAACTATTTGTATTTCCTACTTTGTTCTTTGGTCATAACATTTGCTGTGGCTCACTATGAAAAAATCCTAGTCTCTGTATCTAAAATATAAAATGGGCAAAAGGTATCACAATGGAAAATGAACAATAGAATTGAAGTTTTTCTAAGAAAAAAATAAAAAATCTGGTGAAAGTCAAAGTTACCACACGGATTCCCATTATTCTACCATTCAGCACATGGCCACCAAACTAAAACTCTTTCTATAAATTTGTATTATTAATGTTTGCAAAATGGGAGAGAAGAAAATAATTTATCTATTGCTTTAGTTGTCTTCTTTATATCTTCCTACTCACAAATACATAAGGTTTTTGTAGTTCTCTGATTTCAAGGGGGTAGGATTAATATTTTGCCTACATTTTTAGTTGTTCGCAGAGGGAGGATTAATCTGCTACAAGCTCATTGCTCATAGTTGAAAGAAAGATGTGTAACTGTTAATTAAGCATTTCTCTACACTTTGCAATAAGAATGCTTACAAAGTTGAAAAGGGAAAGAATACTTTGCCAGCTTATATTATAGCAATATTTCCAGATTACAGGTTGAAAGACACCACGATAAAGGAAGAAAACCATAAAACTAGTGTCATTGTGTTTATATTAGCTTGTAACGAAGACCTTTGTGATGTGGTTAAAAAATATTCAGCACAGATCAAAGAAACACATCATTCCTATACTGTGAACATATAGAAAAAGACAGGAAAGGATGTTTTATAAGTTTCTGGGGTATCAAGTTACTCACAGAGCAATTGATTTTTACATCCTAATTCATTTCACCCAGAAGCCTTGATAAGCCATATGTATGATCCATATTCCTCAGCCTCCATCATCATTAGAGAAAACCAAATAAAAACGCAAAAGTTATCCTCATTTATTCTTCCTCCCACCAACACACACACACACACAGAGCAAAACAGTGAAACTATAAAACATTCTCGGGCCCTGGGCTCTGCACCACTACCACTGAAAAGTCAACTAGTTGAGGAGAAATATATTATAGATTCTCTCTAATACTGTGTTGTCTCCTGTGTGACCCTCACATATGGATGAATAAAGTCAATCTTAAATTCCCCCTCACAAGGATTGGAGGGATATAAAACCATTAATTTGGATAAATCCTAAAGATTCAGTTTCAGCCATATTGTCAGATATTATTTTTGTCTTTTCTCTAGTAACTATTTGTTTATCTCCTTGGCATATCTTTTCCAGCTCTTATTGCTATCTCTAAATATTTGATGAGCCTATGCCTTTCCCTGGAACATTTCAGTTATCTGAAATGTTATCTGAATTCATTACACAGAATTAGAAAGTAAGAACTTTTAACACATCTACATACACATATAAAGAACACAAATGTAAATTTTGAAATTAAGCAAACAATTAATATTTGGCTAACTATATTCTGGAAGAAGCATATCTTATAACAAATATAAGCATGATTTTCCTCAAAATTAACAAAAATTACTCTTAAAGAATTTCTATAACAATGGACAAAAAGTAAGGTAACAGTCAGCTCTTTTTTTAACAAACTGAATATTCATTCTATTTTGAGAGTTTGGTTTTTATTGGGATGTCTATCACTTCAAAAAGTCACCAGTAGAGGGAGTAAATAATTAAAAATCAAATTTATTTTTATCTTTATTTTTTAAGCTGCATAAGGATTAACTGACATTTGTAAAACACACGACTTTCAAAAGTCACTGTCTCATTAATGCAACATGTATAAATACATAAAACTCAGAAAAATATAAAATATATTTATAATTTATAAATCTCTTACTAATCTAAATCATAATCATACATGTTATAAAAAATATGCACTTGAATCAAATGAGCCTGGCTTTTTCTATCCTTGCTTAGTTTCTTACTGTGGGATTTGAGATGAGCGATCCAATTTACACAGGCCTTGTTTTTCATGGGAAGCAATAATAACTCAAAATAATATGATGTCACAGAGTATCTCTGGGAGGATTAAATATAATGATGCATGTGAAGTATTTAGCATTAATAAATACTAGAGGTTTTATTAGATTTCTTTGTCTATGTGTAATTTACCTTCCCCATTCCCACCTCTTTTTCAGTAACACCAAGCCTTTAGGTAGGAAATGTGTACAAGTGTTACAACATCTCTCCTAAGAATTGTCCATTTCTACTTGCTTTTCTGCATGATGGGCTATTCCTACTTCTCCCATTAATCTGTTTAATCTGTTACTGGTATTACCTTGAATCCCCTCAAAAAAGAATGTGGTCTCCTCCTCAAAGTCTTCCTCCCCTTCTTTATTCATTTCTATTACAATTTCTCACCGCAGTGTTGGTGCACGTCAGACTTTCCCCCGGGGTTTGGTTAACCAAGGGAGTGTCAAAGGGAGAAAAATTAAAGAAAAATCTCCCTTTTCCTACAGTCCAATATAAAAATACCAGTGAAGTTAGGGGTTTTCAGTTAGGACATGCTCCTAATGAATATCCACTATTCTTGAACTTGCTTTACTGAACTCAGGTTCTAACCTCTTCTCTGAGAGTTATCAACCTTGGGAATACAAACCCAAGCCCGCAGATGCTGGCCTTACTTCAGGCTCATCACCCCCATAGAATACTTCCCTAAGACTAAGTCATCTGTTTGGTGGCATAGCCTAGACCTCCAGGGGAACAGACAAGGTGCTCTTTCGCACCTCAGATCCCACAGAACATATCCAATGGGGAAAGTTGACTCCTGTTTGCTTCTCTTGGAAATCGTGTATTACTGTCAAATGGACTGTTGTTGGAGCGTACTGTGAGCACACACACACAGACACACACACACACTCTACACATATTTCCAAAGGATAAAACTTTATTTTCAGAGTTGATTTAATCCTATAGAAAGATGAAACATTTCTCTAACTGCATTATTATTTCCAAGGTCACCCATTTTACTAGATGTTAGTAATGCACATTTTAGGCAAAGCCACATGATAGAGTTACATTGACTCTACCTGAACAGGCTTCAGATTGTGTCCCCTAGGCATTCCCCAAATAAGACATAAGCCAACTGATGGCTTATTTATCTGCTAAGTGTGACTGTTGTGTCTACATATGTACTTGGCCAGAGTTTTAAATTTATTCCTTAAAAGACGCCAGTTAAATTTCTTGGAAAAAGTGCCCATCTTCTGTCTAGCACCCTTGAGCTGTGAAAAGCTATTCTATACTACATTTACCTTTATACATGTGGACAAATAATTAGAGGGGGATTCTAGAGGTCTGTGATGCTCATAGTGAATTTTTGGAGGGAGGAACTTATTTACTGGGAGTTTGAGATTTCCAATAAACTTCAGATTTATAATTTTTGATTGTTCAAAAAAGTGAAAAGATGAAGAAGGACTTGGTGGTTCTAAGATTTAGAATGTCAACTTCCAGAATCTTATCTGAAATAATTCAGTAAACGGGGAGGGGCCTGTGGCTCAAGGAGTAGGGTGCCAACCCCAAATACTGGAGGTAGCCAGCCAAATACTGTCAAATAATAATAATAATAATAATAATGATAATAATAACCATTCAGTAAACGTGGATGAGAACACAAAGGAAATGAATATTTAACATGAAAATGACCTCAGAAGGCACAGAGTAGGAGACCCAGAGGAGAGAAACTCCCTAAAGTTCTAAATTAATTGATGGACACCAAAATTAATTGAGGTTTTGGTAATGTTCTCATTTTTGTACCTGAAACCTCCATTAACTTGTGTTAATCTAGTAACACTAGGCAGTCATATATTGTCTAATCAGCACAGTAGATTTTTCTAAAACCTAAGCAGAATATTCCTGAGAAGAAGGGATGTTTATAGAATAAGTAGATAAACCTTTGTGCTAAAATCATCATCTAAAATTAGAGTTATTTTTATAAGCTGATATTAAGGAATTTCTAGGAAATGTTCAACATAAAATAGGAATGAAGAAAAAAACGAACACTGAAAACTTCAGAGAGGAAGAGAACTTGGGACAGTTGCTGAGTCATCAAATGGATCAGTATGCTATGACCGTGTATCAAAATCTAATTCACTGAATGAAAATGGAAGGAAAAATTACAAAGTCAAGTACTATATGTTGGTAATTATTGCATGAGTATTAGCAATGATCTGCTATCACTAATGTGCTTTCAAGTTCTTATACTTGCAACTGATTTTCAATAGCTTGAGACTTTCAGGCAACTGTTGAATCAGTCACCTGCCTCCTGCCACTTTGTAGCTCTAACCTTGGAGCGGGTACTGCTCTCAGTCAAATTAGATAAAATATGGTATCTCTCATTTCTTTCCTCAATATTCTTTAAAAATAAACATTCACATCTTGGATTTTTTTTTTTTTTTTTACTGTCACAAACCAGTAAATTCAATGACTATAGTGTACAGATAACTATAGTTATTTATAACAGATAAAATATCAAAGAGTTATTTTTCCTTTTGTGTTCAGTTAACTTTTTAAGCTGCTGTAATCAATCCCATGAATAAATACTAAGGATCATGGGTATACTTTATTATTTGTTGGCTTTGCTGTTTGGTTTGTTTGTCTTCATGTTAAAGGGTTAGAATGTTAGAATTTTAAGATAGGAATTGAAGACATATTTCTTCCAAATATTAGCTCCATAAACCTTTAACTTGATCTACATTTTATTATTTTCCTAGCTGAAAAAAAAAATTCCCATGTCCAGTGAGCTTACAATTCAGAAGCCAATTTAAAGATTTATAATAGAAACTGTATTTCAGGGCTAGGGGATGGCATATTACTGCATGGGAAAGACAAAGTTAGAATCACTTCTATGAAAGGAGAAGCAAATACTGAATTGCTCCAAGTCAACAAGGATAACGTAAACATGAATCATGGCACAAATAAAATTCCTTGCGATTATGCTTCCTACATCTAATCATAGTAAGATATTGTTGCTAATTTCCCTTTCTTTTATATTTTTCCATTTTTCTTGCTAGAATGTTATTAGTACAGAACATGCATTTTTCTCTCTACCTTAAACCAACATATTCATATTGAATTTCTTATACATGCCAGGCATGATGCCAGTCACTGGAAAAATACGGGTAAATAAAAACAAATTGATACAGGCCAGAATTATGTGATCCAAATTGTTAGCTAAGTCTCACTGAAACCATCTGCATTGAGAAGAGAAAGATGGTTCCTCAGAGATACTGGGATAGGTAGTCACCACAAGACAGGCAAACTGATGAGGAATAGCCAGAAAATAAAGTCTCCACCACACCAGGAATAATTTCTGATTTCCAGGATTCCAAAGAAAAGCGATAAAAGAGCTCAAAGAACAAGAGTTTATATTTCACGAGACTGATTATGGTGCTGACATTTGTTATGATTATTCCTCTTTATTGCTTAAACTTCAGAAATCCTTTTGCATACCCAAGCCTTATCTCAGCAGTGCTACATAGTACCGGGTCTACCCGTAAAAAACAGACCACACATAAGACAACACATAATTCATTCTGGCTCAGGTATAATAGAATGAATTAGCAAAAAACTGCAAAGGGAGAGATATACCAGGAAAAGAATCAGGGCAATATGATGTTGGTAAGCTTGACTGAATTGGACAGTCAGGTAGATCTTAAAGATATTGTAGGTTGTGTTCCATAGCACTGCAATAAAGTGAGTATCTCAATAAAGCCAGTCATAAGAATTTTTTTGGTTTACCAATGCACATAAAAGTTATTATTTATTATTTTTTTTAAGACAGAGTAACACCATGTCGCCCTCGGTAAAGTACTATGCTGTCACAGCTCACAGAAACCTCCAACTCTTGGGCATAAGCGATTCTCTTGCCTCAGCCTCCCAAATAGACTGGACTACAGGAGCTCGCCACAATGCCTGGCTATTTTTTTTGTTGCAGTTATTGTTTAGGTAACCCAGAGCGGGTTCAAACCCACCACCCTTGGTGTATGTGGCTGGTGCTGTAACCACTGTGCTGCAGGTGCCCAGCCACATATAAGAGCTATTTTTACACTATAGTTTAGTCTACTCATTCTGCAATAGCAGTATGTCTAAATAAACATGTACATACCTTAATTTAAAAACACTGTATTATTAAAAAAAAAAAAAAAACACTCTCAATCAGGTCCCTCAGTGAGTCTTAATCTTGTTGATGTTGGAGAGTCTTGCCTCAATGGTTATGACTATTGAATGAGCATGGTGGTGATTTAGAAAGGTTTGGGGTGGCTGTGTCAATTTCTTAAAATAAGGCAACAGTGGTGTTTGCTGCATTTGTCAAGACTTCCTTCACATAAGTTTTCTTTGTATCATGTAGTGCTGGTTTTTGTTTGTTTGTTTGTTTGTTTTTGAGACAGCGTCTCACTGTGTTGCCTTGGTAGAGTGCCCTTGGGTTCACAGCTCACAGCAACCTCAGACTCTTGGGCTTAAGTGATTCTCTTGCCTCAGCCTCCCAAGTAGCTGGGACTACAGGTGCTTGCCACATAGCCTGGCTATTTTTTATTATAGTTGTCATTGTTGTTTAGCAGGCCCAGGCCAGGTTCAAACCCACCAGCCTCAGTGTCGTGTATGTGGCCGGTTTCCTAACCACTGCGCTACAGGCCATGTAGTGCTGTTTTACAGCATTTTGCAAACAATGGAACTTATTGCAAAATTGAAATCAATCCTCTCAAAGTTTAATGCTTTATTAACTAAATTAATGTAATATGCTAAACCCTTGTCATTTTTTTCTTCCTTTTTTTTTTTTTTTTTAGAGACAGAGTCTCACTTTATTGCCTTTGGTAGAGTGCTGTGGTGTCACAGCTCACAGCAACCTCCAACTCCTGGGCTCAGGAGGATTCTCTTGCCTCAGCTGCAAACTAGCTGGGACTACAGATGCCTGCCACAATGCCCAGCTATTTTTTTCTTGCAGTTTGGCCAGGGCTGGGTTTGAACCCATCACCCTCGGTATAGGGGGGTGGCGCCCTACTCACTGGAGTCTTACTCCATTACCCTGAGTAGAGTGCCATGGCATCATCATAGCTCACAACAATCTCAATCTCTTGGGCTCAGGTGATTCTCTGGCCTCAGCCTCCCGAGTAGCTAGGATTATAGCAATGCACCATGATGCCTAACTAGTTTTTCTACTTTTAGTAGGGATACAATCTTGTTCTTGCCCAAGCTGGTCTCAAACTCCTGAGCTCAAGCAATCCTTCTGCCTCAGCCTCCCAGAATGCTAGGATTACAGATGTGAGCCACTGCACCTGCCCTTTCTTGTCAATTCAACAGGATTCCCAATATCTTCAACAGGAGTAAATTTTATCTCAAGAAACTATTTTGTCTGTTATACATAAGAAGCAATTCCTCACCGCTTCTAGTGTTAACATGAAGTTGCAGCAATTCTTGAGGCTATGCTTCTATTCTAGTTCTCTGGCTATTTTCATCATATCTGTAGTAACTTCCTCCACTAAAGTTTTGACCCTTTAAAAGTCGTCAATGAGGGTTGGAATCAACTTACTCAAAAATTCCCATTAAATTTGATATTTTTACCTATTTCCCTAAATCATTTATGTTCCTAATGGCATCTAGAATGATGTATCTTTTTCAGTAACTTTTCAATTTACTTTTTGTAGATCCATCAGAGGAATCATTATCTATGGTGGCTATAGGTTTATGAAATATATTAGACCTAAAAATCAAAATCACTCTTTGATTCATGGGCTGCAGAATGGATCTTATATTTGTGGCCATGAAAGCATTAATCTCCCTGTACAATTCCCATCTCTATCAGAGCTCTTGGACAACTAGGTGAACTATCAAGGAGCAGTGGTATTTTGAAAGGAATATATTGTTTTTTTTCTGAATAGTAGATCTCTACAATGGGCATAAAATATTCAGTCAGTAAACTATGCTATAAACAGTTAATGCTGCTGTTCAGTCTCTGTTCTTCTATTTATAGAGCACATGCAGAGTAGATTAGCATAATTCTTGAGAGAACTAGGAATTTTAGAATAGTTAATGAGCATTGTCTTCAACTCAAATCAGCTGCATGAGCTCCTAATAAAAGTGTCAGCCTATTCTTTGAAGTTTTGAAGCCAGGCATTTACTTCTAGCTAAGAAAGTCCTACATGGTATCTTCTTTCAATCAGAGGTTGTTTGATAACAAAGGAATGAGGTGAAGGTATGTTAACCAGTTAGATGTAAGCATTCCAAATTGTATATAAAATCAGCACATCATACCCCATAAATGCATTAATGTACACAGTTATGATTTAATTAAACAACAACAAAAAACCCACAAAGGCTGTTTCATCTACATTGAAAATCTGTTGTTTATTGTAGCTACCTTCGTCAATGATCATAGCTAGAGCTTCTGGATAACTTGCTGAAGATTTTCTATCAGCACTTGCTGCTTCTCTTTGTACTTTTATGTTAGGAAGATGACATTGTACCTTAGACCTTGAACCAACCTCTGCTAGTCTCAAACTTTTCTTCTGCAGCTTTCTCACCTCTCTCCGCCTTCACAGAATTGAAGAGAGTTAGGGCCTTGCTCTGGATTATGCTTTGGTTAAAGAGAATGTTGTTACTGGTTTGATCTATCTGTACCACTAAAACTTTCTCCATGCCAACAATAACCTGTCTTATTTTTTTATTCTTGAGCTCACTGAGAGGTTAAGTGCAAACTTTTCCTTTGCACTCACAGTTCAGATGTTTGACCCAAGAGACATAGCTTTTGGCCTATCTCTGCTTTCAAGATGCCTTACTCACTAAGCTTAATCATTTCTAGCATTTCATTTTAAATAATGGACTTAAAAATAACAAAAATGTGACTCAGAAACACAAAATGAGCACCATCCTATTACAAAACGAGCACCATCCTATTGAGAAAATGGAACCAAAAATGTGCCTGACACCAGGTAGTGTGAAAAAAGAAATAAAAGAAAAAGAAAGAAACCCACAACATCTGTGGAGCACAGTGAAAGTGAAGGGCAATAAAATGAAGTGTGCCTATAATTTTTATTAAGAAATATGTCATTGGGCAGTGCCTGTGGCTCAAAAGGGTAGGGTGCTGGTCCCATATGCCAGAGGTGGTAGGTTCAAAAACTGCAAAAAATAAATAAATAAAATAAATAAAAATAAAATATATTTAAAAAAAAAGAAATATGTCATTTAGGTAAGGAAGGGTGAAATCCCTGGGAAGGGAACAATGCCATCCTAAGTGTTCCTGAACATGGAAAGACCTTGTAACTTGTTTTTGTGTTCACATTGATAAAATCTCATTGCCCTTTCAAGCACAGAGCTTAAATTTTGTTGGTTTGACATGCAGTGATGTTTTATTTTTTGCGTTCTCAAAACTGTTCTTCATTATAAGTCAGAACTCTTCTGAGGACCTATATATTTTCATTCAAGATCTATAGGAAAATAAATAATGCTGGATCCAAATGTCTTTTGTAAGAGAATGCTCAAAGTTAGATCACACACAGGCCTCTTTGTTATGATATAGTAACCCTTTGATTGCATCATTCTTATTTAAACATGTTTCTCCTGACTGTGTCTCAGTTTGTATGAGGAATCAAGATTGGTTTCCTTGGGTTTCCTGTTTTGTTCTTCTGAAAGCACAATGGCAGCCAGTGGCTCATGCAGCACTGTGGTCTGCTAAGTCTTTCTGTTATAAATCTTCTGGAGGATAAAAAAAGAGTATAAGGATGTTTGTTTTTACAATAATTAGGGAGGAATTCTGCATTCTATATTCTCACAGATAGCAGGAAGTATAGCCATTGGCCACAGTCCTAATCACTAAACTTCAGATTCCTTAAAAGCGCTATTATTTTAACTACTCGTTCCCTTAAAAAATGGCTAGTTGCAGAAACCTCAGGAAATGCACAGGAAATAACTGCCTGAGAAAATGTTAGCCAGGGAATTGGGTCATATAACAAAGCGGTAAGGCATGACAAACTACACCCAAACACTATTATTTAACTTCTCAGACAGTCTTTGTTTGTGGCATTAAATATTTATAAAGAAATAACTCTGTCACAATATGTATATCATGCCTTGGAAATATCATTGCCCAATTAGCCAAAGAGCCAAATGTTCAGCTAACTGTTGATTTTTCAAGGTGAAGGGAAGTGGAAAGTGGAGTCAATTATCCAGGCAATAATCTTACTACCAAGAGGATTTGTGTTAAAAGAAAGATTCTCCGTGACTGGCCACAGAAGCTTCCTGCAACCAACGTTTCAATTTATTTTGGATATCCATGTGATTTTCAAGGTTTACAGATACTTAGACTTGTGAAGATAAAGTATCTAATTTGTTTTCTTAAACCTTTTTAGGTGATGTTTTGCAATGCAAAAAAACCCATGTAAAGAAGAGATATTCTGTCTTATCACTCAAGACCATTTCACGTGTATCACATGTATGCAGATTCCTAACAAGACAGACTGGAGTTTATCTCCCAGTTTTGCTACTAGTGCACTGTTTATGAATTGGGTAGTTTCCCCCAATCTTCACTAACTCTCAAGTTTTCTCTTTGTAGACTGGCACTAATCATACTTTACTTTGGTTTAAAGATTTACACTATAATTTTGAATTTTGAGTGTGTTGCATAATTGATGTGTGAATTTAATGTCATGTTTCTTTTTTCTTCAATACGAAAATAGCATATACAGAAATAAGTAATGCAGTTTGCAATTGCTAATGCACAGAAACATAAAATTTGTTATACCTAACAGTATTTTTTTCTCAGGAGTAAATGAGATAATACTGGAATTACTCTTACCACATAAAGAATACTAAATAAATATTAGCTATCACGTATCCTACTACCATGATAATTACAACTAAGTGACTGAAAGTGTCAGCATCTCTGTCTCAGTTTCCTGACATGGGAACTAAAGGAATAGGACACACTCGCTCTCGCAGAGTTTATATTAAGTAACTCAGGTAAAGCCCTGTGCGTGGTGCCTGGCATAACGAGGTAAAAGTTAGCTACTACTATGGTTCATGATTACAACTGTTACTACTGCAACCATTCTTATTAGAAGGAATTGTATGCTCCTTAATCTCAAAGAATTTGCAGTCTAATTATAAAAACATTAAAGCAAAATATTTCAGGATAGGATTTTCTCTCATTGTTGTTGCATTAAGCTTAGCCAGAGATTACGGAAGGAACAAAAAATCACAGAGTTTAAAGTCACGTCTGAACACGGAGCAAATCTCTGCCTCCCTTTCCTCTGATGTGCTAAGAGAATGTCAAAATTACCAGGCATCGGGAAAGTTCAAAGAGCACTCTTGACTCAGAATGACTGCAGAGCCCTTTTTTGGTTTCCAAGTTGATACACTGGTAAATCAGTGTCCGATCCTTTTCCCACCCTCCTCACTACCCCCACTGGATGCACCCTGATGCCCTCACACAAGTACATACACATAGGAATTAGCCGGAGCTGGGGAAGGTAGTGAAGGAAACCACAAATAAGCAGTATGTGACTGATTAGACCTTGCCGCAATGCAGGAAAAAAAACAGTGTCTGAGATACCTGCCTCCTCTCAGCACTTCTTTTATACCTTTTACCTTCTTCTTTTCTTTAATTTTTTTTTTTTTTTTAAAAACCTCGGTCCTACTCTGCCTTTTTCAGCTCTGTTTGTAAAAGAGCTGTTTTCAGCCACGGTAATTGGAGTGCTAGTGTTTGTCCTTGTGAAGGCAACTGGAAACCGTCTAATTATAAAATAGGAATAAAAGCACTAAGGAGAAAAAAGATAATGATTAAAACATTGCTCTCTATAAGCTTTATTCTATATGAGAACTATTCATTTTTCTTTCATAATGCATAGTTTCCATTATTTGTTTCTTATTAATGAAACCATACAAGTCATTACGAAGGTTTTGGGATATACAAAAATCAAGAAATATAATGTCTGCACAGATGGAAACCCACGAAACCCCCTGCAACAGCAATAAGCCAGACAAGTTGAAACTTGCGTGGGTCAATCAGAAAAGACACTGTCCAGCACTATGTTTCTTGGACAGGAAATAGTGGACCACAACACAGTCTGTCTCGAAACTTTCATAATGACCAACACATGCCAGGAAGGAGTACCCAGGACCTCAATTGAACAGAAGTTGACAAAGGCATGTAATGAGAACAAGAATGACAACAACCATGAAGAATAAGAATAACAACAACCTATATATCTGTTTACAAGGTCTACAAAAATATCTAGTGCTGGCTGTTTTCTTAGAACCTTTTCTTGGAAGTGACAGAAATCTAAATCAAACTGGATTAGGTAAAGGGAGGCTCGGTACATGTAACCAAACCACAAAAAAATCATTCTCATGCCTGCCGCTGATTTTCTTGTGGTCTGGTTGCATGTTCCAATATATTTACCCTTTTCTGACTTTGGGCTTCTACTGAGCAAATGGAAGATCAATCATCCCATCTCGCAGCCTTGTTCATAGAGGTTGAAAGATGCTATCTATTTTATTTTTTTTAAACATCCCAGGAAAGTGTCTCATTGGGCCTAATCGAAGCTGGGTCATTGGTTCACTTCTGTTGTATAATCTGTCAAATGAACATTCTGAAAGTTAAACACATTGTAGATGAGCACAGTACTATGTTCATGTGACACTTTTAAATTTTTCTGCTGAGCTGTAATAATTAAGAATTTTCATCTTTCTTTAAGTTCATGCTCCCCGCAAACTGTTTACATGGAGGAAGATGAAACACTTCAGAAATGTAACTCTCTGCTTGCAGCAATAGTCCTTTATCCCTCATTCCAGACTGAGGACCACTTCTTGTATTGTTTTCATTTTCACACTTTGTATGTTAGTCAAAAAATAGAGGGAGAGCCACACTAAACTCAGCCATATCGTCATAAAAGATCTGTTTCAAAATCCTTTTTGAACTTCCTTGAAATCAAATCACAGGGGTTAACGGTATAGTGTTGTTTTCACGGTTTCAGAGGAAACTAAGAGCAAACAATACTCAAATTTTTGTGTGAAAATCTGATCAGAAACTTATTGACAAAAACCAACATGTGTTTACATGTTAACAGATGCAGCTGTGTATTTTGTTCATCTTCGACACAGCAGACACATTTAAAGGTTTTGTTTAAATATAAAGGACACTTTCTTCTCGTTGGACATTTGTCAACCAGTTCCCTTTCGCCAGTTCTAAATATGAGATAAATAACAAATGTGAAGGGCCTGTTCCAATGATAGGAGAGAAGACAAGATTAGCACAGAAGAGCTGACAGGGAAGATTTAACTATTGTGGTGAAGGAGGCAAAGAAGGGGCTGGAGCTCCTGGCTTTACACACGACCCCATGGCTCTAAATTTCGATTAATCATGGTAACAGCATAGTTTTGAGACCTGAGTTGAATTTTATACCAGAGCACTAAACAAATTACAAAGCCATCCTCACTGATATTAGCTGTTAAGCAACATTTTAACTTTTATTTTTTGTCCCACCAGTTCACTCCATCTTTGTTTAAAGATACATTACAGACAACTTACCAAGCAACCTCTCAGTTGAAGGCTGATCATTTAAGAAAAATGGGGAGAAACCTGAAATAGGAGGTAAACTACTTCCCCAGTAGGGGAAGGGAGGAAACAGATTTGCAAAGGGTGTTTATTTAAATTACTAAATTACCTTTCTAGTGACTTGAGGCCTGGGAGGTACTTATTTGCAAAGCTGTAATAGAATGTTTTTAGCAGGAAATCTTAAATAAGGGCAAAACCACTTCAGGACCTTGGCTGGAATTTTGAACTACGAACATTAAGCAATCAGCAAGAAAATAATATAGCATTATTTCATAGATATAGATTGTGCTATAAATAAGCAGAAATAAAGGAAGGGAACAGTATGATCCATGGCTTGGGTACTAAATTTCCCCTGAATAAAACAGGAAAACATAATACTTTGCTTCAAAAGTAGTGCAATAAAGATATTTTGAAACATCTTTTTTTTTTTTAAAAAAACCCCAATCATTAACACTAATGATGTATCCGAACAGGGAAGGGGGGAGTTAAGAAGAAAAAGACTCAAAGCACGTTTTTCTTTATTGAGCTTTTTTTAGTCTCCCAGTTCTGTGGATTAGAGCAGCAAGCTGAAATGATTTATGAAATGAAAAATTCTTGCCCACCCAGTTCACAGACAATCATATGCAATAACTACTGTGTTCTGCTATTCGCCATAATATTTAGCTCAGATGTAGCCAGAAAATCCCACTCCCCGCAGAAGAGTCACCCATAAAAAGAAACAGATTTCCTTGCCTTTCCCTCATGTGTTTGTACATGGACACACAAGAAAATAATATATGCATATTTTTATACACACCAGTAATTTCCCTTTTATCTTACCCTTTTGCTTTTCTTTTCTTTTTGTCAAAGAATGTAATTTACTTTTGAAGTAGGTTCACTGTAAACTTCTCACCTCCTTTCTCCATGTCGACCTCCTACCAACCTTTTATCCTCCCCAGGAGAACCAGGCTCCTGAGTCGTTACTCAGGTACCTGAGTAATTTAGCAAATAACTACTAACCTAAATTGAATGATTGTATTACAAAAGTGATTTTGTTAAATACTGGGGTTTTTTTTTTTTAAGACTAATTAACTTTATTGGGTATGTGGAGACTCAAGATAGTATAGTCTGGTCTAAAACTGTAAATAGTACATTTGTTTTGCAAAGCTTAATAAAAGTATGCAGGAGAAAATGTGAGCATTGGATGGATAGTCCACCATTAACTGATGTATACAAGATGACTGACTGGTCCAGTTACATACACACATTTAACTCTGAACAATATGAGGTGTTGTGGGAAAATGGATTATATAGAAGGCAGTCATGTAATTCCCTCTCAGGACCCTATCTTTGTATCGGAAAGTCCTATATGCAGTAAAATAGAGACTATCATAAGATCACTTACAATCAACACCTCTGATAGTTCTGGGAAATGAAGAGCTTTTTAAAAACTAGGAGGAATGGGAAATGTCCATGGGAATATATTGTATAATAAGTCCTTATGTACCTTGTACAGCTCTTGCTACTGTGGGCTGCCCAGAATGATAATTATAGCCAAGCTTCATCTTGCCAGTTAATTATGTTTTCCTATATCCTCTGGATATGTGAGTACAAAGCAATTTAAGAGACAACAAAGCTTGGAAAACAGGAGTGAATCAAGAGGTTGTATAGGAAATGGTACGATAGAGGAACAGGGGTCTTAATTTCATCTCTGCCATAATCTCATTGTAAGTTTGAGGGGAGATTTTAAAACAGTCTATATCTCAACATTTACCGGTAAAGATTATGTCATAAAACTGATGATTTTTAGAAAATGGGTGGATGGGGAGAAAAATGCTTCATGGTGTTGGGATGGGTATTAATACCTCTGACAGGAGGAAATTTTCTAATTATTCTCATAAGACAGAGTCCTATAAAACACTGTAAAAGATTTTATCCACCAGCTCCACTGCTCTGTCCTTTCCCCGACCAACACTGACAACTGGAATGAAGATTACTTATTGTAAATGGGATGAGAGGATGGGGTGGGGTTGAGTGCAAAGTAGAGCAGTACTCTGTCCTTTATTTCTCATATTTTGAACTCTTGCCCAGTTCAAAATTATTTGTATATTCCTAAATCTCTTCTCAAGAATATATTGGGGCCCATAGATAAACTTCAATGAACTTTTGAATGAAATTTCAGAATGCCTTCCTACTTGACTTAAAAACTAACTTAGGTAAGCTGCATGATCTTTTTAAAAAAAAAATACAGATTTTTATTTATTTATTTATTTTAATTTTTTTTTAATTTTTTGGTGAGCAGCTGGGTTTGAACCCGCTGGTGCCCTACTCCTTTGAGCCACAGGCAACACCCACGCTGTATGATCTTAATGTAGAGATGAGAATTAATGCCTATATCAGCTGTTATCAACCTATGGGTCACGACCACAGGAACTGTATTAAAGGGCAGCAGTATTACAAAGGTTGAGAAGCCCTGGTCTGTATGATCTCCTACTGAAAGAATTCGTATGTCATTCTAAAGCATACCTGTTTTTTGTTTCCTTTGGAACAGGGTCTCTGCTCTTTTACCTGGGCTGCGATACAGAGATGTTATCATAGGTCAGCACTAACTTCAAACTCCTGGGCTCATGTGATCCTCCTGCCTCAGCCTCCTTAGTAGCTGAGACTACAGGTGACCTCCACCACACTTGGTTAATTTTCCACTTTTTTTGTAGAGACAGGGTCTGGCTATGTTGCCTAAGATGAAAGCACACTTTTTAAAAATAGTTCCATTTTTGACTGCAATAAACTTAAAATTGAACCAGTTGATTAAAATTTTTCCATTAAAATAAGTTTTTTGATTTTTATTCAGTCTAAGTTAATCAAATTTTCTCATCCATATTTTTTTTAAAGGTTTTTTGTTGTTGTTGTTGTTGTTTGGGATTCTTTGAGGATACAAATAATTAGGTTACACTGATTGCATTTGTTAGATAAAGTCCCTCTTATAATTACGTAATCCATAAATTTAAATGGAGTGAGATAAAAAAAAAATTCTTCCTTGCTTTTTTTTCTATTAAGAAGAAGAATGGACCAAAAGGGATCCCATTCTCATGGAAGCAAAGGATGGTTTTAAGCATTCAGCTTCTAAAAGGTAACATGGAAATCACTGGAAACTTTTTAGTTGGAAGTAATAAAAACCCTTCTCAAAATAGCACAAATTTAAAAAAAATGAGAGTCTTTGAGGGCCATATTAATAAAAGTCTAGGGATACATTTCTTCAAGTGTGGCTGGGATCCAGGGCCTTGCATAATTCCATCAGGAGATTACCTCTCTCTGCCCAGTGAATGTCTTAATTTTGTCAGATGGTGGCCAGCAGCCAATACTGACATCTTTTTAACAGAGAGTGTCTTCTCTGATAGCTCTGAATTGAACATTCTCACTGGCTAGGCCTGGGTCATGTGCTCTGTGGCTTGGGAAAAGAGGGCTCAGTTTCACTTGTAATTGAATCACGTGGAATGCTTGGTTCTATTACCAAAAGAAAGAGAATGAGAAGATAAGGGAAAAGAGTATAATTTAAGTCTACTATATATAGTCAGATTCCCAAATATTCTGTAATTTTAGCCCTTTAACATTGCTAGTTTTTGTGGTAGCTCCTTGTCTTCCTAAAAATTTCATAGAGGATTTTTTCCCCTTTAATCTGTAAATTTACTTCTGATTTTGTTTTTAAATGCCTTGAGAGAAACAGGGATAAATGAAAAATTGTAACAAACTCAGTTCCTTTGTATGAGGGCTAATTGTACCCCATTTTCTAGCAAAAATAACCAAAGTTTTAGGTGAAAATTACATTTTAGCATTTCTGTTTGAGAAAATAATAGCTAACATTCATTGAGTTTTGACTATGTGTACATTAAATGTAAAAAACTCAAAGTGGTGGGTGGTGCCTCTGGCTCAAAAGGGTAGGGCACTGGCCCCACATGCCAAAGGTGGTGGGTTCAAACCCAGCCCCAGCCAAAAAAAAAAAAAAAAACACTCAAAGTGGTTTATATATATTAATTCATTTACAACTCACAACTATCCCATGATATAAGAGCTGTTACCCTCATTTTATAAAAAAGAAAACTGTGCCCTGAGCAATTAAATAATTAGCCCAAGTCATACAAAAGAGGTGACTATTCTTTGCCTTATTTAAATTATACCAGGCAACAATTTTCTTCAATTTATGGTTTTCCTGGGGTTTTTTCTTTTTTCTTTTTTTTAAACAGGGTACAGTTTATGTTTTTGGAACATAAGAGTTAGTTAATTAAACAGAATAAGCTGTATATGTAGAGAAAGACTTTCTTCCCTTCTAGGACTTAAATTGTATACTCTAGAACACCTATAAAAAAAGAAGCACAGATGTATTCTTCCTCTAGCCCTCAGCAGACTTTTCTCATAGCTAAACTGAAAAAAAACAATTCCCATTGTATTGTAAAATATTGACCAGTCAAACTATAAAACATTCGACAAATATAGATTGGTATCATTTTTAGTATCTCTCTGATTGTTTAAAAAACTCTGAAAATAAATTTTCCTTTTGTAGTTTCAAAGCTGTAAACACGTTTTCTTCTTGAGTCTTAATTCCTAAATGAAATCACATGGATAGAGAAATGACTCCACATGGCTAGTGAGAAATCCAAGTCGTTTGCTCCTTCTGTAGTATAATAATAGAGTTGATCTGAATTAGTCTGGCATAAAAGGTATTGGAGAGTATTGGTTAGAATGTGTTTGGCTGTAAGTAACATAAACTCAAACTTTAGCCGAAGTGGTACTTAACATTAGGTGTATAAGTGTTTTGCATGAACCCAAATCTAGATTTAAATTGAGCCCCAGAGAAAACTGAAATTAAAGGCTCGAGCACTATTAAGATTTCTGTTTTGTGTTTCTGCTTTTTCTGTTTTGTTTGTTTATTTCTGAGAAGTTTTATTATTGTTGTTTTTTTGGCCATCTGTCTATATAGAACAAAAATACTACTAATACCCAAATTTATATTCCCTGGAATCTTGGCCCTGATTCCAAATTCTCAGGGAGATACTAAGGGTTTTGCCTAAATCAGTTGTTTATTCCTTGTCTAATTAGGTGTCACCAGAGGAATGACTAGAGTTGGCTCAAATTTGGTCAGTTACTAACACTTGGAACAAGGGCAGAATAACACATGTGGGTCAGAAGTGGCAGTTTTCAGAGTAAGAGGATTCTAGGCAGTCAAAACAATGCATCTACAGCACCAAGGGGGGGCACTTAAAGTCATTTATTTGGTTTCTACTTATTTAGCTGGACTCAATTTTTTTTTCTTACAGTATTTATAAAGATGGTACATTTTCTGCAGATTCCAAGAGCCAAAAGCCAAAAGTTTAACTCCAACTACTCATAGATAGTCAGCGTAAATGATCTTTGCTAAAATTATCAGTGGAATACAAAAAAAAATTTAAATAAAAAACATACAAAAAATTATAGGAAATCGCCTTTTCATCTGATCTGCATCTAATCTCATTCAAAGTATATGATTTGTTGAGGAGTAAATTTGACTGGTATGATTTTGACATTTTTCTTTTTTAACCAGAAGGAATAATAATAATAATAAACAGTGAACCAACTATAAGAGAAACAGCTAGAGAAAAAAGAAAAGGAAAGAAAAGTGGGAGGAAAGGGGAATGGAGGAGGAAGATTCCAACATGGTTTACACATAGTTGTAAGATCAGTTTGTTGATATGCTTTATTTTCCACATACTGCATTTTTCCAATCTGGATAGCTATAATATTTCATCCACACTACCCAGGGAAAGGACCATGACATTAAAGAGAAAGCTGGGAAGTATTTGCCACTACTTGGGTTTTGAATTTCAATCCAATTGGAAAAATAAAATATAGTCTCCAAAACCTTGTACCTTAAATAATGTAGGTCATTTTTCTTGTACGTTCTTGCATTCCAACCCCAACCACAACCAGACTGATCAACAATAGTCAAAAAAAAAAAAAATCAAGAGATGGGGCAGGAAGGACAATGCTAGAACTACTAGATTTACTTGAGGGCTCTGAAGTCACGGGGTCCTATCAATCACTTTCTCATTGGAGGGTGGCAGGAGACAAGTCCCTAGGCTTTCTCTGTACTCTGTTTACTTGGGGGAAGTTGTATGTCAATATATATGTACCTAAGTGGGATGTGGAAATGGTTGAGAGGATGCAGGCCCAGAGAGCTCTTGCTGTCAGAATGGAAAGCATATGGCCAACTTTTTTCTGGAAGAAGGAAAAAACAGTAGTGATCTACTAAGACTGACCACTGGAAGTGAGGTGAGAATTTCTCAACAATGCTAGTATATATAAATACTTGGAGGGATCTATTTGCCCCCCTGTTCATTCCTGCAGTCAACATCTTAGCTATCTAGAACGTAGTAACAATCACTAAGGAAAATTTTGGGTGAAGAAGGGGTGTCTTTAGTTGACTGAGAAAACTCTGATTGTGATAAGATTATTTGTGATTAGGAGTTTGACACTGATGGAATATAGGCTTGAAATAGGAATAAAGTTGTAACAAATATATGAAATTCCACTTTACAAACATTTATGTTTGCATACCAAAATTTGTACTTATTACTTATTCAACAGCAGAATTGAGTAAATGATGCCCGTTAACTATTTTTTAGCCTATATTTCCTAACGAAGTATATTCTTTAACTTAGAGGTTCAAAAATAATCCTTCAGAAATAATCCTTATGTCCACTAATGTGTCTTTGGAATATTTCCCCCTCTATCTTAAAGCCCTGGGAATGAAGATCTCTGACATTTTAATTGTTTGGCTTTATGTTCAACTGTAAATACATCATTTACTAAAAATTTATATTCACTTTCTTGGATTAATTCCTACTTGGGGTTCAGGATATGACTCTCCTTTTGTCTACTCATTTTTCTCACTTCCTACAACATTCTAGACTTAAACAGCATCGCCAGAATAAGACCTCCTTGTATGCTATTCCTCGGTTTGCTAGTGATAAAAAAAAATATTTTAAATATACTTCCATAGAGGCCACATGTGTACCATATATAGGCTTTAATATAAATCATGAGGAGAGGGCCTCCAGCATCCTATGAGTAAAGTCTTGAACTTGGTATGCTATAGCAGTTAGTCTTTGATCCAAGGAAACCCACAATTGAATTAGCAGAGAAGATTTCTTTTCTTTCTTTCTTTCTTTTTTTTTTTTTTTTTTTGCTTTCTTCTATTTCTCATGCCCTTGGTAGATTTATATCTTAGAAAACAGTATCCCTAGAGACATACAAGGAGTCAGTCTATTCTCAGCGTCTGCAGCTTTTCTGACTCAAAAGTGATTCTTAGCAAGGGAAGGGAAAGTGACAAAGCCAGACGGTTCAAGAGAATGAAACTTGTCACATCCCTGTGGCAATCCTCTGTCATTATTCCAGGGTGCAAAACAGAACAAAGTGATCATTATAACTGAGTGATAAATCAGATTAGTTTGAGGATCTGTCCCTACCACCCTGACTTTTAGATTTAAGTTTTGCCTGTTTGAGCTCTATCCCTCAAAAGACTGGAAGGATAGTGTTATATGGAAAATATTCATGAAATGGTACTTCAACTTGGAACTTCTGGTCTAAGTTGTCAGTTGACTTACTCTCTGCTGCTATCAGGCTTCCAGGAAAAAGGAATCAAGAAGCCATAGAAAACGTGCCTAAAAATGTTGGGTTATGAATGATGGTTTTCTAAGTATATAGCAACTCCGTTTGAACACGCATTTTTTTTCAGGAGAAGCCACCCTCCAACATTTTAAAGGACTTCTAAGATAAATGAAATGCTTTAAATTGACAAAGAAAAAGAAGTACTGGTATAGTACACTTATTTAAGAATAAGGCTAACTCAAAATTATGTATTAGTCTTATAAAGAGACATAATATTTGTTCTAAGTTTCTAATAAGGCAAGGAGAAGGGAACATCTAATTGGTTAGTTTTATCTGATCATTCATAGTGTTTATAGGCCCCTAACAACTGTTTAGAAGAACAGTGGTTCTCAACCTTCCTAATGCTGTGACCCTTTCATACGTTCCTTATGTTGTGGTGACCCCCCAACCATACAATTATTTTTATTGCTACTTCATAACTGTAATCTTGCTACTGTTAGGAGTAGCAATGTAAATATCTGATAGGCAGGATTGTCTTAGGCGACCCCTGTGAAAGTGTCATTCAACTCCCAAAGGGGTCACGACCCACAGGTTGACAATCGCTGATCAAGAACAAACAAAAGAAAAATCAACCGAAGAATCCTCATAGTGGGAAATATCCCCCAGTCCCTGGTGCAATCTCATTAATATACAAATTGTTGGAACCTGACATAGGATAATTGGATCTAAATATCACTACTATCTTAAATTATCATGTTAAATCACACATGCTTTTGAAGAAAAATCAGAAATAAAAATTAAAATGGCTTTAAAAAAACTCTTCTTGTTTATCAAGTTTGACAGAGACAGATTTATTGACACAGAAGTTTGATGAAGGTGGAATGTGAAGGTGAATCCTTTGCCTTATGAGACCTCCTGTGCCATCCATTGGAATTAGCTCCTGTGGAAATTTATATGGGCTTTTATTGCTAAAGGGTAAAATGGGTCATGCTTAATCTTTAATTCTGGGTGGAGCAATGTGGGAAAACATGAATAGCTGAGAACATTCCTTCCATCTCTGACAATTTGGTACATGACTCACTTCTTTAAATGATGACATGGGTTTACTATGTGAGTCTTCCCTGGAACCCTTCACTGTTCCACCAGAGAACTAATCTGAGATAGTGATAAGAAAATTGCACTGCAACAGTTTCAGGAAAGTTGATCCAAACCTTTATACTGTTAAAATGTGTGTGTGTGTGAATGAACAGAATGAATTCAAATTTCCAATTTGTCAATTAAAGGTGGTCTGATAGTGCCTACTTTATTGACTCTCAACCAATAAAGAGTCATAGAACAATGAACAAAAGAATCTTGACCCTTCAAGGAGGTAGAGCTGCTCCCCCACCCTCTATGAGGACAAGCTAGACATAGTGACTTAACTTCCAAAGAATAGAGCATAGAAAGGAGAACAAATAGTTGGAAAATATGGCAAACACTGCCTTAACCAAATGGGGTAGGTTAATACCACCAGTAATGTCATGTGGATACCATGTACCCTCTGATACATGTATGATGTAATAAGAAGGAAATTCCACCTGTGAAATCCTTCCACAAAAATCAATAATTCCAATGTAATAATGAGAAAAGCAACAGATAAACCCAGACTGAAAGACATTCTACCAATAGCTGGCCAACATTTTTCAAGATTACCAATGTCATGAAAAATCAGGGAAACACTCAGAAACTCTCAGCAGCAGAGACTGGGTGATATGATCATCTAAATGCAATGTAGTAACTTGAAATAGATCAAGGACCAGAAAGAGGATTAGTGGAAAACCTGGTTCAAATAATGGCTGGAATTTAGTTAATAATAAGGAACCAATGTCAGTTTCTTAGTTTGATAAATGTAATTTAGTAACACAGGTGATTAACAATGAGAAAACTGGATGAGGTATCTTTATATTATCTTTGATATTTTTCTTTATTTCTAAATTTAATCTAAGATTAAAAGTTTCTTTTAAAAAGGATACCTCAGATATCTATTATTAAACAGGCTTGGGATACATATATTCACTTTGAATAAAGGATTATGCCTTTAAATTTGAGAGGGAAAATCAGTAGCTAGAAGAAGAAAATTTTCTAATTCTGTGTAAATCATCTCAGAAATCAAACAAGGCATACAACGCCAAAAATTTGCTGAAGCACATGGAATATTCTTCTGTCTAAGAAAGAAACTCTCTATATTCTTTTATAATCCTTAGCAATTTACATTCCTCTTTTATTTTTCCCCCTATAACATGACTTTCTTCCTAATATCAAGCACATATATTAATGCTTATTCCATTATAATGGTCTTCTGAGACTTCCTTTTGGAAGTTCAAAGAAGATTTTTTTCCATGCCCAAATTATTCTGAGGCATTTTTTCTTCTTTCTTCCTTTGGGATGTTTATCTTGTTTTAATCACCTTGCCTCTACCATGAAGAACAACAAATGGTATCTGAGATTCTGCTGTGTCAGACTAGTAAGCAACATAAGGAAGCTGGTGGCCAGCTGTTTGTCATCTCTGCTATAGACAGAAGAGCACTGAACTGTGCCCAACCAAAGGAGCCACATACACAGGGCTCTACACAATGATCCCCGCAGGACCTATTGCTGTCAGTGTGGACGCCAAAGGGAAACAAAGTCTACCACATTTTCTAGGTACAGTCATAAATTTGAAACTAAGTTGATAAACATAGACTAGATCTACTCCTTCAAATTGCAATAGAATGAAAAGTTTGGGCCACTAAGAGAGAGAAACGAGCATGCTACATTTTCTACAAGAGGATTTAACTCAAACCACTTCTCTACCAAAAAAAAGAGAGAGAAGAGATGTTTGAAAATATCAAGGAATCATAATCAAGGAAGTTAATTTTTTTGTAGTATGTGTAAGGAATACAATTTGCTGAGCACTCTACTAGGTTGTTGGAATTAAAAAAAAAACTTGATATATCTCATGGGATAAATGACATAAATCACTTATCAGAAGATATAAATGCGGGCGGTGCCTGTGGCTCAAAGGAGTAGGGTGCTGACCCCATATGCTGGAGGTGGAGGCTTCAAACCCAGCCCCCAGCCAAAAATTGCAAAAAACAAACAGACAGAAGATATAAATGCTAATTTCTGGAATAATAAAATACTGTTTTATAGGAAACTCATTGATCTGAGGGCACTACTCGGAAAATGTTTGCGGTTTTTGTTTGTTTGTTTGTGTTTTTGTTGCTGTTTGTTTTTTAATTTTTTTTTTTTTTTTTTTTTTTTTTTACAATGCTTTAATAGCTTGAATTCTGAATGGGAAGGGATCATCATCTACTCATTTCCAGCAGGGGGCAGAATTAGCATGAAGGACATAGTATAAAAATACGAGGATGCAAGAAACTAAATCAAGCAGAAAAGGAAAAGAAAGTGTGTATTTTTGGGACTCTTTCCAAGTTGAAAAATATTTATCAATTTTTAAGAGTCACAAGACGTTCTTAGTGAAATATTTAGCTATTGCTACACTATTGTTTATTACCAGAGACAATTTCTTTCAGCTCTGCAAGAGCAAAGTTTGATTTTGTGCAATGTTCTAGAATGCCAGATTCTTACTGTTCTGATGGGACAAGGAGAACAGTTGAGGTTTACAACTATTTCCACGAGAGAACAGTCCAACGTGTTCTGAGCCAGTATGTTCGCTTTCTCATACTGATTGCTTCTCAAACTTCATTGAAAAGTTCTTATCGTTCTAATTAAATTTCTAATGAATCAAAGAAAAAATGCAGTAAAGAAAAAATGCAGTCAGGAGTGTGGCTGATGAATTCTTCACAATCAGTTCTCAAAAATAATGTGGCTATCTGTGTATGCACAACAGCTTGGAATACTATCTAATAGAAAAGATGTGTATGCTTTTGTTGAATTTTCTGAATTCTCTAACAATAGCCAAGCCATCCTGGGAACGTGATTCTTTACCTTTCTTTACCTGTTAAGATAAAAGTCAAACAGTAAGACAGTGTCAGAACTTTACTCCTTCATCGGTGATGTGAGTGATGTCTTTGCTAAATCAGATAAGAATTTCAAATATCAGAAGACTATTTCCTCAATATTTTTGTGCTACACAGTGTAATGGCTACAGACATAACACATGTTTACATTTAATCTACATTACTAATGGTCTCTCCATCACCTTTTAAATCTAAATACAATAAACAAAACATAAATTAAGCCATGATTTATAGCATTTGCCTGCCATGAAAATACAAACACCCTCACATTGCAATTCTAAACTACTAATGCAATGTCGCTGAACATAGTGTTGAAAAGAGACGGTCAGTAGCAGCTCACGATTATGTATTAACGCCACTGTATAGCTACAATAAGGAAACTAGCCTAAGGAGTATGGATCATAATAAAATGTATATAATAATTAGGAAGTGCTGTGTTTTAAATGTTTACTACCTTTGTTTTTAATACAATTTATTGTGTTTGTGAGCCAGCTCCAGTATACCACTGATTGTGAGAGGCTTCGTGAACTCTTTGAACAAAACCTTTATGCCAAAGGAAACAGAATTAATACTGAAGACTTAAAAATAGAAATAGAGTTAACATCTTTCTCCTTTTAATTACACTAACACTAATGTTTACAAAAACATTGAAAGAAATTCAGTTCATCAAGTCAATATATTCACTTTCTTGAATGTGTCAAATCATGCCTAGTACATGTCCGTTCCCCCCAAAATAAGACATATTTGATACAGTCCTTCTTGTTCCTCCCAAATAAAGTGATTCATAAGCAAAGGAAGTTTTAACTAATTCTCTGGAAAATAGTCTTTGGGGGTTCTCAAGATACTATAAAATTTTCAGAAGTGTTCTCTAGCTAGCAGAGGAAGATCATCCTGGACTTTTCTCAGCCCTGTTCTCCAGCTGGCTTCCAGTCTAGTGTCATTATGGCTATAGCATAGGGTGGGGTCTGTTCTGCAAACCACAAGAAAATGTTTCTGAACAAGTTTCCTGAGGTTCATTCTGATTGGAGACATTTAGGCCACATGCTCACCCCTAAAGCTAAGGGTGAATCTTTTTCTGTTTATACCTATGGATTCCACTGGGTTAATAAATTCTAAAATAAGATAAAGTTCTAAAACTGTTAGAAAGAGTGAAGCAAAGAATGAAGGCCGGTAATGGAACCAACAGACACTCATTACATATATGTGTGTATTTTTTTTTTTTTTTTGAGATAGGGTCTCACTTTGTCACCCTCTATAGAGTTCTATGGCATCACAGCTCACAGCAACCTTAAACTCTTGGGCTCAAGTGATTTTCTTGCCTCAGCCTCCAGAGTAGCTGGAACTACAGGCACCCACCACAATGTCTGGCTATTTTTTAGAGACAGGTTTCTCTCTGGCTCAGGCTGGTCTTGAACCTGTGAACTCAAGCAATACACCTGCCTTGGCCTCCTGGAGTGCTAGGATTACAGGTGTGAGCCCCCACACCCAGCCTCATTACTTCTCTGATTTCAAATTTGCCAAAGTTTGTTCCATCCTAATTATCCAACTTTATTTCCAACCAATCTCTTTCTGTTTTTGACAGGCCAGTCTCACTCTCCTGGGAATAAATTAATGTTTATACCTGGTTTTGTATTTCATGTTGTTCTCTGCATTTGGAAGCTTCTTTTCCTTTCCATCTCTTCCCCCAATCCTTAAGTACCAATTCAAAACTTACTTTACATTTTTCTTCCCTCCATGAATGATAATAGTTTAATACAGTTGTCAGGAAGGCGGTCTGCCCTGGGTTCTTGGTCTGCTTTGGGCTAAAGAATGACCAGGCACACCAGTGTCAAGTCCAGCCTCCTGGTTCTATTATCCTGGCTATCCGGCTCCTTAGGAGGGAAAAATCACCAGCAGAGCTGATACGAAAGAATGACCACACGAACGATCTCACATAAGCAGCTTCTTATTGTAAAATAGAATGAGTCTGTCTTCAGAGGTAGGGAGAGACTGGCTCACTCAGTCCCTTACTCTCTTAATCTCTCAGTCTAGGGGAGAGCTCTCAGGCAGTGTAGTATGTTACAAAATGATTAACAGGTGTCCTCGATTCTATCTGCCTATATGATGAGCTCCTGCTCCCAAAGCTCACCTGGAGCGGGTGAGGAAAATTCCCAGATGGATAAAGCGTTCCCATCTTCCTTGGTGTAGCGGTTGCTCAAGATAGGACTAAGGGCAGGGCAACACCAAAAAAAAAAAAAAAAATGAGTGCCCAGCCTTATCCTTCTTCCCAGGTGGAGCAATTGCTGGAGACAGCCCCAAAGCAGGGCACCTTTGTTCCTAGAAGAGCTGAGATCCACATTACTAATGTTCTCTCCCACTGTCTACCTAGCATGGTTAAATGTGTGTATACTGAGCAGCTGACATGTGCAGTAAGATATTTCTTTCAGGAACATAGTGAGTTTGAAGTACTCCTAGGAAATCTAGATACAGATATTCATCAAGAAGCTAGAAAAATGAAGACCTAGAGCAGTGTTTTTCAACTTTTTTATCTCACAGCATGCTTGAACCTATAGTTAAACTTCCACAGCACACTTAAATTATGTGGATAAACAAATATATACTTACTGTGCTTTGAAAGTCTTTCAAAAATAATTTAAATAATGGTCTTTAAAAATTTTTGTGGCACACCTAAGATGCTCTCATGGCACCCACACACTGGTTGAAAATCACCGACCTAGTTACCACAAGTTTAGCACACAGATATAAACTTGCCCACACGGAGACTGGAATAGCAAAGATTGTCTCAGCTAAGGCAAGACTACAGAGACAGAGTCAAGACAAAATATACATATAAGAAGTGGGATTTAAAGCAAAACATGAATAGTATTACACAGAGAAAAAGAAGAAAAATCTGTTCACATAAATCCAAAAAAGCATATTTTTAAAACGAGACTATTCAAAGGTGTCTAATACAGTTGAATCAGGTGTATGAACCCTGGCTTACTAGTTCCCACTATTATCTGACTATAATCTCTCTATATTTCTCTCAGTTTCAATTTTCACAAAATAGAATTTAATCTATCAATGATCAAACATTGGATTATTTCTTTCCCAATTCCCATTAATCTTGTCCAGAGGAAAATTGACCTTATGTTATAAATATGTTTATCTCTTTCTTCCACAGGGCATATGTCAGTTTCCAAAGATGGATGCTTAAAAAAGATATACCACCCCAACATATTAAATATATCTTCTTCAGGAATTAATTTGAATATCCAATAATCCCAGTTGGCATCCCCTCCCCATCATTATGTACTGCCCATCATTAAAAGGACAAAGCATGTCCTTAGTTGCACTTCAAAGTAGGTTCCATTTAGAGATGGCTCTTTGCTTTAATCCTTACAGGTGGGCTGTTTTGAGAACAGAGTCTGGGAGACTGCCAAACAATTTGGCATGTTTTTCTTATTTTCATTTGTCAGGTATATTGATTTATTAATCACCACTACATCACTTTATCCCATGTAAAAAATTTTTACTTAGATGAAAAGAAATTGCCAGATCCTAAATCAACTCATTGTCCTTATCTCTGCCCAAAAGAAGGAGAGAAAAATACCTAAGCAAGAAAAAGATTTTCCTTCCCTCTCTGCTTGACGAATCACAGAGCTATGCCACAAAATAGCTCTTTCTCATCCATGAGCTGAATGACCTATTACATACTCACAGAAGCAACGATATTTTATATTACTGATTTGATACTGATTTGATACCGATTTTATGTTACTGATTTGATATATCACTGATACTCTTGGCCAGAAGTGATGGCTCACACATGTAATCCAGCCCTTTGGGAGGCCAAAGCAGGAGGATCACTTGAGCCCAGGAGTTCAAGACCAGCCTTGGCAATACACTTTGAGACCCCAACTCTGTAAAAACTAATAATAATGGACAAATTTCACTCTGTAGAACTCTAACAGCTTAATGCAAGAAGTACATTTTAAGTATCTTAGAAGTATATCTACTCAATTCTTGATTACCAGTGATACTTATAAGTGAATATCATAAGTGCATTTTAGAAACAAAAAGGCATTTATTTTTTTACATCAGGTCTACCAAAAGCTAGGAGGATGGATAAGAGATTTTGAGTAGAAATTAGGCATAAGTGAACTTTTTGGGACGATAGAAATATTCTCTATCTTGGTTATTGGTGATGGTTACATAACTGTATAAATTTGTCAACATTCATAAAATGCACATTCAGAAGGTGAATATGATTATGATAAATTATACCTCGATAAACAAAAAGAGATAGATTGTGAAAGACATAGAAAACTAAACTAAAATTAAAAGGATGTCCATTTATTAAAGTTAATTTCTTTCTTGAACCTCTCAATATAGAAAAATAAAAAGGAGGAGAAAGATGGAAAATTCATCTAAATCACTTCCTCTAAAGAATTCTTGAATTGTATGTTTTATTACTCTGCTGAAGTTAATAAACATACATTATTATAGGATGAAAATTACAATAGATTTAGAGTGTGCAATATACGAAGACATGATGTTGAAAGTTGGATAACATTGGATAGCTCTTCAATCCTCAAAAAAAAAGGGTTTTCAATACATTTTTCCTTAATTCTTTTGTTTCGTTCAAATAGGGTTTTCTTTCTATCCATTCTAATTGCAATGTGCTTTAAAGCACATACAATAAGATACTTTGAAATATCTTAATTACAATAATGCATATGAAAATTCAAAACATAAAATCAATACACCAATTTAACTTCATGATTAAACATGTAAGACAATGTTAGTTGCTATCACTAGGACTTTGGAGATGAATAAGCTGATCCCTGAAATTAATAGAAGAAAAAAACTGCACACAGGACAGGTGTTTTAAGCAAGGCAAGCCCTCATACAACACAGAGGAATCTTGGGGTTGGTTGAGTGTCTGGCTACAGGGTGGCGCCTGTGACTCAAAGGAGTAGGTGCCAGTCCCATATACTGAGGTGATGGGTTCAAACCTGGCCCCGGCCAAAAACTGCAAAAAAAAGAAAATCTGGCTGCAAAGGAGTAAATACTACTAAGGCAAAAGAACCAAAAACCGTAAATATCACTTTAGGAAATTGGGGGGGAAAAAAAAAAGAATAGTAGATTAAAGAGAAAGAAGAGTTGAGTGGATTTTTGTCTATGATGGGAGATAATAAATAAAAATGAAGTATCAAAAGATCATCAAGAAAATAGCAGCTCCTACACTGAGATCAATATTCTCATGGAGAGGTTCACTTTCCTAAGGAACTGGGGTATTTCTTTCTTGAGACATAAGTGAAAAACTTTTACAATAAGACATAATAATTAATAACGTGAGAGCAAGCAGATGTTAGCATGTTGTTAGGGAGCTAGCTAGACATGAGCAGGGTGATGACGGATGTGATTAGGCTGTTTTGCACTGGTCTGGGTCAGGCTGACCCAGTCTATTATGGGAATAAGGCTGTTTAAGACCCTGCAGGTGGGTTGTTATTAAGATCTTGCCAGTGAGTTTTTTTTCAAGACCGTGCAGGTGGGCTGTTTTGAGAACAGAGTCTGGGAGACTTCCAAGAAGCAGCTGATATTCCTTGAAGTTGTGTATAAGATCCATAGGCTACACTTTCCATGATGCCTGCAGTCACCAGGAAGAGGCCTGACTTGCCATGCAAGTTGTTAATGAATACTTTTCTTTTTCTTGCTCCTTTCTTCAATTATTTCAGTGACTACTTCAAGCCACCCTGCTGCCCTAATGATATGACATAAGAGAAAGCTAGATGTGCCTCAAGCAAACCTAGGGTTGGATTGATAACTTTAGAAGCACCAAACACTAAATTGATTGTGATGTCCCAACACTATGTATAAATACAAAATATTAATAATAATATTAAAACATTTAAGTTACTTGTAATGAAGTTTGTATTTCTTATGATGAATATTTTTGGTACTTTCTTTTGAAATAGCACATATCTATGATATCAAAAGAAAAGGTAGTAGGTATTTCTTTTTTGCTGGTGTCCCCCACTTATGTTTAGTTTATGTTGTTGGATTTCTAGAAAGGGGGTTCTGGCTGGTTCCTTAGGCCATGTGCAAAGGATGATATGACCTTTGCGAGTGAGGGAGTTGATGAAGTGATGGGTCTAGTCTTTAATTTTATTTAGTCATTTGCTTGAACCAACTGGGTTGAATCAAACTAACATAACTTTCAATAATCTGTTATATAAATGAAAAAGCAAATGAGATAATAAAGTGAGAAATGTTAAAAGCAGCCAAGTGTTTTCATTTTTAACATAACTTCTCCCTGTGCTATTTTTTTCACAATAGGGATATCCTCTTCTGGTGTTTAATGTGTTTGTCTCTGCATTTTTTTCTTTATTAGACAATTGGATAAACTAGGTAAATGATTAGAAATGTACAAGGTGAGCACAGAGTTAGGGCATTCATCCCTTTGCTAATCATTCACATACCAGGAACTATACCAGCTGAAAAATGATTTCAACAAACCCTTTGCTGTATATTATTTAAGTATATTCTGCCCCACTCTTACACTACTTATAAGAAAAACATATGTCTAATTACCATAAATTTTATATCCTGCAGTTCAATGTATAGCTAATACAAAAATGGTGCTCTTCGTGAGTACGAAGGGTCAAACCAGCTGGTTGGAGTTGCTTACTTGCTGTGGGGCCTTGGACCAGCAACTCACCTTCTCCTAACTTCAGTTTCTTCATCTTGTAAGATGGACATCTAACATGCATTGCAAATTATTGTCAAGATGAATTGTGGGAAGCAATGTGCCCAGCTGAGTAGTAAAT
This sequence comes from Otolemur garnettii, assembly GCF_000181295.1. Taxonomy (NCBI): domain Eukaryota; kingdom Metazoa; phylum Chordata; class Mammalia; order Primates; family Galagidae; genus Otolemur; species Otolemur garnettii. The sequence continues at coordinate 30,850,463 of NW_003852403.1, forward strand.
GTTCAATGCTGAGTATTCTTGTTATTATTTTTATAGTTGACATTAGGTTTCTCTTCTGGAAGTGCTGAATAAGTTTTGCCAATTTTTGCTCTCAGGAAGGTGTCCTTTTTTGTAATATTCTTTGGGACTATTCCTGTTTTTTGACACATCCTTTTTTGAATTATGCTAGGATCGGATTCAATATGAGACTTTAGCTTTGAAAGATTCTGGGGTTTTTTTGCTTTTTTTTTTGAGACAGAGCCTCAAGGTCACCCTGGGTAGCAGGCAGTGGCTCACAGCAACCTCCAACTCCTGGGCTCAAGAGAGTCTCCTGCCTCCCCTTCCCAAGTATCTGGGACTACAGGTTGCAGCCATCATTGTTGTTTGGCAGACCCAGGCTGGATTCGAACCCTCCAGCTCAGGTGTATGTGGCTGGCGCCTTAGCCACTTGAGCCACAGGCGCAGAGCCAATTCTGTTTTTTAAGTTAACAATCTGATGGTACAAATGATTTTGTTAGTTTAATTGCTTTGTGAAGAGGAAGAATTATACTACAGCTTAGAGCACTGATTCTGGCCATCTAAGTGAAAATCTCAGATCTATACCTCCTAGCTGAGTGACCTGGGATAAAAAATTTTCTGTGGCTAAATTTTATGATAAATAAAATATAAATGATACTAGTACCTACATCATGGTTTTGTTCTGAGGACTAAATTATTTAATTAGGTAGAGCGCTTAAAACCTCATCTGGAACTTAAATTCCAGGATCCAAAGGTCTGACAGTTAAGTTTCCAAACTCATCCTAGAGAAAGTGCTGCTTACCTCATTCCTGAGCATGAATATGGTTACCTTCAAAGTATAGCTTTGGGGGAAGCTTTGCCCCAAGACCAGTGCCTAGTCCACCCTTCAAAGGAATTCTGGAACTTTTTCTGGAATGACCATCAGAGCTGGCGTAGTACAACACAAAAGAACATGTAACAAAGATAATGAACATCACTCAGGAAGACAGCCACACACCAACATGAACACAGCATTGAGATATTGATGTTCCAAGGTTATTAAACCTTGCTGAGTTGTTTGTACAGTGCTGCCAATGTAAGCCCATAGTAGCAAGTTCATGAACTTAATTGTTAGACCTTGTAGTATATGTTAACTGTTATATTTTCATTTAATCTTCTTAACAACTGTGAGATTAAATATGAATACATAATAAAATTGTAAGGTCCATGGAGGCAGGCACCTTTAGATCTTGCTCATTAATCTATCCTGACCCTCACAACAACCTATATTCAAAAAATACTTGTTTAATGAATTGCCATGTTACAGAGAAGGAAATTACAGCTGAAAGTGGTTTGTTAATTTGTCTAATACATAACTGGGCAAAAACTTAGACCCACATCTGTCTCACTATAAAATACCTATGTTTTGTCACACAAATTTATGGCAGAAACATTTCAAAAATTATTGCTAAGAACTGATATGATAAGGCAGAGGAAAGACAGGGTCCGAGTGTGGTTTGTGAAACCCCAGCATCCTATATCAAAGGATATTCCAAGTCAACATCTATTAGAATGGGTTCTAGAGCATGCATTCCTAGTAAATGCCGTTGTAATTCTATGTTTGTTAATGTTTGAGAATTCCCAGGGAGGACATATTTCTACAGGGTTGAAATGGTGGGCATTGAGGTCAGTAAGTGCCAGGCATGAGACTGAGAGCTGAGAATTCAAAGGGGTAAAAATTGTGAAATAGAACAGTTTTCAAGGAAGTCATAAAGACTCTTTTCAGCAAAAGATCCAGAATTATCATTAAGTAACTTGTTAAAGTATCTTATGACCTTTCAAAAGTACACTTTTATTACATGCACTATCTGTTGAAAGAGATATTTTATTTTATTTCATGTAACTGGGATTAATTTGAAGAAACGATAGGATCCTGAGATTTTAAGACAGATGTCTTGATATGCATTTAAGCCTTCTGTGCAATGCAAGGTTTAACTTTCCCTCAAAGCTCCTGCTTCCTGAGAACTAATGATTGCAGTACAGTGCCGAATTCTATGATTGCAGTGGTAATTACAGACATCATAACTCCCACTATACAGCGTCAGGACACTCACGTGTTCCATAGAAACACAGATAGAAATGTCAAAACTCTGATTTCTACCTCACAAAGTCCTAAGTGTAGGACACAGGTATATCACTAACAAATAAACAGTTTTAATATTTGTTTCTCCATTTTCATTGATTATGAATAACAAAATATTAAATATACCCTCAAAGCCATCATTTATTAGAGCGTCATTTTTAAACATGCATAAGTTTAAGTATAATATAGTTATTGTTTCACAAACACAAGTATTTTAGATTTGCATAGGTCTTTAAATGCTTAAAGATTTTTAATGTTCCTAGGAAATGAGGATTGAATTTAGCAATAAGGTGCCCACATGATATTAATATTTATTTAGATTTCGTAAATCAGGCTAAAGAGGAAATGTATTTCCAATTCATAATTCAATGCATTTATGCATTATTGTAAGAATATTTTAGATGCCATCCTTAATATAAGGAACTGAAACTAAATGTTCTTTAAAACTGCTTCATAAGCTCTCAACAGGTCCATTAGTTGCTAAATGTTTTTGCATATAAATCAATCTTCAGATGTAACAATGATGTTAAAGAATTTTCAAAGATGACTGCCATTATCTTGCAAATAAAATGCACAACTGATTTTGAAATGCTTAATCAACTCATTTTCTTCCCCTTAGGTATTGGTCAAACGTTTCTAATATTTAATGTCAGATTGGTAATTATTCAACTGTCTTCTATTCTAAATCATTCCTTGCCCATCTGACACTTTTTGCTTTGACGTCTGTGTTTTTTTTTTTACTTTTTCCAACCTTCCAGAGATCTTCTGGCTACTTCACTTCACACTCGACAAAATGATGAAGATGAAGTTTTTTCTTTTTTTTTTTTTTTGAGACAGAGCCTCAAGCTGTCCCCCAGGGTAGAGTGCCATGGCATCACAGCTCACAGCAACCTCCAACTCCTGGGCTCAAGTGAGTCTCCTGCCTCAGCCTCCCAAGTAGCTGGGACCACAGGCTCCTGCCACAATGCCTGGATATTTTTTTGTTGCAGCCATCATTTTTGTTTTGGTGGTCCCAGGCTGGATTCGAACCTGCCACCTTAGGTGTATGTGGCTGGCACCTTAGCCACTTGAGCCACAGACACTGAGCCAAAAGATGCAGTCTTGTAGGTTATAATCAAGACAAATTTTTCCTTAATCCTCATTTTTAACATAATTGCTTATTCTAATAGTTCTGTCCTCACTTTATTCTCAGAAAATTTCAACCAGACCAAATTTTAATACTTTTTTTATATCTCTTTTCATATAAAATATTGAATTATGCAGCATGCTTAAAAAGACAGACAATAACATCAGAGATACATACTCAGCACTAAAACAGATGTTGACACCTTGCCATATTTAGTCTAGATCTTATCCTTGTCAAAGAATAAGAAGATAAGAAAGTGCTACATACACCACTGAAACCCTGAAAGGGTTTACTCCCTCGCCAGGGGTATGCACGTCTCATTTCCATTATGTTAGTATGCATATGCATGTTCACTAACAAATTAGTGTGTATTAATAGTTGCATGAATTTTACCATATCTACATCACTTCTTTTTGCAACTTATTTCTTACTAATTTTTTTTTTATTAAATGATAGCTGTATACATTAATGCAATCATGGGGTACAGTGTGGTGTTTTCATATACAATTTGAAATATTTTCATCAAAATGGTTAACATAGCCTTCATGTCATTTTCTTAGTTATTGTGTTAAGACGTTTATATTCTACTTTTTGAAAGATTCACTTGTACCATTGTGAGATAAACCATAGAAGTGATTCCTCGAATCACCCTCTCTCCACCCATACACCCCCCTCCCCTACCCTCTTCCTCCTCCCTCCCCATATTCTTATATGAAATTAGTTTCATAGTAGGGCTGTGTACATTGGATATTTTTTCTTCCATTCTTGAGATACTTTGCTAAGAAGAACATTTTCCAGCTCCATCCATGTAAACATGAGGGACGTAAAGGCTCCATCTTTCTTTATGGCTGCATAGTATTCAATGGTGTACATATACCACAGTTTGTTGATCCATTCGTGGGTCAGTGGGCACTTGGGCTTCTTCCCTGACCTAGCAACTATGAATTGGGCAGAAATAAACATTCTGATACAAATATTTTTGTTGTAATGTGATTTTTGGTCTTTTGGATATATACGTAATAAAGGAATTGCAGGATCAAATGGCAGGTCTATTTTTAGTTCTCTAAGTGTTCTCCAGACGTCTTTCCAAAAGGAATATATTGGTTTGCATTCCCACCAGCAGTGTAGAAGTGTTCCCTTTTCTCCACATCCACACCAGTATCTCTGGTTTGGGGATTTTGTGATATGGGCTAATCTTACTGGAGTTATGTGATATCTCAAAATAGTTTTGATTTGCATTTCTCTGATAATTAAGGATGGTGAGCATTTTTTCATATATCTGTAGGCCATGTGCCTATCTTCTTTAGAGAAATTTCTCTTCTAGTCCCTTGCCCACCCTGAGATAGGATCACTCATTCCCTCCTTGCTAATACGTTTGTGTTCTCTATGGATTCTGGTTATTAAACCTTTGTCGGAGACATAACCTGCAAATATCTTCTCTCATTCTGAGGGCCATCTGCTTGCTTTACTTACTGTGTTCTTGGCTGTGCAGAAGCTCTTTAGTTTGATCAGGTCCCAATAGTGTATTTTTGATGCTGCTTTAATTGCCCGAGGAGTCCTCCTCATAAAATTTTCGCCCAGGCCAATTTCTTCAAGTGTTTTCCCTACACTTTCTTCTAATATTTTCATAGTTTCATGTCTTAAGTTTAAATCTTTAATCTAATGAGAGTCGATCTTAGTTAATGATGAAAAGTGTGGGTCTAGATTCCATCTTCTACAGGTCTCCATCCAGTTAGCCCAGCACCTTTGTTAAATAGGAAATCTTTTCCACACTTAATGTTTTTAATTGGCTTGTCAAAAATCAGGTAACAGTAGGTAGCTGGATTCATTTGTTGACTTTCTATTATGTTCCATACATTTACCTCTCTGTTCTTGTGCCAGTACCATGCTATTTTAATCACTATCAATTTATAGTATAATCTGAGGTCTGGTAACATGATTCCTCCTGCTTTGTTTTTATTCTTGAGTAATGTCTTGGCTATTCAAGTTTTTTTCTGATTCCATATAAAACAAAGTATTATTTTCTCAAGATCTTTAAAATATGACAGTGGAGCTCTAATGGGGATTGCATTAAAATTATATATTGCTTTGGGTAGTATGGACATTTTAACAATGCTGATTCTTCCCAGTCATGGGCATGGTATATTTTTCCATTTGTTAACATTGTGAGCTGTTTCTTTTCTTAGAGTTTCATAGTTCTCTTTATAGAGATCTTTCACATCCTTTTTTAGGTAAACTCCTAAATATTTCATCTTCTTTGGTACTACTGTGAATGGAATAGAGTCCTTGACTTTTTTTTTGGCTTGGCTGCTATTGGTATATATAAAGGCTACTGATTTATGAGTGTTGATTTTGTAACCTGAGACACTGCTGTATTCCTTGATCACTTCTAAGAGTTTTATAGTCGAATCCCTGGTGTTTACAGATATACAATCATATCATCTGCGAAAAGTGAAAGTTTAATCTCTTAATTGCCTTTTCTTCCCTAATTCCAATAGCTAAAACTTCCACTACAATGTTAAAGAGCAATGGTGACAATGGGCAACTTTGCCTGGTTCCTGATCTGAGTGGAAATGATTTCAAGCTGTAGGTGACCTCTATCAGTTCAAGAAATATCCCTTCTATACCAATTTTCTTAAGTGTTCTGTTCAGGAAGGGATGCTGGATATTATTAAATGCTTTTTCTGCATCAATTGAAAGAATCATATGGTCTTTGTTTTTAATTTGTTTATATAAGAATTATATTTATAATTTCTTACTAATTTTTTTAAGATTATCAATGGTTGCTTATGTAAATCAAGCTTATTCATTTTAACTGCTAGTGTTATTTGAATAAACCATGATTTATCCTTTTTTGCAAGTGAAGGGCAATTAGGTTTTGTTCTTTTTGTGCGATGACAAATATTCCTGCTATTATTATCTTTGTACTCAGTGCCATGTATAAGAATTTCTCTAGGGTAAACCCTTAGAATTTCTGACTCAAAGAATACACATATGTGAAATTTTACTGATTATTATCAAAGTGTTCCTCAGAGTGGATGCACCAAATTTATATTCCCATTGGTGGTATGCGACACGTTGCTTCATTTTCTCTACATCCTCTCCAACACTAGTTGTTACTAAATAAACTAGAGTTTGCCTGGTAGAGAAAAGTAAGACTGGCTATCTTTGTCTATTGGTCATGATCTCCATAATTACAATCTTTGCCCATTTCCAATTCACTTTAATTCTTTTTACTCATTAAATATCTTCATTTTAGAATTTATATCCAGAATCTTCAGTCTTTTTGGGTTTGTTTATGATGGTTTGCATGTTCTCATGAATGCCAAATCACTGTATTAGGTGTTTGTTAACTTCAGATATGGGTTCATAGCCTTTGTATCTTCATCTGCACAGCTCTTTTTCTTCTTGGAAAAAATATAAATTTCTTCAAAGAGAATTTGCATCTGTTTCTCCTAGAAACCCTATATCTTGAAAATAAATATCATGTTAGTTTTTTTCTGAGCCATGTTGGTAAAGTGTATCCTTGCCTAAAACTCACTAAAGGGATAATTTCCTTGATAATTCTCAGAAGAAACTTTTTTTTTTTTTTAAATCTCCTTCACCAGAATCAAGGCCATGACAGAAAAGTTATCTTAAATTCTTCTTTAGTGGGCAGGTTTTTATTTCTAGGATTTTTCATTTTTTATATATTTGATTCTAGGTCACAAATAGAAGATGCTCCCTTCAGGCCTCCTGGCTTCATGAAAAAGTATTTGTCCCCCCTTCCCACCTTGACTGGGCTCTCTGGTTTGTATCCTTTCCCTGAAGCACCTGAAGTTTCCACTTAATAGAATAAGAACAATTTGAGATGAAAGAGCTTGAGTTCAAACTAAGAGATACTGCAGGTAAAAGTGTTAATGAAACAGAAACAAGGATTAAGTGCTTCAGAGTGAAGCTGAAAAGGAGGTAAGCGTGAGAACAGTATTGGAAGTCTTGGCTGTGCTTGATACTGGTTACAACGCTTGGGGTAAAAAAAGAAGACTTAAGAAAGAGGTCAAGGTGCTGAGCCAAGTGAGAAAGGCTGCTGCAGAGTTTTTGCATTAAACAACTTGAGCCAATACTTAAAATGCCACAAAACTCGTGGAACTTTTTCACTCAAACAATCAGAGCACTGGCATGCAAGCTTCTATGTTCAAATCAAGCATCACCTAGAGTTGAGTGACAAGCCACATGTTCCTCTACCTAGACTGGATTCCTCACCAATATTACCTGTTTGTTCTGTCTGCTCTCGACAAGCCACGTGGTCCTCTACCTAGACTGGGTTCCTCACCAATATTACCTGTCTCACCTATGTATTTGAGCTTATATTCTGCCTGAAGCTAATTTTGGCTCCATTGTGTGATCCTTGAAGAGGGCACGGATCTTTGATGACTGGAATTGGAAAAGCAAATAAACAAAAATGGTATACTGATTTGTTTTCCCAAGACTAGAAAAACAGATGGGATTTCATTTGTAATGGGGGTGGAGTCTTGAAGAGTAGAGTGAGTCCCACAGCTTGCAAGCTCAGAAAAAGATGCCTCGTATTAGTGTAGCAGGAAGAAAACATACCAACCCCTATATAGGGGATGTGGGCCAGGCCAAGGAGCAAGAAAAACATAAATGTTTAAGGTCCCTTTTTGTGCCAAGGGAGGAAAGAGTTCCATGCCCAAGTTAGGAACTGCAGTGGATTCACTCAACCCACATGTGCCCCAAAGAGGGATTTAAGCACATTTGTGGTTCAAGGATTTGGGGGGCAGGGGACACACTTTGAGAGAGCTACAGAAGTAGAAAAATAATCAAATGAAAGTCAGGTTTATGTAAGGACATGAGCATAAAGCAAATAATTCAGGGAAGAATCTGGGGTGGACTATGAATTTGAGACAAACACAATGAAAAAGTTTCTAGAGATGAGAATAAGTCAAGTCAAATATGGGGCCAGAAATGAGTTCATGAAGACCCTTCTAGGGATCAAAATGAGATAGGTAGGAGTGATTGGAGAGTCTATGAATTCCCCAGGAGGATCCCAGATCTATAGATAGGAATACAAGGCACAGTAAGATTCATACTAGTGGACTTAAGGCCTGATTGGTGGAGGGTAAGGGCAATGGGAGACTGGGACACCCTCTGATACTTACAATGAAGTTAAGGATGCTTGAGGGAGCAAATTACTCCTCTGAATCATGGAATTCCATCAGACAATAAAAAGTCTAAAGAACAGAGTTTAATTTCAGTGACTAGCCCCAGGGCTTACTCTGGGCCTTGTTAAGAGTGGAACAGTCTTACTGAGAAAGCCAGAGGACAAAGATGGTTAGAACCACTGAAATATAGGCAGTCCAATAGACATATCCATTGATACAATTCAGAAAATTTTCCATAATATAGATAAATTCTGAATCTTTAGATGGTTATACAATACCCATTAGAATATTTCATACAGTTAAATTAACATCAAGACATTCCCTAGTTATTTGAACCAAAGCTACAGACAGCTTTTTCAGGCATCATCACAGCAAAAAGATACTTTCTCACCAAAGGGAAAAATTTACTCTAGCCCTAGAGTCTCCTAAAGCAAATTTATAGACAGAAAAATTAAGCAATTGTCAAAATTTTCAGGGTAAAGAAATTGTGACCTAAGGATGATACTCAGCCATGGTGTGACTAATTACAAAGGCAAGAGGCAGGTATTCTTAAGCCTCTAAGAACTCCAGAAACGTAGCCCCAATGCTTTCTTTTGGAAAATATCATTCAGCTATAGTTTCTGGCTACTCAACAAAATAATCTAAATAAAAAATCCAGGAATGGAGAAACTGTGTTAAAAGGTTTGCTTCTGAGTTTTAAAACCTATTTCAATAGACTATAAAAAGTATTTTTTTATCTTTGGTTTTTGGAACTGTTTTGAGAGAGCATATATACGTATTACATATATACATAAAATTTGAAGTGTTTCTTAGGAAAACCCCTTCCTATTAAGAGACAAAAGAACAGGACTTGATCAAGCTGAAATACTTGATGAAGAGTAACAAATTAAAATTTAAAGTATAAATTTGAGAAATATCATAGAAAAAAGCTTCTAAGTTCACTGGTTGTTTTTTTTTTTTCCCCAAAAAGAACACAAAATCAGCAACAGTGAAATTCTGGGAAGACTCTGGAACCAGATAAAACAATCTTATTAACTAGTGAATCATGGTTAAAGAGCAGTTACCCAGCAACCAGCAGCCTCATCGTTTCCTCCTCATCTTCCACAGTGAATTTTTTTTAACAACCTCGTAAAACTAGGACAGACTAAAAAATCATGGAAAGAGGTGGGAAATAAAGAAGGCTGAGCGAAGGGAAAACTGAATATTGTGTGACTGAAAATGTGATCCAGAGCCTCAAAGGCTGCACCAGGTCAAGCAATTCAGGCTACAAACACAACAGAATGTTCTCAGGCTTCAGTCATCTTTAGAGCAGGCAGTGCGAGAAAAACAAATGACACAGACCCTTTAATGTCTACAGTTAAAAAAGTGCTTAGCGAAAATGCAGGGCTAAAATGCCTGGCTAGGATTTCTGAGGCCCAGCCCTCTCGCTTGGTGGATGAACAAACAGATCCAGGAAGGTAAAATGGCAGGTCTGTGGACCCCGGTATTCAAGTGGCTGAGTAAGGTAGATGCTGATTCTCCTGGGTCACTCACAGGTCTTTCTACCAACCATACTGTCTTATATGGAACACAGGTGTTATTAAATGACAGTATATGTCATTGGTTATTATGCAATTAAGTTTCACTATGATATTAATAATTCTGTTTTTCCTAAGAATTAAAGAAAAAATTAATAATATTTTAGCAAAAGGCAGCTTCCATTGATAAAAGAGTTCTACACTATGTTTATTACTGACTTTATAAATCTTCTTTTTTTGATAATGACAAACAAGTTTCCCACTACTTTCATGTCAAATTGATAGTAATTTTTTAATGTAGACACTCTGGCAATCAAAATTTGAAAAATATGAAGCTCAGAATTTGAGCATTGTTACCTAAGGAGATGTAGAGTCCTATCAATTTCTAATATCATCATATTCCTCAAGTTATTACCCTACTGACTGATAGTCAGAATCTACAGATAAATGACATTAATCAATAAAAAACTAGCAAACAATCCTATTTATTACTGTGCAAGAGACACGAACTGAACCTTCTCTGAAGAAGACAGATGAATGGCTAACAAACACATGCTCATCTTTCCTAATCATCAAAAAAATGCAAATCAAACCCACCTTCTGATAGCACCTAACTCCAGTGAGAGTATAGTCCACATCAAAAAGTCCTAAAGCTCCATTCATGGGTCGATGGGCCCTTGAGCTGTTTCCATGTCTTGGCTATTATGAATTGGGCTGCAATAAACATTCTGGTGCAAATGTCCTTGTTGTAAAATGGCAAAACATAACTATAGTCCATAAAGTAGAAGGGAAGAGGAGAGAGGGGTGGGGAGAAGGGATGTGGGAGAAGGGAGGGTATTCAGGGGGATCTCACCTAATGTGCATGATGCAATGGTGCATTTCAAAACTATTAAGAAATGAGTATAATTGTGATGGATATGTTACTTGTTTCAATGTAAACATGTCACATTGTATATTGAAGCAGTACCCTGAACCCCATAAATGCATCAAGGTACAAAGTTATGATTTAATAAAAAATAATTAATTGTTAAAAAAAAGTTCTAAAGCTGTAGATGCTGGTGTGGTTGTGGAGAAAAGGGAACACTCTTACATGGTTGGTGGAATTGCAAACTAATACAACCTCTTTGGAAAGAAGTATGGAGAATCCTTAAAGAGCTAAAAGTAGACCTTCTATTTGATCCTGAAATTTTTTTACTGAGTATCTACCCTTAGTCACCATAAGGACGTTCATGATAGAATGTTTATGGTAGCTCAATTCACAATTGACAAGATGTGGAAACAGCACACATGCCCGTCAATTCATGAATGGACTAATAAACTACAAACTGTGGTTTAGGTATACCATGGAATATCCTTCAGCCACAAAAAAGGTGGAGAGTTTACATCTTTTCTATTAATCTGAATCAAGTTGAAGAACATTCTCCTCCATAAATGTATCACAAGAATAGAAAGGCAAATATCCAGTGTACTCAATACTAACATGATACCAGTAGATAAACAACTGCACATCCACATGAGAGAAAAACATAATTTAATTCAAGCAGGAAAGAGGAGGAGAAGAAGGAGAGAGGAGGACTGGCAGGCTTTCACTTAATGGACACAATTTTATATAGCACACCTCCTGGGTGAGGGGCTCAACTACGACTTGGACTTCATGTAACAAACAATATAATCTAATCATGTATACCCTCACATTAGTCTGAAATAAAAAAAAAAATTCCCCTATTAGCTAAATCCCCGTGTTTATAGAATATCATAGAATAACTGTCTTATTTCGGGCTTCCATAATAAAATACCATATACTACGTGTGTTTTGGGAGGGTTGTTGTTTTGGTTTTTTTTTTTTTTTATGACGCAGAGTCTTATTCGGTTGCTCAGGCTAGAGTGCCATGGCATCAGTCCAGCTCACAGCAACCTCAAACTCCTGGGCTCATGCAATATTCCTTCTCCAGCTTCCTGAGTAGATGAGACTACAAGTGTGTGCCACCATGGCCTGCTAAGTTTACTATTTCTAATAGAAAGCAGGTTTTGCCCTCAGGCTGGTCTCTAACTTCTGACCTCAAGAGATCCTCCTGCCTCAGCCTCCAAGAATACTAGGATTACAGACATGAGCCACTGTGCCGGGCCTAAAGTACTTGGCTTAAAATATAAATATTTATTTCCAGTAGTTCTTAAGGCTAGAATTCTGAGGTGAGGAAGTCAGCATAGTTGGGTTCTTAGGGAGGGACCTCTTCCTGGTTATGGCCTTATATGGCCTTCCTTGGTGCATACAGGAAGAGAGGTAGCCCAAGTCTCTCTTCAATCCCATAATGGAGGCTCCACCCTCATGACCTCATCTAGACCTAATTATTTCCCAAAGATTCCAGCCTCTAATACCATCACCTTAAGAAATAGGGCTTCAATATATGAAAGAGAATTTAAGTCGAATGCGTAAGGTAAATATAACAAGTAGCAAAGCAAGGTCTTACAGCCAGGCTTCCTGAGTCTGAAATCCAGCTCTTAGATGCCTCACTCTGCAGCCTCTCACACAGCATCAGGATGAAAAACATCTCCACTTTGAGACTAAATTTGATTTTTGAAAAGACTGGCTTCATGTTTGCTCTATCTCAGCCTTCCATAACATACTGAGCTTACCATTCCCAAAACGGTAATGAACAAGTAACACATTTATAAAGTTAGTAATTCAATATATAATTTTCGGAAGGCTTTGTAAAAAGCTTTTGAAAATTTAATAATCAGTTGACTACCAGTTGAAGAAAACACATGCATTCTTTCTTTTTCTGTTTGAGTAATGTGGTCCATTTAAGACATAACATAGAATAAAGTCGAGCTTACATGTACACATAGATTAATAAAACACTGCAATAGGAAAACTATTCAATTAAATGAAGAGAATAGCATTATCTGAGACAGATAACAGAACGTATACACATGCGCCCTGAATTTCTGAATGTAATATTAAATTTCAACTTTGAACTGCAAAAATCTTAAATGTAGAAAAAAAATTGCAGGAATATTCACTCTACAAATTCAATTGTGCCATTTTTTACTTAAACACATAAATGACTATTGGGAGTACTTAAACATAATACACACACACACACACACACATGACACTTTGAAAAGTTACATCACTAAAAACAAACGAGCTATCAAGCCATGAAAAGACATGGAGGAAACTTAAATGCATATTACCTGTGAAGGAAACAATTCTGAAAGGCTATGTACTATATTCTCCCAAATAGTATATGATATTCTGGAAAAGACAAAACTATGGAGACGGTTGAAAAGTCACTGGTTGCCAATGGATGGGAAAGGGAACACAAGGATTTTAGGGCAATGAAACTATGCGGCTATTAAGAATGAAATGCCCAATTTTCTTAATTACTAAGTGTCACAGTTGATATCTCTGACTTTTCATTTTGATGCTTTTTTATTTTTTGTGGTGAAGGTACATCTTCATTCTTCCAAATGCATAATTTAGCTTGTGATTATCCTTCAAATGTTTTAGAGCAATTTTTGTAAAACCATGGATAAGTCAAAAATTTGTGTTATTTTTGGATATGAGTTCCATCATGGAACCAATGAAATACCAACAAAGTGTTTGTGATGGATGTTGCTAATGATAGTGCAGTATGTGGATGGTTTGAGAAGTTCCATTCCTACAATTTTTTTGTTTGGTTTTGTTTTGAGATAGAATCTCACTCTGTCTTTCTGAGTAGAATGCTGTGGTGTCATAGCTCACAGCAACCTCAAACTCTTGGGCTCAAGTAATCCTCTTGCCTCAGCCTCCCAAGTGCCTGGGAATACAGGCACTCACCACAATGCCTGGCTAGTTTTTCTATTTTTAGTAGAGGTGGTTCTTGCTGTTGCTCAGGCTAGTCTGGAACTCCTGAACTCAGACAATCCACTCAGCTCAGCCTCCCAGAATGGTAGGATTACAGGGTTGAGCCACCTCACCAGGTCCATTTCTGTGACTTTAATCTTGAAAATGAGCTATGTGGGTGACCTGAGACCAAGGTGGATAATGATGAGCTGAAACCTGCAGTGGAACTGAATCCATGTCAAACTATGCATGAATTAGCAGCAAGGTTTGCCATTACTATTTCAGCAAGAATGGACTATTTGAAATAAATCAGCAAGGTAAATACCTGGATAGATGAATACTGCATGAATTAAATGAGCATCAGAGGAGAAATGGTCTTGAAGCTTGCCTTTCTTTGCTGTCATGACATAAAAGCTCATTATTTCTTCGCTGTGTTGTTACATGTGATGAAAAATGGATTCTTTTTGATTACTGCAAGCATTTAACACAATGGCCGGATAAAGATGAAGTGTCAAGACATAGTCAAAACCGGAATATTCATCAAAAAAAGTTAATGTTGTCTGTTTTTTGGTCTTATCCATTATAGTTTCATGAAATCTGGTCAAGAGATTACAGCAGATGTCTGCTGCAATCAGTTGGATGAAATGATGTTTATGATTAAGCAGCTGACATTGTTCAACAGAGACAGGCCAATCCTCTTGCAAAACAATGCTCCACCATATGTTGTACAAACACCACTGCTCAAGCTGCAGAAACTGGACTTGGAAACTCTCTGTCATCTGCTGTATTTACCAGACCTTGCACCAACCAACCACCACTTCTTCCAGGGTTTGGACCACTTCTTGCAAGGATAAACATTAAATTCTCAACAGCTTCCCATGGAAGCTGAAGTGTGTAGTAATTAAGTCAATGTGGTATTTGCATAAAACCTATGTATACCCTCCCACATACCTTAAATCAACTCTACTTATAATACCTAATGCAAAGTAAAGGCTATATAAATATTTGTTATACTGTATTATTTAGGAAATAATGACAAAATTGTCTTTACATGTTTGGCATAGATGGAATTAAAAAAAAAATGGATCCGACATGTGGCATTCACAGATATGAGGGCTGATGGGATATTTAGATGATTAAACTGAAAGCCTGGCCTCTTGCTGCCTCTCTTCCAGTTACCATTTGTGGACCCTTGTTCTTGTCTTTATGAAATACTGAAAATTCTCTTTATTTCATGTATCTTACTGTTTAATTACCAGTAGCCAGGTTAGTTCATCCAGTACCCAACTTCACTGATCTTCAGATTCACAGCACCTGAAATCTATTAATACTACCATTTGTCTATTAAATTTTATGATTCATCATTATCATCTGTCTTTGCCTTTATCTCAGTTTACTTCCCATCTCTTAAAGACTTTTACTTACTTGACAAAATGCCACCTCTGGTTAAATTATCTAGCTATTCTGCCCAGTGTCCATGCAATTGAATACAGCTGGAGAAAAATCCGAACTTGCTGAACATTTAAACTTCAGTGACTACAAATATCACGTTGCCTCCTACTGGTATCCAGTAACCATAATTTATTTGCCTACTCCATTCACATTTCCAGGTTCCCAGATAGTGATTTCCAGCCTCTGTTTTCTACTTAGAGTGTAGACTTCATTTCCTTTTACTTATACACCACTCCTGACTTTCTCCCTTTCTTTCTCTTTCTCCCCCTCTCTCTCCTGTTGCTTCCTGGTTCATTTCATGAACATACAAACATTCTTTTATTCCACCTATCTTGTATTATGATATCCTGCTCTGCTCATAAATCTTATTACAGCTTTTTCCTTGCAGTTAAGTATTTAGGTAGGCAAATATTTTGGAAGGAAGTATCTCCATTTCACTTATGTGCAGGCTTAAATGCATCATTTAAAACAATAAGGAGAACACAAGATATTTATATTTGAAAATCTCTATGTCAAAGGAGAAATAATGAAAAACTATATTTTGTGAAATTATGCCCTGGCCCTCCCTTTTCATTACTACATCATAGCTGGAATGTAAGTTAAACAGCTGACTATTGCAAAAGCAAGGAAGAAGGAACAATTGGGCAATCTGCAGAAGTGTTTCCATATGTGTCCAAGATGCAATAGTAACAGGACAGCTCTTTTCTTCAAGCTAATAGGGACAGCTCCTTTAATCTAAAGAATATCATCAGCAGATGATGAGGATTCCAGCAGCAAGGCCAGATAATGCCATTAGTTCATGAAGGTTAAGGGTGAACAATAAGATCAAAACATGGTAAAGGATTTACTTCTAATCATGGTTCCTCCAGTTACATGGTGATGTTTAAAGACAGTTGGTCAAACAGATCATTTCCTGGAAAATGGTTCCTGTTTTTTTGACAGAACATTACTGGTTGCCTTGCAACCGACATATGAATATAATGATTTATAAACTCATTAATACCAATGTAATTAACCTTTTATGGAAAATGTTGGAGGAATCGCCAAACATAATTCAGCTAAAACTCTAGACATGCCTACATTTTTCATTTAATTTCTAAATTATTTTAGCTTTTCCATTACTCACACTTATTTAAAATCATGTAGTTTATTAGAAAGTACAACTCGGAATTTACAAACACAAAGAATATAAACTAATTGTATATACCCATCCTCTTATTTATCTGAAATTAAAAAAGGAAATTTATGCTCAACATTGAAATAAACAAGAAGACAGCCATTGAATGTGGCAGATACTACGTAGATTGTTAACAATGTTAAGACACTGCCTTGAACTTTCTCTCTTAAGTTTGAAGATGAAGCCAGATAGAACTGTTGATCAAACAGGTTGAAAATAGTTGACAAAACCACTCTGGTGCCCTGGTACTATTTCATGATTTAAAACAAAGCAATAGTCATTAGCCAAAGACAGAGAAGTGGTTTGGTTTCTGCTCAGAGAAGTGGAGGCAAAAAATGTAGATTTTTATCTATTTTAAGCATTCTTTCCTTCAACCTCAAGAAATTTAGCTGTGTCTACCAAATTTTCTGAATCAATGTAGCCAATTCAGGGAGGCTTTAGGACAGCAGTTCTCAACCTGTGGGTCCTGACCCACAGGAACTGTATTGAGGGGCCATGGCATTAGGAAGTTTGAGAATCACTACTCTAGAATAAGGCGGAGTTGATGGAGAATCAGAGATTTGGAGAGAAAGCAGGACTAGCTATCTACTCCTCATTTCCTTCAGGTTTCATATCAAATAATATATTTTACAGATAACTTAGGCACCGCTCCTGAAAAATTGTATAGGTGTTCCTATAGCAGTCCCAACTACTCAGGAGGCTGAGGCAAGAGGATCTCTTGAGACCAAGAGTTTGAGGTTGCTGTGAGATATTTTGCCATGCACTACTCAGGGCAAAAAAGTAAGACTCTGTCTCAATTTTAAAAAAAGAACTCATCTAATCTTTCATCTTTTTTAACAAATAAAGATACAAAGATTTCTATTTCAATACTCACATATGTTGCAGAAATTCTGCATGTCATATTGTCCTCTGAAATTGTCCAGTGTATTCTGGTGTGTTAGCAGAATATTCTATGAACACTGAATGTTCAATGAATATATTCATAGAACATATGAACATATGAACATAGAACATATGAACATATTCATATGAACATTAGAAAGAAAGCTTTCTAATGTTATATAACCTAATCCTCTCCCTTTTACTAACTTAACCGTAAGTACCCTTTATCATCTTGTGAGGTCATACTCAGGGAAGCGCTGACCTAATCTAATTCTTTTCTGATATTTGCATTCCAGAGAGAAAATTCTCTCTTACTGCTATCACATTCTCTCCCCAAATGCAGAAGAGATGTCCATTTCCCCTTGCCTTGTGGTAGGACATGACAGCCTGTCTTATGAA
This sequence comes from Otolemur garnettii, assembly GCF_000181295.1. Lineage (NCBI taxonomy): Eukaryota > Metazoa > Chordata > Mammalia > Primates > Galagidae > Otolemur > Otolemur garnettii. Next base: position 30,868,120 of record NW_003852403.1, read on the forward strand.
GGCATTTCAGCTCTGAAAAGAGAAAACAAGGAAAATGTCTCTAGTTTGAAAGTCATGCTTTTCTCAGACCCATTGTCCAAATCCTTATCCAGAGTTGGTTTACTGAGTGTAACAGATGGTGGTACCCATTATTTTTATTTGTTTCTTTGTTTGGTGGAGATAGTTTATTTTTTGTTTATTTGTTATTTTTGGCCTAGTAAGCTTTCTCATCTCCCTTCTCCTGGGAACAGAGCTTACTCTCACTACCAGAGAATCAGTTCTTAAACTGTGGTGTGCCCTTTCTTCCTGGCAGCTGTGATAAATTCAAGGTTGAGAGCATCACAGAAACAGGGCCCATCAGGGTCTTTCTGCAAGATGGGTACTGGGGAAGAGTAACTCTCCCTTTCTACAGAGCTTATTAAGCTGGAGCTGGAGGACATCTGTGGTTACCTGTCTGCTTAGCATAAGAAGAGAGCCCCAGAAGCCAGGTAGAAACAAGCTGTGGAGACAAGGAGAGTGTGGGCAAGGTGGGCTCCTGCTTTTCATCCCTGAGAAACTTGAGTTCCAAAGAACTTTGCTGATGTGAAGAACAAAAGTCCTCTTCCCAGCTCTGTAATCCATAAATAATTTTAATTAATTCCATTGAAATGTAACTTATGAACGGGGCACCCTTCTTTGTCAGGATCAGATTAGCAGTGCAGGACTTTGATTCAGAGCTCTTATATACAGAATTTAAATGTCAATCACATCTGTGATAAATTATTTCCGTGTTAAACCTACTTTTGCAGGGAAGAAAGTTTGTTTTTTCAGGCTTAAAATCAGGCAAAGTTTTCTATTAACTTAAAGCGTTGTGTATTCTACTATCTGAATCAGGTAGTCTAAGGTAATTGTTAAAAATTGTGGTTTCAATTGACCCAGAAATAGCAGGGGAAAAGTGTATTTCTCTGTAGAAACGTTGGATTTGGCTCATGTTGGCAGGGAGGGGGTTGTGAGAAATAGAGTTCTTTACTCTGACTTCTTTACAACATCCTTCATGAAACACTCTGTTACATGACATAGAAAAAAGTGTCCCCTTGCTCTGTGTGCCTTTCCTGTTTAGCAAAAGTCATCCTCAAAGATGTTATCAACTGAACAGAATGTTTTGTGTTTAGAGCTTTTGGTCAGTGAGTCAAATGTTGCAATGAAACTCACAATGATGGCTGTGCTGACCTAAAGTCCTGGAGGGCTACTCTTATCAGGTAAGAAGATAAACGGCAGAAGGCCATGATATGTGTGCTCTCGTTCTGATCGCTGTGCCCAGAGATGTACTTAGTTCTTGGGTTTCTTCCCACATGGCACCTCCTGCTGCAATTTATTGATGCCAGATGTTCTTTGTATCAGTAAGACTTGTAGCAATGTCTATTTAAAGTTAAATGGAGTAATTGAAGCCAGAGCATCATACTTTGAATGAAGTAAATCAAAGCACATCACAGTCATAAAAATGCAGACGAGGGAAAGCATGAATGAGAGAAATCCATTAGAAAAAGAAAGCCAGACTAATAGAGACCAAAAAGCTCTGATTAAAATTTATCATCTCACACGACACTGATAGAAATCAATTGGTTAACTGGTCAGAGCTCTGACGCCACAATTAGTGAGCTTGCTTCACCATATAAATTAGGCAGAAGTCTTTTGTCATAATGACCTCCTTCTCCATGACAGCTCATAGAAAACAATTCTTCACTTGAATTGCTGTTGGGATCAGATGCAAAAACTCTGGCTAATGATAAGAGACATGGACCTGAAGTCTAATCATTTTACCAACATAATGCTTTAGACAGAGGTTTTAACAAATCAAGGCTTAGCTAGTGATTGATGGTAGGAAATGGAGACATGTTTTAAAGTCTGATTTAAAAGAAAACTAAGACAGGAAGGACAGTGTGATTAGAAAGGCTCAAAGCAGACCATGAACCATGAGCATTAATAAATGTGGATTTTAATAGGTGCAGGTCCGGCGGCCAGCAGCCAGCAGCCAGCAGCCAGCAGCCAGCAAGAACTTAGACTGATTGAAAAGAAATGAGAACTTTTAGTATTCCTCTACTAAATTGGATCATCAGAGGCAAACATAAATATACCAAATTGTAGTAATTTAAAAGTATAGAAATCAAAGATATTAAGACTAAAATTATAACATGCAAGCCTGGCTGGATAATATTTTAAAGAAGTCAATTGATGTTTTCCTTTTTAACTATATTTTTTTCCAGGCATCTTTCCCTATATGTTGCTGTACACAGGCAAGAACTTGGCTCTGCATTCACCACTTCAATGAAGGGATGTGTCAGGACACAACGCAGAAAGGGCCTACCAAGCTCTGCCTTTTGTACTCCAAAAGCATAAATTCTTTTGGAAAAATATTAAGGATTTAGAATATAATGCATAGGAAAATCAAAGGAAAGAAAGTGAGGTTTCGTGCCTATTTCCACCCAGACCAGAAAAAGAATCCCCTGGGTGGCAGAGAGAAGAGGAGAGATGAGATGGGGAATAATGAACAAGGGAAAATGGAGGTCTTTGAGACAGTGGCCCTGTGGCTGATTCCATAGCAAGACACTCAGAGTGTGATTAGAGGAAGGCAGCAAAGCATCAGGGAGAATAAAGAACATCTGGGTAATGGGTCAGGCAGACGGAGTCCTGGACAGACAGAGAGCTTCCATTGCCTCAATCACAGAGCAGAAGCTGCAGAATGATGTCCATGCTCAGTCTGGCTCTAGCATAGATCAGAGATGCCAACAGCCTTGAAGGAGCCTTAAGAACAAGAAGGTTGCCTCAAGAAGGATCTGTGTAAGTGAATGTCTAAAGATTAAATAGAAAAAGGTAGGTCTTTGAGGATTTTCCCTTGGATAGATGACTTGGGGGCCATATATGGCATAATATCAGCACCATGTAAGTCCCTGGGAACTTAGGAACAACCCTCCAACACGTCTGCAAAACAATTTGAAATAAAAATTGAGTTATTGGTTGAAAAATAAATCATGCATATGGGCTTAAGGACTCATATTTCTAACATAAAAGTATTTTTGAGTGCATTTGAGTAGAAAAATATACACAAAATGGGATGAGGCATATACAACTCCTAGAGTCTATGTAGTCTCACCTATAGAGATAGGTGACTGGCACTTAATCTCCTTTGCTTTCCTGGCGATTTTCAGCCAATCTAGCCCCTGGGACTGATCATTCTGACATATAACTCCATCAAACAACCATCTGTTCCATTATTGCAGCCAGGGAAGTTTCAGGCAAATCAACCAAAGAAAGTTGTTTTGCCTTTATAATACCTGTGAGAGTCTTGTCTCCATAGCTGCTTCCCATCTGTAGCCAGGAGGAGGTAGAGTGTGTTACCGGGAGGCACATGGTACGGCACGGTGGAGACTAAGAAGGTGAGGAACCATGTCAAGCCACTTAAAATTTTAAAACAATGAAAAGGTAAGATGACACATCTCTCAGGTTTTTTGAAGGAATTACAAAATATACTAGGAAAACTAGGACTAGGGACATTATTTTGAAATTCCTCCTACTAGTTCAATAGAAGAAAATATTTTTATTTACTTATTTTTATTTTTTTTTTTTTGAGACCGAGTCACTTTGTCATCTTTGGTAGGCTGCCATGTAGTGATAGCTCACAGCAACCTCAGATGCTTGGGCTCAAGTGATCCTCTTGCCTCAGTCTCTCAAGTAGCTGGGACTACAGGAACCCACTACAACGTGCAGCTATTTTTTTTAGAGACCGTTCTTACTCAGGCTGGTCTTGATTTCTTGAGGTCAAGCAATCCATCCATCTTGGCCTCCCAAAATGCTGACATTACAGGCATAAGCTGCCATGCCTGGTATATTTTATTCATCTTTGATGGAGTCAAGCTGGATGTCTTCATAAAATTAAAGGGGCAGACAAAATTTCAAAAGAAAGCAGGGAAAATGAAGTGAGACCCAGTGTGGGGGAAAAAAAAGTTAAATTCTACATGTATGGACGCTCTGTATAAGAATTTAAGAGAAACATAGAAAATAACCTTATGGCCTTCTGATAAAAAAGAATTTCTGAAACAAAATGTAATAATTACAAGTCATTAAGAAAAAAATGAATAACTTTTGTTTATTTAACTTCAAAAATTTTAAAAAGCATATTTAAAGATAAAGGGAAGCTATTGATTAGGAGGCTATATTTAAAGAATATACAGAATACCAAAGATTAATTCCCCAAATATGCTAAAAAAAAGTTACACATACACCTGCACAGTGAAATATTATTATTATTATTTTATGTTTGTTTGTTTGTTTGTTTGTTTGTTTCAGTTTGGGGCCAGGGCTGGGTTTGAACCTGCCACCTCCAGCACATGGGGTCAGCGCCCTACTCCTTTGAGCCACGGGTGCTGCCCCACAGTGAAATAATATTTTACATACACACAAGACTAGTTAAATTTACCAAGTCTGTTAATACCAAGTTCAGATGAGGATATGAAGAAAACGGAGCTCATGCTGGTGAGAATGTAAGCAAATAGAACAATATGGAGGATAATCTCTCCAAGTCTTGCATAATTAAAAATATATATTTGCTGTGTGCCCAAAGTCCTACTTCTCAGCAGATAACCTATAAAAATAGTTCATTACAGACAGCATTACTTTTACTAGCAATATATTAGATAACTTTCATATCATCGATAGAGGAATACAATATGCAAGATGTGGTAATGCTAGGGAATAGTTACAGTAATGGGCAAGCTTGCAATCTTTCACAGTCGTTAGTCTTCAAAAATATAATCTTTTATTAAAAAGGCAAGTTTCAGAATAATCTATGTAGCATAATACACTTATGTGTTTTTTAAATATTTTGTAGTTTTTAGGATGAGGAACAAAGGGAACACTATCTGTGAAGAAACTTGAAATTTCTCTTATTATTTCAAATAGAAGAAAACTATTCTCTCTCTTTTTTTTTGAGAAAGTGTGTCACTTTATCACCCTTGCCCTTGGTAGAGTACCATGGAGTCACAGAAACCTCCAACTCTTGGGCTCAAGTGATCCTCTTGCCTCAGCCTTGATGAAAATACAATCAAATATTACAAAGTGTTAATTTTGGACAACCATTATTGTTTTTCTTTGTATTTTTTATGTTTATTAAAATTAAAAAGTAGAAAAACAGGAAAGACTGAAAATATGTGTTTCCATTTTATAAAATGTTTGAGATAGTGTTGAAAGGCAAGACTTAAAATTTAACAGATTCCAATGAGCATCAATATTCATACACTTTTTATATTGGACCAACTTTCATGTATCAAGGTAAGAACTCAATTTTGAATGTCTTGGGACAGTACAGGTGTTAACAGGTTACTTACTTCTTGAGTTATTTTACTAATCTACTCCTTAAGTTCCTCAATTCATCCTAAATTCCAAAATAAACACAATTTCAATTATCTCATTTAAATATAAAAATCACACCTTGCTAGGTTGGTAGAAAAAGGATTCAAAGTAAAGACTTTTTTTAGTCTTAGGAAAATAGTGTTCATTATATTCAGGAGCAGATGCTGAGTAATTACTTGTTTTAATACTGTGACGTTATCTACACTGCATAAGAAAGGCATTGAATGCATGAAGACTTTGGTGGTGGGAGAGAGAAAATATGCAAGTAGGGAACAAATGCAATTACAGGATGGTTATATTAGTTTCCTATGGTGCCAAAATAAAACACTATAAATGGAATTTTATTATTTCAGTGCTGGAGGCTAGCAGTCAAAAATCAAGTTATTGTCAGGGCTAATTCCTTCTGAGGATTCTGATGCAGAATCCTGTCTTAGTTTCTGGTAATGGCCTTGACATTCCTTGGTCATAGATGCAACACTCCAATCTCCGCCTCCATCTTCTCATAGCTTTATTCCCACGTGTCTATAGTCTGTGTCCAAATTTCCCTCACCCTGTAAGGACACCAGTCATATTGGGTGGTGATTAATGGTCTCCTATTACAGATATCAACTGATTAATCTGGAAGTCCCTACTTCCAAAAAAGGAAATTCATATTCGTAAGTACTAGAGGTTAGGACTTCACAGGAGAGAATTTGGGTGAACAGAAATCAGTCAGTAATAATGATATAGTTCAGAGTCCCTGAAAAAGGTAATAATCATTTCTAGTGCTAAAGAAATCTTATTCAAAGAAGTGAGACCTGACCTGGAGATGGAAAGGAGAATTTTTACCACAGAGAACATTCCAAATAAGAGAAATTGAGTGTGATAAATGACACCATAACAAAAATCTGTGCTTAAAAGAATCAATTTCTTGCTTAGAATTTTCAGTGGTCATAAGATCATTAGCAATAATGTGATCCAGCTTCTCCACTCAATCTTTCATTTAATAATTCATCCAATCAATAAATATGGTCAAGTTTGTTGATATTGGATCCTACATTATCAAGTGTAGGCACTGTTGAGTACAGGAGGCATAATACTGTCACATAAGGTGACACAGAGCATCTGTCCTCACGGAGGAGACAGAGTTAATAAAAGAATCACACAAATAAGTATGTGTATAAAGTTTGTCGACAAATATTGGGATAGAAAAATGCCCAGAGCTAGGACAGCATAAAAAAGGCTCTTTTGGTCTAGTCAAGGTATCAATATTTCCCTGAGGAAGTGACAATTCATTCCACGTATGAAGGTAGATAAAGTTCACAAGTCCAACAAGAGAAAAATTCAGCTCTGCAAAGAGAAGAAAAAGCAAATACCCTGGCAGGGACAAGCTTGGTAAGACCAAGTGCCCAGGGAAAGCTATGATGGCTTAGGCAGAGAGGACAAGAATAGGCTTGGTGGGAGGTGAAGCCGGAGCCACAGCAAGGGGCCAGAGCTGCAGGGTCATTTATAAGGCTAGGTCCTTGTACTCCAGATTTCAACTCAAGTTTTACCTTCTCTGAGATAATTTTTGGATCATTGATTCAAAATAATTAATATCTAACCTTGAAACTCAGTTAGTTTCTATTTTCTTGGCTTGTTGTTATGAACATACCTATATAATTTATCATTATTTTTATCTACTTTACACCCTGAAAGTGAGTTCTCTTAGAGAGAAATTTTATCCTTTTTGTTTAATGATGCATCCTCATTCCTTCATGTAGTACCAGAGATACACAGATGTTCAACAAATATTACGTAAATAAATAGATAAATACATACAGTGTTCATTAAAGCAGTAAGGATAAAAATGTGAGAAAGATAAACAAAAACAGTTATGAAGTCGCCTAAACTTTTCATCAAAATAAATGATGACTTCGAAAACATTCACTTTAGAAAAATGTTTATTTGTGGGTAAAGTTAATAAAAACTTACAGTATCTTTTTAATCCCAAGTTAACCTTTAGGAATCATATTATAATAATTTTTTCCTAGAAAAATAAGTCTTCACTTTCCAAAGGAATGAAATAAGGGCAGTTGAAATCTTGTTCAGAAGATGCCTTTAAGGAGGTAATGATGTCACACTTTCTGTAATGAAATAAGGTGTAGAAAACATATCTGACCACCTAATTAGTAGAGTTTGTATATTAAAAAATTTTAATTAGATTATCTTCATTTTTAAACTTAAAATAAAGCTGCTCTTTATAATTAATCAATAAAAAAGCCAATTGTGAATTTTGTCTGACATAAACTAAAACTAAGTAGATCATTTCAATTTGAATGTTCTTTTCCCATTGTTACTCTGTAAAACTACTTGAAATAAAGAATTATAAATAGATTTCACATGTCTGCATAACATGTGTTCAACTTCTGATTTGCCTAAAGTGTAGTGTTCTATTGATTACTGCAATCATTTCTTTATTTTTATTATTTATTTTTTAATCAATCACGAGTATCTCTAATGCTGGTAGCTTTTCATAATTGAGTAACAAGTCTTACAGAACAGCTCCAATGTCCCCAAGAGTGTGTAATAGAGGTATATGTAAACAAAATACAGTTGGCATTGTTTTTTTCAGTTCATAGTCCCATGTTAGAACCAATCAGTGGTCAAGAGCACGAATTCTACAATAAGTAAGAATGTCGTTCATAATACTTCCTTTCTATCCTTTTAATGTTTGTAAGATCTGAAGAAAAGTCCCTTCTTTCATTTCTGATGTTGATTATTTCTCTCTCTGTTGATCATTCTGGATAAATCTTTTTGAATAATCAATTTGTAGACTTACTAATTTTCTATACTGTTTTACAGATTGCTTTCATTTAGATAACACTGATGTCCTAAGGATGAGACCCTAACCAAATAAAGCCTGGGAAATCCGATACATTTTCTTAGATGTTGTTGCACTTGAACATGCATATACAAGTAAGCTGAGGTGACTGCCACCATTTTGTCACCACATGCAAGAGTTGGATGTTGATAAGAACCAATTCACAGAGGCAGTTTCCCTTTAGAGATTAAGAAATCTGGACCTTGGTATATCTTTTGCGTCCAAATCAAAATAAGTTTACAATCTCCCTTTGGACAGTTATATAAAGTAATACATTTCCTTTCCAATTAAGGCTTTATGATGTGCAGCGTGTTTGTGTGTGTGTGTGATCTACAATTGAAAGAATCCTCACTATACAATATACTTTGCAGCATGGAAATGGGACAAGTGTAGTAATCCTGACAAAAAAAAAAATCTGTATACAATAGGCCTTAAAAGCAATAACTCTTAGTCAAGATGGTACAGTAAGTTGACATAGGAATTCTGCCCACTTACCTAATCTATCGTCAATATGCACTCACACTCTACAAATGTAAATAAATACTTGATGGACAGGCACAGTGGCTCAAGTTTGTAGTCCTAGCACTTTGGGGGCTGAGGTAGAAGGATCTCTTGAGCACAAAAATTTGGTGTGTGACAAGGAGTCATGATCAGGGGACTACATTCCAGCCTGGGTGATAGAGTGAGACCCTGTCTCTAATGAAAAAAATAAACCACTCAGTAAATTTCTTTTAAAATTTAAAATAGATAAATACATATAAATTCAAGAGCAAAAAATAAAAAAGGAGAACTTCAGTTTATGAAAGAAAAAGTAGAAAATAGAAGGTCCAAAAGTATATACATTCTCAACAATATTATGACTGATGATTATTCCCAGAATAGGAAATAATAATAATTAACAACTATGTAGTACATATTATGTTGCAGAAATCATTCTAACCACCTTATTATATCAAATTATTAAATCTCTCCATGAACCTGTGATGTTATATACGATTATTATCCCTCATTTTGAAGGAATTGAAGTAGAGAAGGGTAAACTAATTTATATAAGATTACATAGCTGTTAAGTGGCATAAAAGGAAAAAAAGAAAGCTCTGCCCAATCTGTGAATAAGAACTAGAAATTCTCTATCCTCCTACTCTATAAGGGAAGCAAGAATCAACTGGACTACCTGGAATTATGATCAAAAACAGCTTTATCCTTCCACCAAATCTGCCCTTAGTTAAAATAAATTCAGAAGCCTTAGCTTTCCAGGAATAAGGATAAATAATTAGATGCAGAAAAACCCTGAGAAGAAAGACTAACATAGAGACCAGGCTGAGCTGTTGTACCCATTGGTTAGGAGAGATTCCACAGCTCAAGGTATGGTAAGACTCCAGCAGAGATAACCTCCATGTAAGACAAGCTAAAGGCAGAAGTTATAAAACATGAGAAACAGTCTACCATCAAGAAATATAATCCATAGATCTACCAAGGGGAGGAATTCATACCTGAGGAATCAGCGATAATAAAGCAATCTTAAAACAACTTCCAAAAAGTATGTTTGAATTGTTCAAAGAGATAAAAAAAAAATTGCCCAATTTTTCAGCCTTCCCACTGTGCCCCTCGTTACGTTCTATGTGATATGTTTAGTTAAACTCAACAACTCTATGAAGTAAATATGTAATTTTATCTTTAATTTAATGTGAGGAATAACAGAGCTGAAGTGATCTGGCATCATATTTCTAGCTGATGAAGAAGTCAAGATTCAATTCAGTCAGTCTAGCTCCAGAGGCACTTTTTGACTAGAGGAATCTAAAACATATCACTGCCATAAGGTCTTAAATTGTCTACAACCACTCCATCGATGGAGTCCACATCCACTCAATTTATCATTTAATTATCAATTTGTTTTTTATCATTTAATTATCGATTTATTGTTTAATCCATATCAGTAAGAACCCTGGGGACATATTTGTAAGAGACTAAAGTTGCACTTAAGAAGGTTGCAGTTTAGAACAGATTTAGAAAGATAAGATAACACATTTAAAGTGTCATATGGTATGATAAACAATTCAGAAGTGAATGCTTCTGAATTAAACTTATAAGTTAAGTTATTCAAACCACAGCTTCTTAGAAGAAAGTGGTTGTCTAGAAGAAGAAGAAGGAACATGTTTGTGGAAGAAGACACGTATGGCAACATAGGAGCTACTAATGGAACCAAGAACGAAAGAACAAAATTCATTCCCTGATTGGCCATAGTAGTAAAGATAAAGCAAAAACATGTCAACTATAAGAAATGGCCCATACAAGAGGACCCATTTTCAGAAATATATTTTAATTTTAATTAAAGGTTACCCGCACACACATGAAAATAAGTACTATGGAGTGGGAGGAAGAAAGGGAGGGGAGAAGGGAGGGAGAGAAGAAGAGTGAGAAGGGAGAAGAGGGAAGAGGAAAAGAGGGAGAGAAAGAAACAGTGGAAAAGAGGGAGAAGGGAAGGAGGCAGGGAGAGAGAGGATGGACTAAAGGAAGGAAGAAAAGAAAAATGTTCTCTCAGAGAGAAACATTGAATACAAAAGGCCCTTGAATTCAGTGGAAGACGTGTGCCACTTTAATAGCTTTCTCACTGTAGCACACTGAATATTTTCATGATCAACCAATTTCTTTTTTGCAAGCTGGAATAAATTACGAAGAATTTAAGTCCTTAGATGAAGCAGCTTGGGAGACGTATCAATCATGCAGGAGCTCTGCCTTCCTCATCTACCTCTCCAAGAACTTAAGGGATCATTATCTCAAGATACACTGCTAGGCACATTCTAGTCTTAGAGACCAAAAGACCTTATAATTTATAGTAAATAATGAAAGTTTTGTGCATTATTTTATCTTCTACTTAGGGACATCATTTCTGCATACTTGTTTTCTTCTCCAGGAAAGGAGATCAATGACTGCTCCATCACCCTGCTCATTCTGCTTTAGGGGAGGTAGCGTGAACTCTCTGATTGGTGAATTTGGGTAGGACAAACCAGTCATCCTTTACTCTTCATTGGATCACCTTCCATAAAGTTTCAGTTATTCCTCCAAGGTAGGCTCTCTCTTTACTGGGAGGGAAAGCCATCCCTGTCCAGCTTTGTCATGTCTGTATGAGTAAGCCTAGACGCTTGTCCATGGATATAGGTGTGTCTTCCAATCTCATCTTTATCCATAAAAGCAATGATATTTTGATATCCATTTCGTGTCTATGTTGTAATATTTCTCAAATTGATAAAAAATACAGGTGGGAAAGAAGGATGATATTTATGTTATACTCTCTAGTTTATCCCAGCACTGTCCAATATTTTGCAGTGGTACAGATGTTCTGTAACATATCCTGCCTTATTTGGTGGCTATTGAACTTATGAAATGAAACCAATTATACTAAAGAATTGAATTTTTCATTGATCTTAGTTGCAATTAATCTAAATTTAAATCTAAATCTAGTGGCTATCCTGTTATATAGCAAACGTCAGATGAGAATGCCTCTCTTTCACACTATTGCTTTCTTTTTCATCCTGAGCCACACAGAATACATATCATGACCAATAAGGCTAAGTAAGGAATTCTGTCTTGACTTTAGCCCTACTGAGTGTGTCAGGAAGACATATGTATGGGTGTTGAAGGAATTGTTAATAAAATGTATGAGATCACCACCGAGGGAATGAAAACATTGGGCAGCCTATAATTGAACACTAGCTAATAGGGATCTTGCTGTAAATCTCTGTAAGAATAAGACAGATATCACCTGCTTTATAACCTGGCTTGGAGTTTTAATTAGTTCGGTTGCCAGAAGACAAACAGACTCTGCCAACAATAGAAATGAGATGTTACTGATATAAAAGTCCCATTGTTATATTTTTCACCATAATTTTTTTCCCTAGGTCTATGTCTGGAACAGTTTTCTTACATTTCCTCCTATAATAGAATTTTTATGCTTTCATGCCTTATTTTTAAGTCTTTTATCTATCTGGAATTATTTTTTGTATATTGCAAGTGATAAGGGTTCTGCTTCATTCTTCTGGATGTGGCTATCCAATTTTCCCAGCACTGCTTATGGAATAGCACACCCTTTCCCAGTGTACATATGTTTTTGTTTTCTTCATTGAAGATCAGTTGGTCATAGCTGTATGGTTTTATTCCTAGAATTGTTAATCTGTTCCAATGGTCTATGTCTCTACTTTTTCATCAGTACCATGCCGTTTGGGTTACCGTAATCTTATACTATAATTTGAAATCAGATAATGTGACACCTTAGATCTTTTTCCTTAATATTGTTTTGTGTTTTAGTTATTTGGGCTCTTTTTTTTTTCTTTTTTTGTTCCAAATGAATCTTAGGACTATTTTTTTCTAGATCTCTGATATAAGATTTATTTGTTTGTGTTATCTAAAATTTCTTTCATTAGTGTTTTGTATTTCCTCTTGTAGAGATCTTGTCCCTCCTTGGTTAAGTATATTCATAAGTATTGTATTTTCTTTGTAGCTGTTGTAAATGGTATTGAGTCCTTGATTTGACTCTTAGCTTGACCGTTATTAGTATAGGCTAATGATTTGTGAAAGGCTACTGATTTGTGTACATTGATTTTGTAACCTGAAACTTTGTTGGATTTATTTATCAATTCTAGGAGTCTTTTGGTGGAGTCTTAAGTATTTTATAGATATAAGATTAAATCATTAGCAAACAGGTAGAATTTGATCTTATTTTTCCCTAATGCCCTAAATAAATCTTTCATTTCTTTAAGTTTCATTATATCTTTTATTAAATTGTCTACCTCTTTAATAACTTTTACATTTTATTCATTTATGTCCTGATTTTGGGGGGGGTGATTTTTTTGTGTTGGTTTTCAACTTTTTCATCAATCCTATTCACCTTATTTGGCATCCACATTCTGAACTTCAAATCTATTTCAATAATTTCCTTTGGGTTGGGGTCCATTGTTGTAACTGTATTGTAATCCTTTGTGGATATTGAACTAACTTGTTTTTTCCTGTTACTAGAGTTATTTTGCTACTTTCTTCTCATCTGAAACCTGTTTTTAGTTCAGAGCAAGAAGGTTTTCAGTGTCCAATTCTCCTTTTCTGGGAATGCTCCTACTTAGTGAGGGAAAGGAGAGGTCCCTAAACGGTGCATTTGTGTCCTACTCCAGAAGCTATGGAGGGACCGATACACTGAAAGACTTTAACATAGCTGTTCTGCACTGTTACATCACCCTGTAGTTATCACAGTCCAAGAGGGTGCTGAGGGGTCTCCATGTAGAGTGGTAGGTTGGTCACCAGGCAGCTGTGTGGACCATAGGTGTGGTGCCAAACAGCACACAACTGTAGGGACAAGGCCTCTGGGTAGTACAAGGAACCATAGGGCTGGGCCACTGAGCAGCTGGGCTCTTTCCCACTGAGGCTGCTGCTGTGGGACTTTTCATGTTAGATAAGCACCTTCTCTGTTCGAATCCATCCTGTGGAGTAGAGGGTTCAGCTCCCAGTCATGGGGTATATGAGGCATATGAGAGCAGCTGTTCTCCCTTCTCCTCCCCCAGCCTGGCAGTGCCAATGTGAAGGCAGCTGCAGCAAAGCCAGCCCCTGTGCTGACTAGGTGCTCTGGATCCTGGAGCTCAGAATGGCATCAGTTATAGCAGTCCAGGAACAGAAGCAAATGGGTGCCTGTTCTGCCTACGCTCCAGTGCAATGTTACTGAAGTCTCCAAGCAGCACCCCAATCAGTATGGAGGCTTGATGAGTGGTGGGGTCCTCTCACAGCTCCAGTCACAGTGTCTGCAAGGGAGCATAGAGCTCCAGGCTTCTCTCCTCTGAGCCTTCTCCGTGTGTGCCCCAGGTACCTTCCGACCTTACTGAGTGGATCACACTATCTCTCTCTCCTTCCTTTTAGTGTCTCTCATCACTTCTCTGAAGATTCTCAGTGTTCTGTCCAAGAAGGTCTTCCATAGGTGGGCATCCACATGCAACTTTTAATCCTTTCCTTGAGAACAGCATGTGTGGGCTGCTTCCAGGATGGCATCTTGGCACCAAAACTATTCCTTTTATATAGATGAGAAAACTGCAGTTCATAGAAGCTAAGGAATATGCAAGGTGTTAGAAGGAATGGAAAGTGCTTTTGTACTAAAACATTCCACTTCTACTTGCAATTACACTGTCAATATTTCTTAGAAGGACTTTTTATTAGGTAGAAACTAGGAGAATTTTAACAGATATCACGACTTATAGCTTGAGTCTCCCTTGAACAAAAAGTTCTTTTAGAGATTTCTTTATGCAACAATTAGACTATAGTTGTTGTTTTTTTTTTTTTTTTCTTTTGGTGTGTATTGCTGCCTTTAACATGGAAGGGCTTAGACTAGGGTGATCAGATTTGAACATCTGTAAGGCGGGATAACATGGTGGGGGGCGGGGTGGGGGCGGAGCAGGGGCAGGGGCGGGGCAGGGGCGGGGCAAGGGACCGGGTTGGGCAGGGCCTGACAACAAAGCAAACTTTGATAAGCAGTTCTCGATAATCACTTCTCAGCAATTATTTGTTATTATAGTTTAACATTATAAAATTAACAAAAATAATATAAAACTCATATTCTGGTGAAACAGCCACATGGTGGCTGAAAACCGTATATTCCCTTACTGTTCTCCAGCCCGTTCGTGCATTCTTTCCAAAAATCGGGACTTTTTTAAAACGCAGTGGGCCTCCCACAAACTGTTGAAAAGCTGGACTGTCCCGCCAAAATAGGGACGTCTGGTCACCCTAGCTTAGACCCTTTTTCTCATTTTCAGGTACGTTTATCCTTTATGGTATTAACCTTAGAAAAGTAAATGTAAATTTTTATTAAAGTTCAGATATTTCTAAAGGTAGATTTTGGGTCAAGAGCATTGGCATTAGCCCAAGTATCTCTTAATTTGTTTGTCTTTGAAAGAAAGAAGAGGTTGCTGATGAAATACTATGTAATTTTTATTTTAATTAAATGGTTATGGAGATGGAGTGGTTATGGAGTGGGTGCTGCCTAAAGTTTCACAGTCTGTGAGTGTCTAGACAAACAAGGAGAATGGGAATGACTTTAACAACACATGGAGGAAAGAAATCAGCATCAGTGATAAAAACAAATCAATCACTTAAGTGCTCAAACATATGGAATTCACCTTTTTCTGGAAGAGAAGAGATCCATGTTGGTAGAGACCCATGTTTAGTACTATTTCAATGTTTGCATTTAATTTTTTTTCTTAAGACAGAGTCTCACTCTGTTGCCCCAGGCTACAGTGCCATGGCATCACAGCTCACCAGAACCTCAAACTACTGGGCATAAGGGATCCTCTTGCCTCAGCCTCCCAAGTAGCTGGGACTACAGTGTGTGGCACCACGTCCAGATAATTTTTCTACTTTTAGTACAGATGATGTCTCACTTTTATGTAGTGTTTTCTTGAACTCCTGAGCTCAAGCAATTCCCTTGCCTCAGCCTCCCCAGAGTGCTAAGATTACAGACATGAGCTACCTTGCCTGGCCTGCATTGTAAAATTTTTGTTTCAAAATTTTTGTTTTCTCTAAATGTCTCAGAATAATGATAACAATAAGTAATATTTGTTAGACATTTACTATAATATATTTGAGCCACCATGATTAACACTTTATAGTGTTAGGTTGTCCCATCTCAACCTTTGCAACAAAGTATTAGCCAGGTGTCATTATCCCTATTTGGTATCTGAAGAAACTGAGGCTAAGAAGAATGAAATGCCTTGCTCCAGATCACCAGAGAGTAAGTGGAAATGTTAGGAATTATATTCATAGGGTCTGAATCTATGGCAACTATTCTGAATTACTGCATTCCTGTACTGTTTCCTTTAACTTTACTTTTGAGAGCACGAACTATCCATTCTGGTTTAATTCAATCTGAGGAATACTTGCATGACCTTTGCTCTACCACTCTGTTACCTTTGCAAACTTGTTTTAAGATATAGTTATCTATGTTTCATAGTTCAGCCTAGATGGCATCCTGAATGTCCCTGCCATCATCTCCTGACATGTCCCTCTAAATATCTGACCATCTAGCTTATCACAGTTATTACTGATAACAACAAAACAGTGCCCGTTACTATATAACTATTGAAATAAATCACAGTTCATCCACAAAAGACATGTACGTCTTGAAAATTATGTTGTATAAGAGTAGTTATTGACATGAAAATCATTTGACACTATTTTCATGTTACGTAGCAAAATGTTTTGTATTATCCCTTTTGGTGAAGAAATATGTAAAAATGTTAACATCGGTTACTTTCATCTAATAGAATTGCCCATTGTATTTGTATTTTTGTCTGAAATTTTCTAATTTTATACAGAATTTGCATTGATTCTATGACAAGAAATTATATCTTTACAAACAATAAAAAATTGTCAGTATTATATCAATTTCACTGTATTAAAATTTTGGCAGGTGATGGTGATCCCCATCAAATCTAAATTCCTCTGAACACTTAATTCCTCTGCCATGGATGTGGCATGTATATGGACATTTTTTCCTGTTTTTTTTTTTTTTTTTGCTAAATCATAACTGTGTACATTAATGCATTTATGGGGTACAATGTGCTGATTTTATATACAATTTAAAATGCTTACATCAAACTGGTTAACATAGCCTTCACCTCACTTACTTAACTATTGTGTTAAGACATTTATACTCTACTCTTAATAGATTTCACATATACTCTTGCAATATGAACCATAGGTGAGGTCTCACCAATTACCCTCCCTCCACTTGGCCTCCCCACTTCCTTTCCCTCTTCCCTATTTCATCCTGGGCTATAGTTGTGTTTTATTTTTCATATGGAAGTGTGGGTGATTATATATTGGTTTCATAATATTACATTTGATACTGAGTACATTGGATACTTTTTCTTCCATTCTTGAGATACCTTAAGAAGAAGAACATGTTCCAGCTCCATCCATGTAAACATAAAACAGGTAAAGTCTCTGTATTTTTTAAGGCTGTATAATAGTACATGGTATACATATACCACAGTTTATCAATCCCTTCATGGGTTGATGGGCACTTGGGATCGTCCATGACTTAGCAATTATAAATTGGGCTTCAGTAAACATTCTGGTGCAGATATCTTTGTAGTAAAATGATTTTTGATCATCTGGATATATACCTAGTAGACGTATGGCAGAATTGAATGGCAAGTCTACTTTTAGTTCCCTAAGTGTTCTCCAAACTTCTCTCCAAAAGGAACATATTAGCTTGTATTCCTACCATATATGGACATGTTTATAATTATTTTATATATATGTTTAACTCTACAGAATAAGAAGAAAAATTAAAAAGACACAGTTATACATGCTGTTCTTATACCCAACTTGAAACAGAATATTAAAATTCCAACTAGAGGTGGTGCCTGTGGCTCAGTGAGTAGAGCACTGGCCCCATATACTGAGTGTGGTGGGTTCAAACCCAGCCCCAACCAAACTGCAACAAACAACGACAAAAACAAAAACAAAAACAAAAAACAGTAGCGCTCTCTAGAATTTCTTTAGGACAGGATGGAAAAGAGCAGATATTTTTAAATTCTAGTTAGAAATTACAAATCAAGATTCCCTGGTTCCTAGTTAACCTCACACATTTACTAACCCCCTGCTTATCATCAATTCATTTACATAATTATTAAATATGTAAATATTTATATATTTTAAAATATATTCCATATTAGTATATAAGTATAAATACATTTACATATAAATATGACATATATTTGTATATTTATATATTAATAAATTAAGTAATCATTTACATATTATATTTACACATAAATATTTATTTAAATATATTTATATGAATATAAAGTTTAACTATGAAGGTGTAAATACATTTATATATTTTATATATTTATAGTATTTCATATATGTTAGAGTATAGTAAGCTTTATTGAGATAGCCCCTTAGTATAGGAGGAATTTACAATTTTAACAACATGAAGGGAAAACAATGAAATGATGAGGCTCTAAAGAAAAAATAACACTTAGAGCAATTATTGTATATCTGGACTCATGAAAACCCAGGCAAGGAGAAGAAAGAGTTTGTGAGACAGAAAAAGTCAGTACAGCTGGAGGGGAAAGCAGTAGGGGAACTGGACTGAACAAGTGCTGGGGAGGCAGCTTGTCAGCCAAGGAGAGAGTTTAGATTTACTCTTTTCTTAGTTGGAAGCAGTTGATGATTTTTAATAAGATTGGCTTTTCCTTCCAAAAGAGTATTCTTGGCATAGAGAGAGGACAGATTGGAGAGAAACAAGAAGAGATAAGGATAATTTGTTTAGGAGGTTACTGAGAAGTTGGGGTGAGAAATGGCCCCTTGACCAGGAAGACAGTGGACGTGAAGCAAAATGAATGGATTTGAAAAATATTTAGGAAGCAAAATGCAAAGAGATTGAAAGGTGAAAAAGAAGGAGGTTTAATGGATGACTTGGATTATGACCTTCAGAGAATAGAGAACATTGCAGGGAAAAAAAGACTAAGGAATTCTCAAGAATCATAAATCTGAGGCCAGGCATGGTGGCTCACGCCTGTAATCCTAGCACTCTGGGAGATCAAAGTGGGTAGATTGCCTGAGCTCACAAGTTTGAGACCAGTCTGCGCTAGAGCAAGACCCCATCTCTAAAAATAGTGAGACATTGTGGCAGGTGCCTGTAGTCTCAGTCACTTGGAAAACTGAGGCAAGAGAATTGCTTGAGCCCCAGAGTTTGAAGTTGTTGTGAGCTATGATGCCATGGCACTCTACCAGGGGTGACAAAGTGAGACTCTGTCTCAAAAAATAAATAAATAAATAAAAATAGGAAAACTAGCCAAGTGTTCTGGTGGGTGCCTGTGGTACCAGCTACTCAAGAGGCTGAGGTAAGGATATCACAGGAGCCCAGGATTTGAAGGTTGCTGTGAGCTATGATGCCACAGCACTCTACCCTAGGTGAGAAAGTGAGACTCTGTCTCAAAAAAAAAAATGGAAAGAATCATGAATCTGGATCTAAATATATTCCCTTCAAGGTGCTTTTGAGACATTCAAGATAGATACTCACAGCCATATCTTTCTGTACCTATATGTATGTATGTATCTATCTATGGAGCATACAGAAAGTTAAAGATATAAATTCACAATCACCAACATATAAATGGTACTTGACACCAATGATCTGAAGGAGATTCTCCAGAAGAGACAAAAGTCAGAAAGAAGAAAGCCTACCCTGAATCATGAAAAACTATTATATAATGACTGGATCGAAGTGGCTGAGTCTGAATAAAAAAAAAGAAAGATGAGAGAAAAATGCCTAGAAAATAAACAGAAAACCGGGGGGTAGAGAGATGGCATCATAGAAATCAATGGAAAATGAAGGATTTAGGGAGTAGTTGGCAGGGTTAAATGCCACTGAGAAGTAAGGTGAATGAAGACTGAAAAACGTATTGGAATACAGCAACAATGAAGTTCATCATTACCTTGAATAAGAGGTGTATCGGTGACATTGATGGAGGCAGAAGTGAGATTGTAAACAAGAGCTAGTAAGGGGTGAGTAAATAAGATAGCAGGTCTCCACCAAATAGGACTTAAGGGGAGAGAAAAAACCCTCCCCTATGGGCAAGGGTTAGATTTGCATTTTTTATAGTTAACAATACTGTATACTTGAAATTTATTAACATACCATCGCCTCACCTTGTTGGCCTAAGTAGTGGTTCACACTGAGGTGAAGGTAAAATTTAGAATGTTAGATAAAAGAAGAAGATGCACTTGTCATTGGTGAGTGTGCAAAAAATGTAGAGTAGTCCCCTTCTATCTGCAATTCTACTTTCTGTGGCTTCAGTAACCCACTGTCCAAAGATAGGTGAATCTTGTACAATGAGATACTTTGACAGAAAGAGACCATATTCACATCACTTTTATTACAGCATATTGTTATAATTATTCTATTTCATTATTACGTATTGTTGAACATCTTGGACTGTGTCTAATTTATAAATTAAACTTTATCATAGGTATATGTAGAGGAAGAAACATGGTATATGTAGAGTTCTGTACTATCTGTAGTTTCCACTGGAAGGGCGTGTAATGTAACCCCTGTTGATAAGGCAGAGATGCCTAATGGTAGAGTTAACTGGTCATGGTAAAGACTTCTTTGATGTTGGTGCCTATAAGTTTATGATGGAACTCACATCTACTTGGGTGACTATCTCCAGGAAAACTTGAATTCTTGTAAATGCATATGGAGAAAGAAAATAGCTTAACCATTCTAGAGTTGGAGTTGGGTCATACAGAATAATGAAAGGACAGATTCAACTTTTATTTGAAATAATTCAGAAAACTCTTTGTTTTCTACAAAGAAAAAAACTGTATTGTCACTTTGCCACTATCTAAAAGTTGTAACTAAAGGGTTATCACTCAATAGATGCAAAAAATTAAAGTTGATAATTAAACACCAGTTGCTACAGCTAAGAGGGCTTCCAATCATGGAGAAGAAAAAGTAAGATATCAGTAGGACTTCCTAGTTATAGAAAGGGCTCTTTCAAACAATACTAAGCCAGAACAACAGCAAATGTCCCTGTATAAAGCCCAAAAGGCCTGCCCCTCCTCCTTCACAGGCGAAAGGACTTTGTAGTAGGCATTTGATAATGGAGTATCAATCCAAAAGGTCAAAATTTTTCTATTACTCTATTGTTTCTCTGAGAGAGTAGGCTCAATAGGATACACATAAGGATTTGCTTAATAAAAATGCATTCTGTATTCAAGAAATTCAGAAAGTATCTTAAACAGAGTCAGATTTTTGTACCACAGTATCTTTTTGTATATTAACAAACCAAGAATTTCTAAATCTCGATTATAGCCTACAAATTGTTCTGGATTATT
This sequence comes from Otolemur garnettii, assembly GCF_000181295.1. NCBI lineage: Eukaryota > Metazoa > Chordata > Mammalia > Primates > Galagidae > Otolemur > Otolemur garnettii. Next base: position 30,889,208 of record NW_003852403.1, read on the forward strand.
TGGGCAGGAGAGCCATTTTATGAGAAGTAGCTTGTGAGACTATTGCCAAGTATTGTTCTATAAAACAAAGCCCATTTTTTCCACACAGGAATTCACCACATTTTTTTCACGTAGGAATTTATTTTGATGCTTATTAGACTGTTCTTTTTTGTTTCTTCTGTGTAACCCAAATTCCTCATGCAGTAATCTAAATCAGAGTTTTAAAAATATGTCTCCAGATTACCTGCATTCATATCTCAGCTTCTTGCTAAAATGTCAGATTTCTGTGCCTTAACTCAGAGCTGAAGAATCTTTGAGGCGGAGCCTGGAAATCCACTTTTAAACAAGCGGCCCAGATAGTATGTTAAAATTTCGAAACTGAGGATTTAAGTTTTCTTCCTCTCACCAGTTGTCATCGCCTAGGTAAGAAACCTTTAAATATACTTGGAGACTTATATGAAGTCTCTTCCTTTCATAAAAATCTGATTTTTACAGGTTACTTGTGACCCTATAGTCTTATATTAGCATCCTCTAAGAGTCCTTCTACTTTACATGCCTCATCTCTAGTTTTTCCTTACTTCTTTGCTAGTGATATAAGGTCCTTAAAAATTAGAATTTACTAAAAACTTTACGTAGAAGCTTTCCTTCCATTAAAAATAATACCATTTATGTTCATATACCACTAAAGGGAGAGATATAAAATTACCTAAAGAATTTTATTCATTCAAAAATAAGCTGACATGTTTGATAATGAAGAAAATGAACAAAATGTATCTCTGCTTCAATAGATGAGGATTTAAAATGACTGAATTATCCAAAATATTACTGTATTGCTCACTTTCATTTACCTGTATAAATAGAGTTATAATGGGATTAAATTTCAGAATTTTCTGTTAGCTGAGTCATTCAATGATGAGGTGTTACAGCTGTTACAATTCTCATAAATCAAGAGAAATGTTAAAAACATAAAATTTCAAATACCACAAAATACATTTCATGCTAATATTGTATGAAAATTTGATGAATCCTAATAATTCAGCTTATAATTATTAGTACCCAAGTGGTTTTATCGGTACTAATAAGTTCTTCCTTTGTATGCATTTCGGATTTCTATTTCATAATTTTTTTTTTGTAATTTGGAATTCTACCCAATACATCAGAATTAAAAGTCAAGAGAATTTGAATTCTTTTTTTTTTTTTTTAATTGTTGGGGATTCATTGATGGTATAAAGAACTAGGTTACACTGATTGCATTTGTTAGGCAAAGTCCCTTTCATAATTGTGTCCCATCCCCAAGAGCTATGAAAGACCTCTTGGAGAATTTGAATTCTTGTTATTATTCTGCAATTATGGGAGAGATCCTTAATCTCCCAGAGATCACAACCTCTAAACTAAAATTAAAATGTAACTGTCATATAAAAGCATTGAATTAGGGTATATTTACACTTAACCTTGAATTCTAAACCTCTAATTTCTTTAAGTTTTTGTTTCATTCATGTGCAAACACACAGCCACAATTTAAACGTATGAGATTGAAAGGCACAGGATATTTAAAATATACTTCTCCAAAGATATGAAAGATAGTCTCCATTAAATTTATCTGTAGATATTCAAATTCTTGCCTCCCCTCAGTAACAAAATAGATGTTGCTTTCCCTTCCCTTAACTCTGGTCACATGCTATACTAACCTCAGAAAAAAAAAGTAATTTATTCCATAGAAAGGAGAACTTGCTTTCCAATGTGTATTTTAATTGCTTTTACATTTTCTTTAATTAGGGTGAGGAGTACATATTGGAAACGTTTGTATGGTACTGATTACTATTTGGAATGCAGCCTCCTGATTGAAGTTGTAATAACTACAAGTCAGTACAACTTGTATCAATAGTTTCAGCCATGCAGGAGCCACAGCTCCAATGTTATGTCTCTTGTCCCTAGCCTGTGCCATTGTGAGCCAGGCTGCAGCACAAGACCTGTCTGCCTCCTTACAATAGCTCTCCCTCCCTGGGGAGCACAAAGGCAGACAGCCGCTTTTCTCTTCTTTTCAACAGACACTCAGAAGGTCTGTTACTTATTATCTTTGGAAGAAAAGACACAGGTTTCCACAAGCAACTAGAGCTCCTATCAGATCTGAGATCAGAGAAGATGAGTTAGGTCCTTGGGACCCTTCTGCAGGACACACTTTATTATTGTTGCTGCTGCTGATAAAAGTAAGATTCACAAGCATCCAGCAACTTTGACGAGATTCATTTTTACTGCCTCTTTTGTAGAGAAAGGGAAGCTTGATTGGGAAAAATGGTAGCCCACTGGGTAGGAGTAGTATTCATAATTTAAAATGAGAGAAAGAGAGAGATTGATTTCCCAGACCTCACAGAGAGTTACCATCTGAGAAGCAGCCCTTTATCTCCAAGAACAAAAAAGTAGGTTAACATTTCCCATAATAGACTTTCTTATTTGCATCATCCAGTGAACATCTCTGAAGGAATCCCATTGTTGTTGTTGTTGTTGTTTGTTTGTTTGTTTGTTTTAAAAGAAAGAAGCCAAACAGTGTTAAAAAGGAAACTTGGATCTTGGACCAGACTCTGGGAGCTGGATTTTAATCCTGGTACTGACGCCAGATAGAATATATTAGGAACATTGTTTAGCATCTTTGCACCCTAGTTTCCTTGTCTGTAGGATTAAGATATTCAATTAAATTATCATTATCGTCCCTAGCAGTAAGAAAGCTCAGCTCTGAAATACAGTTAGCCTATATTCTTAACTTTCTTCAGTCTCATGTAGGTGTAAATTTCTAACATATTCAATTAATACAGATTCACTCAAGCAAAAGAAGCAACCCCCAAATTTACTTACACTTTCCAGCCAAATATCTAGGCATCTAAAGAGCAAAACTGTATTTCAGCAGGGCCACCTAGGAGCGAGAATAAAAACCAGCTGCAGCACAATACTCTCAAGGACTGGCCTTGGTAAAAGTTCTGAATGTGTCTGTTCATGATGAAAGCCAAAGGGAAAAATGAAATGTTATATTTCCCTTTCATTGGATGGGAACTAATAATACATAGAGTAAAATAAAGGCACCAATCCAAAAGCTTTCTTCTTTTTTAACCAGAGCATCTGTGTGGACATTGTGGAGCCATCAAGACTGAATTCCCCAAATCCATTAGGAAAAAGCTCATTTTATCCTGAGTGATGGGGGACCAAGTAGAAAAGAGGAACTGAGAGCAAAGACACACCATCACTGATAGCTCTTGGACAAAATCCCACCGCCAATTATACTTCATAAGTACCAATCCAGAATCTATCCTAGTTTAGGCTCTGCTAATAGTGTTTATTGTATGGAATCAGCCCCAGATTGTATTTATCTCCTAATTTTTTTAAACCAAAATAAACATGTACCAGCATTATTACAAAACAAGATTCAGATTCATTGTGGAGCCAAGAAGGCTGATAAGCGAGCGATTGAGGCTATACCTAAAAATATCTGGATCCTGGGAATCCTCCTTTCTCATTGAATAAGAGAGTTTCTGCTAAAGTACCAGCCATCAGCCCACCTCCTCCTAAAAGAGACTTATCAGAACACTATATTCAATCTTCCCATGTATACTCAAAGCTTCCTTCCTTTCTCCTCACTAGAACAGAAATGCTCCTCTTTTTCCTGTACTTGTCTCAGGTGTTATTCTGTGAGTCCATATAAACATTCACCACCCATCTACAGATTAGTTTCCCTGTCAGGAGGAAGCACTTTATCTCATTTGATCACTCAACCAGTCACCTTCCATTCATCAGATAATTGTTTGTTTGTACTGTTGGAATTTGACTGCCTAATTCATCTCTTTGCCTCTAAAACTTCTTTTTTTTTCTTCCCTAAATAAACTATTTTTATTTGACTTTTTTTGTCTTTTTTTTTTTATTAAGTCCAATACACATAGATCATGAATACATTCATGCATACATGGAGTACAATGTGCTGATTTTTTTTTTATACAATCTGACGTGGTTACATTAAACCAATCAAAGTTCTAAACCAGTTGGGAACCACTGAGATAAGAGTTAATGAGGAGTAAAATATGATATTATCTTTATTGGAGGCAAAATTGAGCTGAAAAGTGCAGCTTGAATCCAACAAAATTTTGTGTCTTAATCTTTGCCCTCTCAATTGAATTCACTTAGCTAGTCCAGCAGAGATCCAGTCCTCCACTGCATGGGGAGGGATGTAAATTGTGCCTAGGCTTCAATCCTATTAATCACAAGCATACAGACCTTGCAGAAATGTATCCTCCAAAAATGTCATAACTTCAACAATATCTAATTCTTCTGCTTTTATTTTTCTTTAGACTAGATTGCCTAATGATTTTTGTTTTTAAATCATAATAGCCAATTTTGAAAAAAATGTAGAGTACTTAGAAAATAATATTAGCATTTGAACAAGTAGGTGAGAATAAGCTATACTAGCCACAAAGCTGTTACCAGGTTCACAGTTTAAAAAAAGATCCCCCAAAAAGTGGGTTGGGGGAAGTGAACAAAACTATGTTTGAAGCTAAAGCTGTTTCAACTTTGTATTATGGCTTTCTGGAAACGTGCCAAATGTTCAAGTGTCTTTAAAAAAAAATAAAACCGCTAGATTTCCTGGTAGACAAAAAAATAATTAAGAAAGTCTTTGAGAAATAGTAAAAATTGGCATTCACCCACCATTGACAACATAATCCCAATGATATGCTGAAAAACCACCAAAGTGATACATCAAAATCATGGAAAAATGTTTGTTTAAAAAAATGCCTTAAGTTAGATCCTTTTTCTTATTAGACTCACAGTTATGTAGCGCTTTTGACTCTTTCAAGTTGTTTCCATGCTTAGTATTTCTTTTCGTTCCCACAACTACTTAATAAGACAGAAGGGCAGTGGGGCAAAGACTACAGTTTTTCTCAATATCTGTTCTCTTATAACATCAGGGCTTTTTATTTTTAGCCAGACATACAGTAATCTGAAATAAAAATCATATCCTCTACACTCCTCTGACCGTAAATATGTCCATGTGACAAAGTTCTGACTAATGTTGTGTGTGTAATACCTAAGAAGTGTCCTTAAAAGATGGATGGAATTGGAAAATGTTCTTCTTAGCAAAGTGTCTCAAGAATGGAAGAAAAAGTATCCAATGTACACAGCCCTACTTTGAAACTAATTCATAGCTTTTATAGGACTGTCATAACCTAATTATAGCCTTAGAATATGGGAAGGGGGTGGGAGGGAGAGGTGAAGGGGTAGATGGGGGGAGGGAGGGAGATTGGTAGGGTCACCTCTATGGTTTATCTTACAAGGGTACAAGTGAATCTTTCTAAAAGCAGAGTATGAACGTTTTAACTCAATAACTAAGAAAATGACATGAAGGTTATGTCATTGACAATAACTAAGTTATTGACAATAACTAAGAAAATGACATGAAGGTTATGTCATTATGTCTATGACCAGTTTGATGAGAGTATTTCAAAATGTACATGAAAACAGCACACTGTACCCCATGATTGCACTAATGTACACAGTTATGCTATAGGAAATTTAAAAAAATGAAAAAAAAAAAAAGATGTGATTTATCCCCACTCCTCTTCCACCTTCTTGCTGGCTAAAAAGTAAATGAAATGTCTGACACTCCAGCAGCCATTTTGCCTACCACGCGACCTTAGGATCAAAAATCACCCAAGAGATGAACATAGAAGAAGCCATGGGTCCTGACATCATATAGTCATCCTAAAAGTTTGGAACTATTTATCTCTGCATTTTTAAATAAAAGAGAAATAAACTTTATAGTTGAGATATTTTTTGTGTGTTTTTCCTGTCCATTCAAGCAAATCTAATTTTAACATAGGTAGGTAGAGAGGTAAGTAAAGAGTTTACAGGCTCGGTGCCTGTGGCTCAAGTGGTTAAGGTGCCAGCCACATACACCTAAGGTGGCAGGTTCGAATCCAGCCCGGGCCCGCCAAACAACAATGACGGCTGCAACCGAAAAAAAATAGCCAGGTGTTGTGGTGGGCGCCTGTGGTCCCAGCTACTTGGGAGGCTGAGGCAGGAGATTCACTTGAGCCCAGGAGTTGGAGGTTGCTGTGAGCTGTGATGCCATGGCACTCTACCCAGGGGGACAGCTTGAGGCTCTGTCTCAAAAAAAAAAAAAAAAAAAAAAAAGAGTTTACAATTCCTACCAAGGGGATATATGTGTAATATTTTTAGAACTGAAAATTTGGGGACTTTAAGAGGTTAATAAAATCAATGAAATGCACATTTTATAATGTATCCATGGGTTATACAGTGGCAGCCTATAATTAAATTCATTAATATTTTTACAGCAACATATACAAATATTTCTACTAAGTAGGATAAACAAATTATAGCTAGCTTCTCATCAGATCAGGCCAATAAATCAGTACAGATCTGGTCAAGTTTTACCAACAAATGAACATAAAAAATATTCTGGTTTAAAAATGTGGGAAATTGGGTATGGGAGAAAGAGGATCATATATTATCTCTTATATGGAAAGAAGATCCTATGTTATCTCTTTTTACAGGTAAAGAAGCTAAGATCTACAAAATTGAAGAACTCCTATAATGCTCTATGATAAGAAAAATTTTTCCTGACTTGATTGAAATTCCTTTTAATTACATAATATATATTTTAATTTCCCCCTGAGTAATCATTCTTTCACTTATTCATAAGAAATTTTTGATGAAACATAAGCTATATGCAAGATTTTATACTCCATGGAGCATACCATGGAGAGTATCTTAAGGGCTATGCTTCTAATCAAGGGTATGTGTATTCTGAAAGCTACAATGCCACAGTGCAAATATGGAACATTTGTCCATATAAAAACTTGTACATGAGTATTCATAGAAGCTGTATTTGTTAACATCCCAAAATTACAAGGCGAATGTGTATTGATAGGTGAATGTATATACCCAATGTGGTATAACCAGACGATAGGATAATATTCGGCAATAAAAAAGAAATGAACTGCTATAACAGGGATGAATCTCAAAATCATATGCTGAATGTAAAAAAGAAAAGAATACATGCTCTCTGATTCCATTTATATACAACTCTAGAAATACAAAGTAATCTATATTGGCAGAAAGTAGTTCAGGGGTTGCTTAGAGAGAGGAGTGAAAGGGAAAGGCAGAAGGGAAGAACTGCAGAAGGGTAACAAGGAGACTGAGAGAATGACGAATATCTTCATTATCTTGACTGTGATGATAATGTCATTAAGGCATATATATGTTAAAATTTCTCAAATTATGCCCTATCAGTAGAGTGAAGGCAATAATTTATCAAGCTATAACTCAATAAAGCTATTGTAAACATATGGACTGCTTCCTGTAGTGTGAGTTTTACCAGCATGTTTGAAAGGAAAACTCAGGATTTAACTAGACTTAAGATACTAAAACAACAGAAATATTATATCATACACACACACACACACACACACACATATACAAAGTGAAATTGGCTTCTGAACATTAAATCTCTAGATATCAAAGTTATGCTTCCAGTGGGCTAGGTCTAGCAAACTCTTTAAGACACTTCAGAATCTGGTTATTTTCACTCTTCCCTGAAGTTAACATACATTTGTGGTAATGTTTGAAGTTCTGCCAAGGAATTTACAAGGTCATACAACAGATGTAAAAAAACACAAAACATACTGAACACCTATAACATATCACTGACTCTAAGTGTCCTGTGGTTTTTAGTTCAGTCATTGCATCTTTTTAAATCATTAATTCCCATTTACCTCTATTTCTAATCCTCATAGTTATAGTGATTTATAATCAAATAAACTAAAGATAGATAAATCATCCTTGTGCTACAGAATGGCAGTGTCCTGCACCATGGGAAGAGTGAACCCTAATACACAGACACTCATATTCTGCCCACAATATTCTTTCCTAATGAATCACAGGTTACATGAAAGGCAAATCTTGAAACATCCAATAATTCTAATGCTTTGGAGTCTATAACATCCTACTGACTCATCTGAATAATCAAGAATTTAACATAGGGAGTTGTCACAGATATTTCTTATTTTATTTAGACATTTTATATGAAGAATGTATAACCTTCTTTCTGAAAACATCACCATGATTGTATGAAGTCCTACCTAGATTTCCTAAAAGCAGAATTTTTAAAATTCAGGTTAAAACCTATAATGTTGGGAGTGGAGATAACGTTACTACAGAACATGATGCATATTAGTACACAAAAGAGAAAAAAGAAAATTCCAGAATGTTTATCACTTTTCAAGCGTCAAGTGACACGGAAGTGAAGATAAGTGAGTAGAAAAGACGGCAGGAGGCTCCAGAGTTATTTCGAAACTCTTTTGTAGAGATAAGATCCAAGCCATGTTAGCACATCTCAAAGTACTGAAATGCTTCCTGATATGCTCATGAACCCACACTTGGTATCTTGAAGAAATCTCTGAAAAATAGAGGAGAAAATTAGAGGAGAAAGTTCTAACTTTCTAATAAGGAAACAGACAAATTACAAATACTATGGAGAAATAAGAATAATGTTAATTCTCAGAAGAAAACTAGAACCAAAGGCTACATAGATGGTTTTGTGAACCCCACAGGAAAACAAAGACATTTTATGAGAAGATAGCTTATGCTCATTACAAATTTGTCTCAAATGATGTTTAATATCATAATAAGTATGATACGTTGGGCCATGACATAGTATTGAATCTCCAATTCATTCCAGTTCAACAACTAACAAATTCAACACCCTGGTACATGAGGTCAGAACATGTGAGGACTATTCCTTGAAGAAGAGCAATCCTAAATGGGATCTCTGGAAATTTTTCACAAGGCTTTGTACTTGGAGAAAACAGAACACTTAAAGAAAAATGCTGATAATCTAAAGTCAGAGGGTTATAAACAGGAAGGCGAAAGTTCTACAAACTATCTCAAAACAAATAGTTGTACTAACTGAGAATGTTTTACGTGAGGAGAAAAATATCTACAGAGGGCTTTTAAAACATATTTGAATGAATGTTGCATTGACAAGAACAAATTTTTTTTTGTTCTTCCCAAGTGCAGAAACAGGAAAGTGATTGGCCTTTAGAATAAGGCTGGTTTTAGTTTGATATAGGAAAGAATTTATATAACCGTCATAAACGTTCAGCAATGAATTCTCTTGTTTCAAAAGTGTCATAGCCCTTACTTGACAGTATCTTTTAGAATTCAAAATACAGATGCCTTTGACAAAGAACTTCTGCCACAAGGACTTTATCCTCAAGCTATATTGCACACAACATTTTCAAAGATACGTGTACTGATATATTGGTTGTAGCGTTGTTTATAAAACCATCTAAATAAATTATGAAAACATCCATACAAAGACATGGAAGGCAACAGTTACAGAGAATAAGGAAAATCCACATGACAGGTGGAAAAGGTTGCAAGATATCATGCCGGGTTTCATCTCATTTCTATAAAATTGAGAAGATATATGTGTGTCTTTTAAATATATGATATGTGTGTTTAGGTATGCATAAAAGCATCTCTAATATGCATAAGAATTATTTGTAGTCATTTCTCTATGCAAATTTACACATCCTTACAATTGAACATTAACTTTCTCTGTTCTCTTTTGTTAGGTTTGACCAAGCAGTTTCAAACTTGAATGTAAATAAAAATTGCTATATGCAGTTAACCCTTGAACAATACAACTTTGAACTGTGCAGGTCCACTAATAGGCAGGTGTTTTCATCAAGTACAGTTGGTCCTCTGCATTGGAAGTTTCCACATCCAAAATCAAATCTAAAATGCAATATTCCTGAGATGCAAAACCCACAGATACAGAGGGCCAACTTTTAGTACTTATGAGCTCTACATTGCTAACTGTGAGATTTGAGTACGCTCAGATTTTCATTATCCACAAGTGTCCTGGAACCAATGCCCTTGGATACTAAGGAACAACCATACAGATATATACACAATATTATGAATGCTGTACCTTATGATTAATTTTGATAATTTTTCAGAAGCAATTTTCCCAAAGCATAATTTTATTTTTATATGCTAGCTTTAAAAGTTATTACTTAAATACGCATAGTGGATTGAACTATAGCCCCTAAAAGATACAAGGTCTGATAATTAAGTTTGCCAACTTGCCCCATGTGGTTACACTGGCAGCAGAACTGTAGAAACAACTCAGTAAGGTTTCATAACTTTGGTGTATCAGTGTTTTCAGGATGTGTTTGTGTTGAAGTGTGGAAAATCTTACCGAGTGGAGTTCATTATTATTGTTGCATGTCTTTTTCTGCCATCATGAGAATGCTGGAGTTTAAATTAGACCAATGAACAAACACTAAATTTCTTGTTAAGCTTGGCAAGAGTGGAAGTGAAATCAGGGAGATGTTAGTTCAAGTTTACAGGAACAATGCCATGAAGGAAATGGCAGTGTGCAAATGGATTAAATTTCTGCATGGAGAGAAATGTCACTGATGAAGAGAGGTCAAGTTAGCCAGTAATGAGAACTGACAAAAATATTGTAAAACTGTGTCAATTTGTGCATCAAAATCATCAACTGACTGTGAGAAGCATGGCCAACCAAGTAAACATTGGTAGAGAAACAGAAAACTCTTAACTGAAAATCTTGTAATGAGAAAGAGGTGTGCAAAATGGTCCTGAAGGAACTCACTGATGAACAAAAGTGAAGGACATTCAGTTTGCCAAGACCTTTGGAGAGGCAATACGATGTTTTGGTCCATATTAGCAGTGGTGATGACACTGGGTGTACCAATGACCCTGAAAATAAGACCGAACTGCTCAATGGAAGTCAGCCAGTTCTCCAGGACTAGAGAAGTTCCACCAGTCCAAATCAGAAGTCCAAACAATGTTGCTAACCTTTCTTGATATGAGAGAGTTTGTTCATTTTGAATTTGTACAAACTGGATAAACAGTTAACCAAATTCACTATTTGGAAGTGCTGAAAAGGCTGCATGAAAAAGTTAGACAAAAAAGACTTGAACTTTTCACCAGCAATGGATGGCTGTTGTATCATGACAATGCACCAGCTCACACAGCATTTGGCTAAAAGGGAATTTTTAGCCAGTAAACAAATAACTCACCTGAGCTGACCCCCATAACTTTTTTTCTTTACCCAAAGATACAAGAAATATTGAAAGGAAGCCATTTTATGACATCCAGGACATCCAGGGTGATAATACAAAAACAGCTCTGATGGCCATCCCAGAAAGAATTCTAAAATTGCTTTGAAGGGTGGGATAAACCCTGGCATCAGTGCACAGTTTCCCAACAGGTACTTCAAAGGTGACCATAGTGATATTCTACAATAAGGTATGCAGCACTTTTTCTGGGATGAGTTTGTGAACTTAATCTTCAGACATCACAAGTCTACCCCAAACCTCAGAATGCAATCAAATTTGTAATAAAGGTCTTTGCAGGTACAACTAAGGTAAGGATGTCAACCGAAGGTCATCCAGATTAGTGTAGGCTCTAAATCCAATGATAAGTGATCAAAGAGAAAGAGGCCCAGGGACATGGAGAAGGCCATGTGATGATGGAGGCAGAGACTGGGGTCATGCTGCCATGAATCAAGAAAGCCAGATGGCACCAAGAGCCGAAAGAGGCATACAAGAGTTCTTCCTCCCCTACAGCCTTCATATGGCCATGCCTGCTTGATTTTAGGCTTCTTGCCTCCAGAACCGTGACAGAATATGTTTTCTTGTTTTAAGCCACCAAGTTGGTGGTCATTTTTTACAATGGCCCTAGGAAACTCATAAACTATATAATGACCATATAATTCTTGTCCTAACTGGGTCACTTTTGAGAATGACATGGGACACCGTGTATCACTTAATCATTATTAATCACTAGTTTGGTTAATTTTAGGGTAAATAGCATTGTTCCTGACAAATAAAAACACATGGCACTCAACCAACAAAACATGAGATTGGACTTTCATGTATGAAAGATGGCTAGCAGAGTGCCAGTTAGAGAATTTCCTCAATAAAAAAAGGAACTGTTATTATAATTATATTATATGTAATTATAGTATATGAGGAATTAAGGCCCTAACCTGACTAGAGTTACAAACTGGAGGCTAAGCAAAGGAGAGACAGGAAAATGGAGGTGGGGAAAAGAGAAATCACTGGCCAATGATGTCTGTCAGACTAGTAGTAGTCGGGCAATTGTTAAGAATTCTTATTGTGGATTCTGGGAAGATGGCCGACTGGTAGCAACCCTGGTCAGAGGCTCCTGAACAAAGGAAGAAAAACTGGTTGGAATCAGAATCTATGAAGTCAAAGACGGGGAGCTGAGCCCAGAAAGAAGTTCGGCAAGCTATAAATCCAAGGAAGATCATTTAAGAACATAAA
>NW_003852403.1:30907774-30926186 GCF_000181295.1 Otolemur garnettii
AAAAAAAAAAAAAAGAAGAATTCTTATTGTGGCCACAAGCAGTGGTAACACACGCCTATAATCCTAGCACTCTGGGAGGCCAGGGTGGAAGGACTGCCTGAGCTCAGAAATTCAAGATCAGACTGAACAAGAGCAAGATTCCCATTTCTACCAATATAGAAAAATTTGTCAGCTACTCAGAAGGCAGACACCAGAGGATCACTTGAGCCCAGAATTTTGAGGTTGCAGTGAACTCTTGCCACTGCAATCTAGCCAGGAGGACAGACCAAGACTGTATCTCCAAAAATTAAAAAAAGAATTCTGATTGCCACAGCTGCTCTCTGCCCTGGTGAGTCCACTGATAACCTCATATACCCTGAGTATGTGGTAAAGAGACTGTCTAACCCCAAAATTACCAATAAGGTTTAAATTCTGTCTCAGTGGAATGATGTGGGAAATCTGTCCTAATCTCCTATTGAGATTCAAAATGTATTATCACCACTGATTGGAAAGAGTGGATAGAAAAATATCAACAGGCAGGAGCCTAGATTCCTAGAGAGGTCATTCTCATCCAACGTTCCAGCGAGAAACGAAAGGGACATCGTCTAGTCAAATTCTCTGTTTTATAAAGTATCGGAGGCCCGGCAGGACAATATCTAGCATGTAAACCGATATCCAGAGTAGTGATAATTATTTTTTTTAATTTCCAATTTTTAAGAAGGTACACATGTTTTTGTACCTTGTATAATGCTGACATTGGGGCTCTGGTGTGTGTCCATCACCCAAACAGTGTTCTTTGTACCTATTTTTGCCCCTCCCCTTCTTGATTTCTGATGACCTTCCTGCCCATGAGGGGACATTGATTAGTTCCCAATTATTAGAGAGTACATGTGGTTTGTTTTTCTATTCCTGAGATACTTTGTAATTTTTATATCAATTTTTTGGATGCTCGTTGTCCTTATTTTGCTTTATCTACATTGACTATACCTGCGAAATCAAGTCAGCGTATAAAAGATATCTCATCTTGATTATCACAATCATTCGTAAATAACAGAGAAGCGCTTATCCCCAATGCCTTTAAGATATCAACTTATTGATACAGCGAGGAATCTAGACCTAAGAGACTTACTATATCTAACTGCGGAGAGTAGATAGACTTCCGAATTTCTGATTTAGTAACAGATAGTAATATTTTTTAAACAATTAGAAACAATAGGGCATATGCCAGTCCTAATGTAAAACTCTTTCCATATATTATTTAATTATAGTTCCATTGTGGAGCTATATTACCACTTCACAGATAAGAAAACAAAAAATTATATATAATGTGATATAATTTTTTCTGGAGCCTACATTTTAAACTATTATAGAATGTGGTACATGGTCCTAAAAATTCACATTCTTAGCCTCAACAGCGGCTCCTTCACAAATGTGAAGGGCAATCGGCAAGTTACCCCATCTCCCCAAACATCTGCCAGACAAGGCTATTTCTAAAATATTTTCGGTCTCTAGAATCTATGAATCCAAAATTCATAATAACTAGATAGATACATGTGACACTTCTATACTATTTCATTTTAGAATTTAATGAGGACGAGTGGAGACGAGGGAGACTTTCCTGAGTGCATTAAGGATTTTATGTAGTTTTCACCATACTTCTTCACAGGATATATGATTCACACATTCATAATCTAGACAGAGTTAATAAGGACAGGGATACACATGACTCCTTCTGATACACATGACTCCTCTCAGGGGAAGAAAATGAAAGTCTCAGATTATATTCCAGTCTTGAGTGTAAGAATAGGATTGAGATCCACCCTTTATTTCATCTCCTTCCTTCACAAATTGATCCTTTTCCTGGTTAAAACAGGAAAGAAGGTTTAAGACACATTATTCTAATATAATTTAGTCCTTTGGCAAGAAATTCTTGCATATAATATGTGTCACATAAACAAAAAATTATGTATCCTATATTATTATCTATCTCAGTGTTCAGGAATAATTAGAGTCTTTTTTTAAAGACACGTAAAGAGTAAGACTTTGAAAATAGACACTAACATGTTACATGTTCTTAGTAAACCAGAAGCAAATCTAGGCAAATACAGATATTGTGAGCTTTATATTCAGCTCTGCGTATCTAGTCATCAGGAGGAAATAAGAAGCAAAATCATATCACAACTAAGCAAGTGATAAGTAAGCAGCTTATTCCAAAACTATTTTGCAAGGGATATTATGTACAACATGATAACTGTAACCTGTATGGTTATTAATATACTTAAAAATGAATGTTGCAACCAATGCATTCTTTATATTACTTTTTCTTACAATGCAACTGCACGTAATTGTCACATTATTCTTTAAATACTTCATATATAGCTTGCGTCTGAATACCTTTCTGCTAACATATGTTTGTAAGGATCAAATTATAGAAGTATGAATGTATTTTGAGAATAATAGTAGCTATTACCATTGGAATCGAATTCCCAATTTCCTTCCTTCTTGTAGCACAGTTATGTCAAAATACCATTTAGAGGTTTTAGCTCAGGATAGAAGTATGTCATTTTTAAATTTTAATCTCTCTCTGCCTGAGGTAAAAAAGAGAGAGGGTTATATTTTTAATTCATGAATGTTATATATCTCTTGAATTGTATAACAGAAGAAAGGAGTAATTATAATTTCAGATCCGGAAGAGTTAATAAAAAGGAAGTCTTTGGAATGGCAACTGAATAGTTAAGATCCTAAACTTGCCAAATTGCTGTGATGATTCATAGAAATTCTCAGTAGAAAGAACGAGATGATTCTGGAATGTGTGAGTGATATTTTGCTCAAAGGTAATGGAATGCATTAAACAAAAGCATTTCCTTTTTAGTAACTGGTCCTTTGATTAGGTTTTTTTTCTGTCTTCTAGAACATGTGAAGATTATTACAACATGTTGCACTAACAGTCTCACATGAAATCCCTGTCCTTATTTACTCTGTCTAGATTTTTGATAGAAATCTGCAAATAACTGTATGTATGCTTTATTTCAATTAAGTAAACATAAAAATTGAAAGGTCGTAGGTTTGGAATACATTTCATAGGCAAAGAAATGTGTTGTGTGTATATTCACAAAAAATAGCAACTATTGAAGTTGATCCTAACAAAATTTAAATATTAAAAATTAATAAGATATGAAATATTAAAATTGTTTTCGCTTATGAGCTAGTGTAGGTAAAGTGTCAGCCTTGTAAAGGACAAAGATACTTGTGAGACTTTCTTATAGGTTTTTCGCATCCTAACTCTACCTCCATTTCATCCAGAATCTTATTGCTTCTATTTTGCCACTGTGCTTAAAACCATTTATCAGCAGGTTACGGGTGGCAAGGAGTGAGCAGGAGAGAGGAAAAAAAAAAGTGACAGATACAGACTTCAAAACTTATTTTATTTTAAGATCCATATATTGTATCTAAAAATAGCCAACTAGAAAAATAATACCTAAACTATCTTGTTAAAGTAAAAGTTGTATTGGAATACAGTTTAAAATTTTGCTTATTTTTGTACATTTAAACATAATTTAATATTTTGAGCATGTTCTCTTTTAAGTGTACTACTAATCTGTATAACAATTTCAGACAAAGTTGGTGTCTTGGAACCTAACATAGTCCTTGGTAATTAATATGCCACAGTACTTAAAACAATAATAACAAAAACAACTGCAAAAATAAAGAACATTGACTGAAAATGTTTCACGTGTCAGGTCCTATTCTTAACAATTTTACACATGATAACTCATTTCATACTCGTAATTACACAATGAAGTAACCATAATCAGTATACCCATTTTATTGATGGAAAAATTGAGGCATGTATAATTTAAGTAACCTCGGTCTGGAGGCTATATATCAGAGTAATCAAGATTTGAGCACAGAAATCTAGTTTCAGAACCCATGCTCTGAGGAAATCAATATGTAATAAATGTACTCACATCTCAAATATAGGCAACTTCTATGGCTTGTATTAGTAGTAATTAATTCACTGGACATTTAACTGGACATTTACAGGCATAAGGCATTGGGTAATTCATATAAGTTACACAATGGGAGAATTCCCCATTATACATAGAGGGAAACTGAGATTTAGAAAGTTTAAATGGTTCAGTTAAAATCTCCCAGGTGGTGAATTGAATATTTAAGCAATCAAAGATGGCCATTTCTGCTTTTCTGATACTGTTTCCCCTGTTGAATAATTATAAAACAATAACCACACCTTAAGTTGTAAAATACAACAGGTAACTGATAATTGGACACATAATTTTGAAGTTAAACATAGGTAATGTGTGTTCTATAATGTATTTATTTTTTCTCATTTTTTTTTTCTTTTTGGCCCCCAGATTTATAAATACAGATGTTCTTACTTTTTCATAACTTGGAAAGGACAGTTATGTTTATCAACTCTGAATCCCAAGATCATTGCCAATTGACTTTCACCTAACACCAATAATCTTTCATAAAGAAAGGAAGGTACCAAGGGGAAGAAATGAGCATTTTCTATTGTACTTAGTTGATAGCTTTAAGTTCAGAAGTAAAATGAGAACCATGGTCTTGGAACAAGATCAGAAAAGTCACTTGTCAATACTCTTCCTACCTTGTGGAATACCATTAACCTCAGCCAGAAAGGACATGTGTAATCAATTTTCAATTCTGTGGTCAACATTGCTATTTTGTTGGGGTTTTGAGTTTTAAAATTGCTCAAATTTTTGCTGTATTTTCCGTAGAGTACAGCACTACCTGCCACCAGGTGGAGACAGAGAGTCACAATTGCTCGTCAATTTCCAGCACCCTAGGTTAAGAATCAAAAAGTATTTTAAAAACCAAAAAAACCTATTATGATAAAAATATCAAGTTTCCTTATTATGAATAATAAGTATTCATCAACCCCCTAGTTTGAAAAGGAAAAAGCAAACATAAATATTGCTTATGTCTTCTCTAATCAAAAAATTTGCCCGCTCTAAACATAACTGAACATAACTGCCATTTTCAGACAAAACAAATTGATCTTCTGTACAGATGAAACCTTCTCAAACCTGGCTGAACATTACCATCACTTGGGGAACTTTAACAATGTCCAGGTCCCACCCTAGGCCAAGTGGGCCAGAATTCCTTAGAATGAGGCCAGCCATCTGTATTTTTTTAAACTTCCCATATAATACTCACAGATAACCAGCATTGAGGCTGACTTCCCTAGAGTTAGATGGGTTGGTTAACAGAGCTGTAACTCATTGAAAGAAGTTATTACCAGGAACAGAGTGTAGACCTCAACTCAGTAGATTTATAATAATAACTTAAATCAGATCCTAGAATCATAAAATTATAAATTAGAAAGTCAGTGAGTTAATTTACCTTAGGGAAAGAAACTCTTTACTGGAACATACTAATTATATTGAGAATTAAATCTTCTCCAAAGCTAATATTCATTTGTTCATTAGTAACTTAGAAACAACAGAATTGTTGGGAGCTGGGAAAATTTAAGATCTAAATGCAGCTCAATTAGTTCCCACCTATCAGGTACAATGTAGGCGTATACGGCATCCGTTCTGGGTGAAGGACTCAACTCCCAGCTCAGACTTTGGACTTTGTCTTACAAATGAAAATAATATAATGTATAAACCATCATATTAACCTGTAATGAAAGAAAAAAATCTAAATTCAGATAATTTAGTGCATTTAGAAACCTCAGTGATTAAGTAAATAATCTTCCATGACAATGGTATCGACCTAAGCATGATAATCTGACCAGTTCTTCTTTGGTTTTATAGACTGAAATAGCTCCCTCAGTCAGCCAAGCCTCTCTTTCCTGGGTAAAGCTAGAGAAGCACTGATATTTTTAAACTCCCACTTGCTTTTTCTCTGCTTCATGAACATCAGACTCACCTGTGATGGTTGAAGGTTATGAAGGAGTTTAAGTCATTTTCCAAAGGAAAAAATATCAACCCAAAAGGTGATACAGGTCGTGTGCCATGCCTAGGCTGCTGCAGCATCCCTGGAGGCCTCCACAAATTACCATCAGAGAGGAGAAACTCTAGGGCCAAAATAAAAGGTGGGTGAGAAACCCTGGTGATGGAGTGGAGGAGTCCTACGTAAGGGTTCCAAGACTATAGCAGAATTAAATATGGCTCAAGTACAGTAATCTTAAAATGAAGATTATACGTGACATCAAAAAGGAAAGTTAACAAGAGTGAGGCAAGACCCAAGGGCGTTGGTTACCAGTTGTTTCCAGGCATGACCTTATTCTAGAGGGTCATTTAGAACACCAGCAAAGCTACAAGGTAGGCTGGATGCTGTCAGAAATGTTGGCTCTGGAGTCTGATTCCCTGGGAATTGCCTTTTGCTCCGGCACCTGCAACCTGTATATTTTAGAACAACTTTTCTTTAAAATCTGAGCATCTGTTTTCTCATCTGTTAAGTGGGGAAATAATTATTCCTGTTTCACAGGGCGCTTATGAGAATTAAAAAAGACAGTTTAGGCAAATCACTGGTGATTCTCCAAGTGTGGTTCCCTAGAACAGAAGCACCAATCTCAAGTGGGAACTGCAAGTTTTCCAGCTCCACCTCAGACTTGCTAAATCAGAAACTCTGCAGGTGAGGCCCTATAATCAGTGCTCAACACAGTGGGCCACAGATGGGGATGGTAGTGCAGGGGGATTAGATTCTCCCAAGGAGAGCACACAACCTAGATCTCTGCCATGTGCAGTTGACGGGGGGTGGGGTTGAGGGGTGTGGGGTGTGTGTGAGATGGGGATCCACACTCCTCTGAGAATCAAATGCCACTGCTGATTTGACACGAGGTGGAGCTCGGGTGGTGATGTGAGTAATGGGGAGTGGCTGTAGATACAAATGAAGTTTCACTTGCTCCCAACCGCTCACCTCCTGCTGGACCACCTGGTTCCTAACAAGCCAGTACTGTGAGTCCATGGTTGGGGACTGCAGCTCTAACAAGTGCTCCAGCTTTTTCTAATGTACACTAAATTTTGAAAACAACTAAATAAGAAGATAGAAACCCTGAATAAAGGACAGCAAACAGAATGGTTGTTTTATATATTGGACTAAAAATGGGAAGAAAGTCAGGAAAAGTAAAATAAAAGAGCTATGCCAGATACAGGGCTCATCAGGGGCAAACCAGCTCTTAGGTTTGCCTATCAGCAGAGCTGGCTCAAAATGAATGAGAGAAAAATTGATCCTAGAACTGGGAAATGAGTACTGGCACTTAAATCTGGGGAACATATTTTATTCCAAACCTGATGGGATTGAAGCTACAGATTCATTACCCAATATATTGTGGTTGGGAGTGAGAGTCACATGATACAAATAAAACTGTCTAACTCTAAATATTCTTTCCCCAAAATGGGCATAATAATTATAATTTTCCAGGTAATGGTTCCCAGTGGGAGGGCATCTTCCATGGATTTATTTCAGTCATTCTAAGTGTTCTTTTTTTAAATTTTTTTGCATGTTAATTAGAATCAGTTTCTTCTCAAACCTTCCATATCTTATTACAATGCCCCAAATAAGATGTATGTTTTTTCTGCTGGTCAATGTCTGTGTTGAGATATGACATCATACTCCAAAATTCATGCTTAGTTCACATCAATCATATCTCCATTCTCAATTAGTTTATAAGCCATCTGAAAGTCCCAGACGTGGACCTGTCTTTATCCCTTATATCTATCATAAAACTGTAAATGGGACTCACATTCCAAAAAACATGTTGTCCAAGAAAGCTGTTTACATGATGATCCACACACATTTTTAATTTGTCCAAATGAGAATATACATTTTCCAGCCTTGCATCTTTATAATTAATACATTGTTTTAACAGGACCACCTACCTTTTTGTATTTATCTTCCTACTTCTTGGCTCTTAAATAACATCTCCAGTGGTTCTCAATCTTCCTAATGCCGTGACCCTTTAATACAGTTTCTCATGCTGTGGTGACCCCTACACATGAGGAGAGGTGTCTTGGTTCCTAAGACCATCCGAAATATGTGTTTTCTGATGGTCTCAGATGACCCCTGTGAAAGGGGAAAGGGTCGTTCGACCCCCAAAAGGGTCGCAACCCACAGGTTGAGAACCGCTGCTCTAGACAAGATAACCAGCATATTTTACTGCATATCTCAACAGTATCCAGCTATATGTTAGGTTGAGCTTTGTGTAGGGATCTGCACCATCCTCTTCATTTTAAACAGTGCTACAGATGATAATAAGGTCTAAAATTTTTATAAGTGTATGCTCTGTGATTTAAAGTAATGTGAACAATTCAGAAAATTAGTCTTGTCAGACAATAGAGTAAGCATGTTAAGGGCTATATATCACCTCCTTTGAACTTATGTATAAACTATAACATTTGAAACTAAATTCTTTTTTATAAAAGACTCTAGAAAATATATGTATTTGCCAGTCCAATTATTAACAGATTCCTAGTCCCATCTTTACTTTGTATCAGATGCTGAGGGCCAGAATTCTGTGATATATTTAATAGTGTCATGTGTTAAAGTGAAAACAGTTGGAGAGCATTCAGAAAAAGAGGTTTGGAAACTCCCTTGAAGCTCTAAACTGGGGAGCTCTTGGGTCACACCTCAAAAAAAAAAAAAAAAAAACAGGTAAGCTTATCAACAGTCTAAACTGGATTGAAATAGCAAGATTTGGTGGAATAGATCCAAGCTAACACAGGTATGTAGTCTTTGTATAGATATAGAAAGATAGATGAAGTGATCAGAAATAGGACCACATTACTTCTTAACTGGCATTCCAAACTCATTTATTATCTTCTTTTAAAAATAATTTTATAAGTTTTAGTCTTCGATATCAGAAATCAGCAAAAAACAATGTTCATCCAGAGTTTTTTCTTGCAACTGATCTGTATCACCCTTGCCAAATAATCGATTCTGATTCTTTTGTTCTTTCACAATATTATACAACACATGAAATTTTTGTTAAACTTTTTTTTGTTTAGATGACTTCTTATGAGTGGATATATATTTTGCATTTATACTTTTCAGGATCTTGCAAATTTTCTATAATAATTATATATTAATATATTATCGAAGATATTTTTACATATTAAAATTGTTCTTCTCAACTCCTTTTTTATCATCATGCTTATTTTCCAACTTTATTCATCTTCATTACATTTCTCTGAACTGTCCAAATTTCCCATATACCCATCTACACCAGCTGAACGTAATTTTCAAGGATAATCCAGTATTAGCTAACATCTCTGTAACAATTCCACTGCTTTAAATCAAAGAAGTCAAACAGCCAATGTTGCTGTCAATTTTAATCTAGTCACCAAGAGAAAAATTGCACCAAATTTATCAGTATGTTCTCTCTCTGTAGAAACGAGAGTTTAAGGAAGCTACATAACTTTTTTAAATATATTTTATCACTTATTTCTAATAAAAAACCCTCAGTGATTTTAATTTGAATAATTAAATTCGAAATCTTGCTTTAAAAGAAATACAAGAGGCTCACACTAGGGTCAAGAGGCGGAGCTCCACTCTGGACAGACCAGATGGCTGAGTTCAATCTCAATGAGACGTCAGGGGTCTATGAAAACCCCTAACAAAAGGAGTTAGTCATCCTTTTAAAGTTAACACACATTTTTTCTGAAAGCCCATATTAAAATTTGAAATTGAAATAGTAAATACAGAAGAACACATCATGCAGGTACCCCTGATTTGGATAATGGCTGAGTTCTGGAAAGAGCGTTAGTGTTTGGAAAGATCCTGTTAGGATATTACCACATCTAAATAGTTAAATTGGATTTTGGCTGACTTGATAATAAGAGCTATAGAAGACTCTTGATCTAATCAAAGGCATATGTGCTCTAAGTCTTTTCAGTTCTATAACATTGTTACAAGACTGGAGAAGAGATTTTCTTTCAAGAGGAAAGTCACAGTTTGAGAGAGTTGTGTTTGATTTCAGGGTGAATACTTTCCAGGTAAAATTACCTATTTCTTTTAGACTGTTAGTGAATGCCACTAAGAAGTTAGTGATGATGATAATCTTCATTTGAGAACAGACTCTTTGCAACTTATGTTGGAATTTCTCAGAACTTCCCACTATCTCCATTCTAGCAGTCTAGAAAAACCTGTTTCTCCCCTATTTTAGCCCTCACTTGACTGAACACCCTCTTAATTGCCTTTATGGCAAATTGATGGGCATGTGGACTTTTTTAAGCTCTTTCTCTTTTTTCATTTTTATTTTCTTATTTTTCAAGATAAGGTCTCACTATGTTGCCCCAGGCAACCTCCAACTCCTGGACTCAAGTGATCCTCCTGCCTCAGCCTCCCATGGAGCTGGGATTACAGGCATGCTCCTCCATGCCTGGCTTTGGAAGCTCTAAGTTGTGTATGACTCTTGGTGCCTAATAATTTCCACCTCTGGGATGGTTTCCACCTTGCATTAGGCCTTTTTTAATCTTAATGATATGGGGTTTTTTGGTTGTTTTTCAGTTATTCCCTAAAACTCTTAGCTTACAGTAGTAAGATGATTTCTAGATTTTCTTCTTTTTCTTTTTATTTCCATTCTATAAGTATCAAATCAAGTCTATGGCATCTTTCTACAGGGGAATAAATTATTCACTCATTTCATTTCCTCTATGATCTTGCTACTGAGAGAGTGGTCTGTGGTTGACATATGGACCACTAGACACCTAAAGAACTGGAATCTCCATTTTAACAAAAACCCCAGGTGAAAAATATGCACATTAAATTTTAGAAAGCACTGCTCTGTGTTGTGATGTCACTAATCGTGGTAGTCTCTTCTTCTTCAATGTCCTTTTTTTTTTGGCCAGGGCTGGGTTTGAACCCCCTCTGGCACATGGGGGCCAGGGCTCTACTCCTTTGAGCCACAGATGCCACCACTCAATGTCCTTTCTGATGGAGACTCTCCATCATACGAGACAGACTATTTCATCCTTAAACAGTTTTCATCATAAGAAAGACCTTCTTTTATTTAATTTAATTTTATGTCTCTATGAATTGTATTTGTAGGTTTATGTTCTACAAGCTTGGACCACCCCCCAATTTAATCTTCCTTTTACATTATAGTCTTTCAAACATGATAAGTTAAATATCATGTAGCTCATTTTTTTCTTTCTCTTTCAGAGTAGGCACATTTATTTAACTGTTTCAACATTTCCTCATGTCACATGATTTTAAGTTTTTTCCCTCTGAAGACATGCCAGTTTACACCCCCAAAAGTAACCTCCTGAGGTTTGAAACTCTCATAGTCTAGACTTCAGAGGCTGGATGGTTGGTGCAATCCAAAATTGCCAAGACTGAAGGGTGGAATGTCTTTTCCAATATTCTTGCTGTCACGCATCAAAATCCTAACCACTGGCTCGGCGCCTGTGGCTCAAGTGCCTAAGGCACCAGCCACATACACCTGAGCTGGCGGGTTCGAATCCAGCCCGGTCCGCCAAACAACAATGACAGCTGCAACCCCCACCCCCACCCCCCCAAAAAAAAACCAGCCAGGCCTCGTGGTGGGCGCCTATAGTCCCAGCTACTTGGGAGGCAGAGGCAGGAGAATCACTTGAGCCCAGGAGCTGGAGGTTGCTGTGAGCTTGTGAGCTGTGACACCACAGCACTCTACCTAGGGCAATAGCTTGAGGCTCTGTCTCAAAAAAAAAAAAAAAAAAATTACTCTTAAAAATCCTAACCACCAATCCACTAGAAAGATTTGCGTATGTTGGGAATTTCATATCTGCCTGAAATATACCCATGTGTTTACTTCCCAGAAAAGCGTCCTAAATGTACCTAGACATGGGAATATCCTAATATTTACCAAACGTGCCTCAACCTTTGAAACATCTTTTCTGTGTGTACCACTTTGTAGGAAAGGGACGGGGATACTTCCCTCTTGCTCTCAGTAAAGGCAGGACTGCTAGTGGGAGTAGGATTTGCATCCTCTGAAGTTGCATCACATAGAAGAAAACCATCATGCGGACTCAAGGAGGAGGAATACCGGCACAGGTTTTAAGAGGCACATCTTAAAAATAGAAGGCTGTGCTCTCAGAGGGGAAAGTGCAATCACAGACTCTATGATGACATTTAGTCCTGTGGAAATACGAGTGTTCTCTAGCATTCCAGCACTTAGACATCAATTCATGGTGGTCTCGAGCTATGTTTTTGTTCTGGCACATTAAACAGAATGAAGACATATGTCTAAATTTAAGACATCCTTTTAGTGCTCTGTGCACGAGAGCCAGCTGAGAAATTTGAGCTATTTCAAAGCACTAGAAAAGGAATTGTGGACACATCCTTTGTCTGGGCATATATTTTTAATTATCCTGCCTTTTAATATTCTTCTCCATTTGAGGATAATCAGACAAAATGGATCCTGCTGGGCATTGTCATGCTTAATAAAAGTAAGACTGAACATCTGCAAATATGGCGACAGTGTGGCGCATACGATGCGCCAGTGACTGAGCTGCATTCTGATGCAATTACAGCACCACATGTAGCTGTGTAGCGTAATTCCCCATGGACATTATTCTAGCACTTGGAGTAAACTCTCCCTGAGTTAGGTGCTAACCAGTTTCAAACAGTAGGCACATAGACTAAAGAAGGAATGTAATAAATACCCGGTGTAGATAGTGATGAGGGCAGGCGCATGAAATGGGGTAGACGATCATGTCTGGGTCTGCAGCCAGAGGCCAACACCCTGGGTTTAATCCCATCAGTTACTACCTTCGTGACCTTCACCAAGTCCTTGACCTCAGTGAAATGAAATCACTCATATTTCTCATAAATCCATAGTAAGGCTTCAGGATAATATACATAAAGGTTCTTTCCTCCTCTTTTCTCCTTGTTTTTTTTTTTCTTTTTCCTTTTAAGAATAAATATTTATTGCCTTTACCCCCCCCTTATCAAGAAGAAATTAGGAAAGCCCAAATGAAGTAAGGGGCCTGAGATTGCTGGACTTTACAGTTGGGGCTGTGACAGCTACGTGGTATTAGAACATTGGCCACACCTAGGAGTTTGAGATACAGTCAGGTTTCTCATCATCAGAGAAAGGAGGTTCAAATGTGGACAGAGGAAGCTAGAATAAATTCTATGGTGTTGAATTAGAACAGACTATATCAGCAGAAACTGATAAAAACCGTAGGATATAGAAAAATATATAGATATAAATGTATGTATGTTTGTTTACCCATATACATATATTTCCTAGCTCTCAGTCCTGAATGAGACTGAGAAAACACATTACAATAAATATATTTCTTGTCCAAATATTTGTTTCAAATCTCATTGTCCACTATAAGTTTCCTTAGAGAGAAGGTTGGCTACACAGCTAGTTTACAAAATAAACAAGATGGTCCTGGAACATTTTATGACATTATAAAGTAAGTAACACTCAAAGAATGGTGGGAACTTATCAAAACAACAAGAGAAGCTAGCTTGAATGGGTTCCAACTAGCCAAACTGGGGTTATTTTTGAATATCAAAATAAACCATGGTAGTGGCCTACTATAACACATTTAAGGAAATGCAAACCCATTCATCCACGTGGATATCCATAAATAAATAAACTAATGGATGAATGTATTTGAAAGCTCTTCCTTATCATAGAAAGCCAACTAGAATTATTTGGAGGAAATGACCCTAGAAAATCACAATTTGACAACCATTTGAAAAGAAAAATCTCTGACACTGCAACTAATGGTGAGCATGGAGGGAGGAGTGGGATTTCACATGGTCCAAGTATCCTCCCTCAAAATGTGTATCAATTGCAAGGAGAGAAAAGTGACTTCACAGTGGAGAATGTGACAACACCCTCATAGTGTGATCACAGTAACTGCGCCATCAGTAGTATCATGTGCCACTCAACAGGATCTGATGGGAAAGCATCTCAGCATTTGAGTCTGATCACAAGGAACTATTACACAAACCTAAATGAAGAACACTGTTTACAACTGGCCTGTAATCTTCAAGAAGACCAAGATCATGAACGTGAAGGAAAGACTGAGCAACTGTTCCAAGTTGAAGAGACTAGAACATGACTGACTGAAAAGCATACTTCCTGGACTGAGTTCTTTGCTAGGATTTTCCTGGGACAATTGGTGAAGTTTTGTACTTTCTTGAAACTTTTCCCTAGTTTAAAACTGATTCAAAATAAAATCTTTAATTTTAAAAATTTAATCTAAATCCTTAATCAATTTTGAGTTGATTTCGTATACAGTGTAAGAGAGGTCCTGTTTCATTCTTCTATACATGAATATTCAATTTTCTCCATACCATTTATAGAAGACACTGTTCTTTCCCCCATTGTGTGTTCTTAGCTCCCTTGTCAAAAATCAATTGACTATCAATTTATGGGTTTATTTCCGTGCTTTCTACTTTGTTCCATTAGTGTATATGTTTTCTATAGATTTGTAGTATATTTTAAAATCTGGTGGTGCGATGCCTCCATTTTTGTTCTTTTTCTGTTCAGTGCTTTAGTTATTTGGGTTCTCGTGTTGTTTCATATGAATTTTAGAATTTGTTTTTGTTTCACTAAAAATGTCATTATCATTTTGACAGGGCCTGTATTGAATATCTAGATCACTTTGGGTAGTAGGAACACTTTAACAATATTAATTCTTCTAATCCACAAACATAAGGTATCTTTCCTTTTTTTTTTTTTTTTGCAGTTTTTGGCCAGGGCTGGGTTTGAACCCACCACCTCCAGCATATGGGACTGGCACCCTACTCCTTTGAGCCACAGGCGCCACCCGGTATCTTTCCATTTTTTTGTCTCCCTCAGTTTCTTTCATCAATATTTTACACTTTCAGTGAACAAGTTTTTGTCTCTTTGGTTAAACTTATTCATAAGTATATTGTTTGTTTCTTGTTTTTTTTTTTAATTTTCTTTTCAAATAGTTTATTGTCGCTGTGTAGAAACAACACTGATTTTTTTTGTATCCTTCCACTTTACTAAACTTAAGTGTAAGTTCTAACAATTTTTTGATGGAATCCTTAGAGTTTTCTATATAGAAGTACATGTCATATGCAAACAGGAATAATTTAACTTCTTTATTTCCAGTTTGGATGCCTTTTATTTTTTCTCTCTTGCCTGATTATTATGACTAGCGATTCCAGTACTATGCTGAATAGAAGTGGCATGAATGGACATCCCTTTCTTGTTCCTGATCTTAGAAGGTAAAAATATAGCTTTCAACTTTTCCAACTTTTCATTGTTCAGTGTTAACGATAGCTGTGGGTTTTTCGTATATGCCACTTTTTTGTATTGAGATAAATTCCTTCTATTCCTATTTATAATTTGTTGAGAGATATTAATCACGAGAGGATGAGAAATTTTGTCAAATGCTCTTTCCGCATCTATTGATGTTATATGATTTTTGTCCTTCATTACATAAACGCAGTGCATCACACTTATTGATTTGTGTATATTGAAGCTCCATTTTTAAAATCATTTACTTTTTTTTTTTTTTTTTTTTGCAGTTTTTGGCTGGGGCTATGTTTGAACCTGCCACCTCCGATACATGGGGCCTGGCGTCCTACTCCTTGAGCCACAGGTGATACCCTAAAGTCATTTACAATTAACTTCACATAGTGCTTTCATCACTATAGCAATCTAGTTTCATTGGATTTATGTTTGTTTTGTATAAACTATCTAAGTTAATTGTACTGGTTGGCTAGTGCTGACCTGTGGACCGAGCACTCCCTGCTGAGGTTCTGATTCAGTACATCTGAGAAACTATATTTCTAACAGCCAATTGGTGTGAGCTCTTTGGACATATGAAATGTATATTATTCTGTTATTTCCCCAGGGTATCTAGTACATGAGCAGGTGGCTAGTTAGTAATTTATAATCATTTGTTACTATGGTATTCACTAGTCTAACATGTTATGTTCAGGGTAGAAGATGCCATTAAGGAAAGATTCTAGGGCAGGTACCATTCCAGTGGTCTTCCCATTCTGAAAAACTAGAATTTTTATTTTTTTGATTTTTAATCTTTTATTTTTAATTACATAATAATTTTTAGTATAGTTTGAAAAATTGCCTAGGAAACAAATTGTCTCTAATCAGCTCAACACTCAAAGATAGCCATATAATGAATATGTTTCAGGCTAAGTAATTTTTATCAAAAATTTCATTCATGGAATATATAAATTCTGTTGAGCAAATGTAGCATAATTTATTTGATCATAGGAAACACTTTGGGGGTTTTTCCTCCAAATTTTCCACATTATTTTTAACATTACAAGAATACTTAGAGTTAATCCTTGAGTATACGCATGAGGATAAGCTTTTACGTTCAATAATGTGAAAAATTTTTAAAGCTGAAAGACTATTATTGTCAAATTGCCATCTAGAGGCAATAAAATCTGAGGTCTTTAAATCATAACCTTATAAAAGTAATACAATGATTTTTTTAAGAGGTGACCTCATCTGTCAATAGGAAACCAGGAGTAGTATATAGCACTTTGGAATTAAAACCTGAGATTTCTATTACTGAAGGATAGCATGGGGTTCTGTGGTACGGTCCTTTGATTTTGCTGGAGGGTAATTCAGAGCAGGTATACAAGACTCAGTCAAATGCCAGCACCTGCTCCTCAGGTTGGCTTTCTAATTTATTGTCTACTCTTCCATTCTCAGGAATTTTATGGCACAACAAAATTAAAGATAAAACTACAG
Organism: Otolemur garnettii; assembly: GCF_000181295.1. NCBI lineage: Eukaryota > Metazoa > Chordata > Mammalia > Primates > Galagidae > Otolemur > Otolemur garnettii. Next base: position 30,924,441 of record NW_003852403.1, read on the forward strand.
CAAAAGTTGAAAATGCAATTTTTGTATGGTAAAACGATATGTGGCTTCTTAACTAATGTAATTCAGAAAAAAGGCAGATAGGTATACACATATTTTCTACTTGAGAATATGAGTATTCTTGACAATTTTGGCATGGATTCCACAGAAGCATCCATACGGCTTAATTTATTATATAATAACCTAATATCTATAGATAGAAAATATGACACTTATTGGGTTTTGCTATGAATTTCTAGTTCAATCCTTCTAAAAATGTGTAAAAAAGCACTCAGCTCTGAGTAAAAGGTGTTTGTTCAAATCCAGCTTTCCCTTCTCCCATTGGCCTCTCTGCAGCTCCCTTCTTGATTCCTTCTGTGAGTCTTATGCTTCTTCCTGTACCCCGGCTGTGGTGCCCTGCGGTTGATTTCATTAGGGCCTTTACTACTATTTGCATATTTTCACAGTCTATTTGCAATAGCTCTAAGGTTTGCTTAAGTACCAAACCTTTGGCCACAGTGTTTTTAAGGAATGCCTCCTGTTACTGGTTTGCTGTTCCAAGAATGACTTTCACTTGGTTTTCTGGATCTTACTGCTTTTTCTCTATCATAAGGGTGCTTGTGTGTCAAATTGGTTGTGCTTCTTTGCTACTATTTGTTTGAGATCTGAGTTGAAAACAGTACACTATTAGTCAAAAACATGAACATCATGGTATTTTCTATTAGTATGAATAAACCTTTTTAAATAATTATGTTGTACCCCAACTAAGCATCAGAATGGTTGATTATTAATACCCACAGTCATCTCTACTCATTCTGGAACTCGGTTCTGTCAAGATAATATCTACCACAATGCTACATTATTATTAATTTTATAGAATTCAGAAGAACACTAAAGTAGAAAAATAAAGGAATATCTCTATATTTTCAACTATCTATTCTTTTGTTAATATTCCAAAGGTCAGTACTTTTTCGTAGGTAGAAAACATTAATACCAGCTACCTAATTGGTAAAACAGATGCTTCAAAAATTTTTATGCATAAAAGATTCCTTTAGAGTTAGCTATAATTAGTAGTGACATTGTCTCATTATAGAGATATAATTTATTTATATATTTATTTATAATTTATCTATAAATTTATATATTTATATAATAAATAATTTTATATTTATTATTTATATAATAAATAATATTTTATTATATATAAATTTATTATTTATCTATAATTTATTATTATTAAATGTGTCTATAAATTTATTATAAAACTCACTGGCTCTCAGTGATTTAAAGGAAAGAATATGTAAACGACATTTTATAATTTTTATTTGACTTATTTTCAACTTTTTCATAAGAAATGAGCTTAATATGGACAAGATGGTTTTGTATACAGAGAAATTGTACTGTGCAGACTTTGACCCCTACCATGTTTTTTTTACCAACATATGCAGCCAGCCACACTGGGACCAGGGAGTGCAGATGGCTCAGCAAAACCATCAATGTACATATTATAATGCTGCACCTACAGTATTTAGAGTAATTCCTGTTTTGAAAAAGAACATAAAACTTACTTTAGGATCATGACTTATCAATTGCTGTTTATTTGTATGACACAGTTATTTTAGAAATTATTTTATTATTTTAAAATAAAACCTTCACCACTATCCTTCTTCTCTACTCTCCCTTCTTTTTCCATTATCCTTCCTCTCCTACCTCATCTTCACAAATGTTTTATATGGTTAATTGAATCAGAACTTTTTTTTTTTTTTTTTT
>NW_003852403.1:30926206-30945416 GCF_000181295.1 Otolemur garnettii
TTTTTTTTTTTTTTTTTTGCTGTTTTTGGCCAAGGCTGGGTTTGAACCCACCACTTCTGGCATATGGTGAGGCCAGCGCCCTTCTCCTTTGAGCCACAGGCACCACCCTTGAATCAGAACTTTTATAGTTGGTCTTGTTCTTAAAGCACATAAATGAAGGACGCCCCATTGCTCATCCATGTGAGAAGAATCAGTTTGTCCAAGAACCATAATTAACCGGCTCTTAAAGAGATTTTATTTGTTTGGTAGGAACCAAAGGTGGTGAATGAGTTGTGAGGGTGAATTTGGGTCGCCACAGTACTAAAAAACATAGGCATCTTTTGTTCTGCCTTTTACCTATCCAAATTGGGAACAAGAAAATCAGTTTTAGGCTGCAAATATTGAGTCAGGAAACATTTCCATTTGGTCTAATGTTGCATCAAGAGATGAGGCTCAAATAAAGTTCTCTTTTCCCATAACGTGTCTCACACACATTTCACATCCTTAACCTGAGAAAGAGGTAAAAAGCAAGCTCATGCCATCCCTTCACACTGTAAATTATCCATCAACTTCAGAGTTGTTTGGGAGACAGGTAAAAGCAAAGAGGTTATTGTACTTACCCCAATCATACAATGGTAAATCAGAAAAGACAGTCTGCTGGATTCTTATGAGACTTATTAACTAAATACTGTTTATCTTCCTTTCCTGGCTAACCCGCTCAGAGCTAGTAATGAGCTCAGAGGAAATAAAGCAAATACTGAGCCCTTTCCAATCCTTCCAACTGCTCCACCACCCACTAGTTCTTTGAATGTTGTTTTCTTAATTTTGTGTTTGTCTGACCTAAAGTCTCCAAGTGAACTGAGCTAAGGCTTCCAGGAGATGGCTCCAGACAAGCAAAGCAGGTTTCTTTGTTTCTTCTGTGATATTGGTGAGATTCTCTGAGATGTATGTCAATCAACCATTGCCTCAATTAGACATGTAGCATTCAGGTTAAGAACAGCCTCCATTTCACATCCATCAGTCTATTGCTGGTCAGAATAAGTGAATGTTTGACTAAAAGTATTTACTATTAGTTTTAGCTAAGGTCTTAAATATGATCCCCCACTGCTTACAATCGCTCCTGTCTACTCTACTGCAGCCCAGTGAAGGAATACTGCCCTTCTAAAGTAGTACAGAGGCAAAGAGGATCGTTTCATATACCACCACCAGCAAAGCTAGCTTGCAAGGGGATCAATCACATTACCTTTCACTAGGAAGCAAACCATAATTGTCAGTTATCTGAGATATTTTCAATTTTGATAAATAGAGCCAATGATTAAGGACTCTTTCATGAAAATGCTTAATACGTCTGTTGTTGAGACTCATGAGGCATAATATAAAATTTCTGTGACTTTCAAAGAATAGGGAGCAAAAATTAGGAAAGGAAAGGATGAAAGGATGGCTGAGGATGAAGGGACAACAAATGGCAAAGAGCATGAGTAGCCAGTTTTTCCAGGAAAAATTAATATGCCACCAGAACAAGAGGAGAAGCCACCTGGCATCTTCCATGTCTTCCTACTTGTCCCAAGGCCCTTATACCAATGGTAATTGAAGTATAATTGGTAATGGTAATTGGAGTATAATGGAATGGTAATTGAGGCTATAAAGAAACTGAATCATACCACATAATCCAGCCTGGGTAAATTCATTTCTAATACAAACTGATTGATTGTCCAGAATTAAAAGTTTTTTTTTTTTTTTGATTGATTGCTTCCCTGTAGAGAAATAGCCTAACTTTGAAGAAGCCCCTATTTTGTTCACAGTTGGTAAGGTCATTTATGCAAGCACTATCTTTTTTACCTAAATGTACATAGCATCAGTGAATGAAATATACATTAGATTAAAGATATTTTTAATTTTCTAGGATGCTATGAAAATTAGGTATATTTTAAAGTACTTTTCATATGACATTGTAAACATAGCTAAATCATTACAGTTCTCTTCCTATAGCAATAAAGCCTGAACATTAATAATGTCTTCAATTTTGTTATACAAATTTAAGCAGTAAAAAATCATGCTCACTTATCTTTTTCCAAACATAGTACTTTGCAAATGGGGTCTTGCCCCAGAGAAGAGAAAAAAAGCTTTGCAGAAATCTTAAGCATTAAGATACTGGATAGTAACTAAAAAATAATATAATTTTAATAGTGGTTTTGTCAAAGGGGTAAAATGATAGATTTTAAAAATACTTTTCTTTATTTTCTATATTTTCTGCATTAATCACATACCACTTCTATCATTTAAAGTAGCCATTATTTTTTTAATATAAAAATTTCCTTCATTCAGCCTGGAAGGTAAAAGAAGAGCTAGAAGCCATAATAATAATCCTAACAAAATCATTAAGCCTTTACAACTTATATGCATATATTTACATGTTAAGAGAATGAAAAAGATAGTTTCCTATCTTGCTAAAGCAAACAGTGGTGAGACTAAGGGTCACATGTTTAAGTCACTTCCTCAAGGACAAAAGTAAGTAAATTGTTGCATCACAAGTGCACTCTCCATCACGTCATCCTGGGTCAGTCCTGAGGATGCCATCAGACCCTGGAAGCATTCCTGAAGATGTTATCCATGCATGCTAAAGCTGGTAACAGTAGGATGAGTAAATATTCATATAATCTACACGGGTGTCCACTCTGCCTTGAGTGCCTTACAAGTATTAAGTCATTTCATCCACATAGCAATCTGATAGAGTAGATACTATCATTATCATCCTAATTTACATATATAGAAACTTTACGTATATGTAACCTGGCAAGATCATACAGCTAGTGGCAAACCTGGGACACCCAGGCAGACTGCCTTCAGAGGCTGTGCTTACCCACCGCATTAGGTGCCATGCAGCCTTGTCTTTATATTCATTATGTTAACAGGAGAGGATTGATTCCCTCTGAACACTTACCGAAGAGTTGTCTTGGGCCACACAGTAAATACACAAACACTAATGAAAGCTGACGAGCAAAAGAACCCAGAATGGTCCATTCATAATTTTCATGATAATCAGCCACCAGAGATAAGCATTCCTAGCCAGCCATGGGCCGTGGTGTTTGGATGCCCCTGGATGAAGTAAAGAGAACTTCATCATTTTCCAAAGGTATTGCCTTCTCTATATGCTTCTGGATCATTAGAGCTCAGTTTGGACAAATTCACTTCCGTTCTGAGCATCAGTCAAGTTCAGCCCATTTCATGCCAGAGGAAACTGTTCTCCATAGGAAACACAGATGGAAGAATGAGAGTGTACTACTCAGTAGACCAGACCCTTTGTCCAAGGATCATTTCATTGGCTTTCAGCACTGTTTGCCTGTGAAACTGTGGCTTACAACATTTCAGGGAGCAAATACAAAATGTGTCACTTGTGCTGTGGTGGAAGTTTCTATTTCAAGGAAGTAGATTCCAGCAGAAATACGGCTGCCTGGCAGCAAAGGGCTTGTTATGGGACTACTACAAAACAGAAAATGAAAACACAATCTGGAGCATGACCCCTTCTCTGTACATGTGTGTGGCATCTGGCTTCGGGACAATGTGGCTGTGTTCGTTCACACATGAGAACCAAGAAAGAGCTACTCTGAGACTAAGAAGAATGTAGGCAAAAATAAACTTTTTTTCTTTTTAAAATGTTTATAAAATAAATGCAGCACAACACGTATCATTTTAACCATGTTTAAGTGTATAGTTCAGTGGTATTAAGGGCATGCACATTGTCCTGCAAACATCATCACCACTCATCTCCAGGACTTTTCTTCTCCCCAGACAGAAACAGTACCTACTAACCATCAATTCCCCAATCTTCCCTCCCCCAGCCCTTGGCAACCACTATTCTACTTTCTGCCTCTCTAAATTTGACTACTCTGGGCCCCTCACGTACATGACACCACATAGCATTTGTCCTTTTGTGACCGGTTTATTTCATTCAGCATAATGTCTTCAAGTTTATCCACATTGTAACACTTGTCATAATTCCTTCTTTTTTAAGGCAGAATAATATTCCGTTTTGTTCATCCATTTGTCACTTGATGGACACTCGGGTTGCTTCTATCTTAAGCCTGTTGTGAATAATGGTGCCAAAAACGTGAGCATACAAATGTCTAAAGCCTCATTTTCTTTTTTTTTTTAGTATGTACCTAGAAATAGAATTGTTAGATTATACAAATTATATTTTATTATATTTTTTGATGAACTGCCATTGCTTTTCATATTGGCTGTACCATTTTATAAGAAATTGATTTTAAAGCCAAATAATGAACTTCATTTTTCTTCTTTGTCTCTACTTCCTCAAAGAGACCAAGTGCCTTGTAAGTGATGGCTCTCACCCAAGTGATTGCTGGTTTTACTGTTTGTCTGCTCAGTCTAACCCTATCTACGGTCTCTCAGTCTCTCTACCTCCCATCACCTCATTTTAGTGAAAGTGTAGAACAATAGGATCTGGACCACTTCCATTCCCTGCCAGAATTACACCCTCAGAATTTCATGACAGCGGATTTCAGAGGCTATGCTTGAGTTGTGTAAATTAGAAAACTAGATTAGCCTCAAAGACATATTAAAGTTACTAAAGACTGATTACTATTGACTACTATTGTGACATCCAACTTACACTGTACTTTTTCATAGTAAATATTAACCACAGAAAGCATGTTTCATCTGTTTTACAGCACCCTAGTAACCAATTCTACGAGTATTTTACTCAGTGAACCCATGTCTTACCTTTGATTCTCCTGTAATACCTGGCATAGTGTCTTGCATAATATATAAATCTGTAATAAACTGTGTCCCAAACTGAATTGTTCACATAATCACCTTTTTTTGCTATGTCCAGATAAGACAGCACATCTTTTACTTAAGTTCATATGTACCGTAAAGAAACTTTATATTACAAATATAGATTAAGACCAAGTGTTCTGTTCTATAAGTAAAAAAAATGCAAGAAACAAATCAATCCATATCTCACCTAAAATTATTTCGTGCACCAACAGTAAAAATTATTATGGATCTGCTTATTTGATATGTCAATGTGAATCTGTTTTATTTATGAATTTATTTTTGAGATTGAGTCTTACTCTATTGCCCTGGGTAGAGTGTCATGGCACCAGCCCAGCTCACAGCAACCTCAGACTCCTGAGTTCAAGTGATTCTTCTGACTCAGCCTCGGATTACAGCTATCCACCGCAACATCTGGCTTATTTTTCTACTTTTAGTAGAGAAGAAGTCTGGCTCTAGCTCAGGCTGGTCTCAAACTCCTAAGCTCAAGCAATCCTCCCACTCAGCCTTCCAGAGAGCTAGAATGACAGGTGTGAGCATCGCACCCAGCTGTCAAAGTAAAATATTAATCTCCTCAAAGATGGTATTATACATTAGTAAAGATTCTGAGATATAATCAGAAATATAGGATAAGTCAGAGTAAAGAATTTGGTGCTAAAATGCTAGCAGTGATCATGTTTGGAATGAAGGGTAATTATATTTCCATGACCCTAAAATGGAAATACATAATTTACATAAGTAGTATATATGTCTTTTCATGTATGTGCAAACATAATATTTAGTAGACAAAGACAATAGGTGAAGGTAAAAAGGCAAGAAGTGGCCAACCCTAACGGTTCTACTATATTAACACTAGAGACTAGCGAGACAGTGATGATTGTAGGCAGACCATCTCACATCTGGTAATAAAGAGTGCACCAATGGAATGGTATAGGGAAAGTGGATGTATCATCCACTTATCCATATTATCCATAGGGATTATCGGAGAAAAGGCAAATGCATGCTTAAAGCAGTGCCAGCCTGAGCAGCCTAGGCCTCTTCTGAAAGGCTCCCCTGCACAGTCAGTTAATGAAATTCACTACATGTGCAGAAGACTACGGGGTATCTGAGGAACAATATGTGATGCAAAGATCACAAATCACTGTTCTTGTCTCATGGTCTTTAACTAAAAGAGACAGCCATGAAAACCAAAATTATATAACATGACAAATCAAAAGTGATGCAAAAACCGACCCGATACATAGATACAAGGAACATTCCCTGGGCAGCCACAGAAGGAAGCAGAGTAAGAGCAGGGAAGCAACTGGGATGATTTCTGGGATGAAATGATGTTTAAGAAGATTGAAGGTTGCAGTAAAACGGATGAGGAGATTCTCCCTTGTCCTCAGAGCATAAGCACTCCCTTCTCCAGGATCAGGAAGAGGAAATGATCATCTAAGACCTGGAGCACTCCCTTTCTCTAGTTAGAACGGGACCATGCTGGAAGGGTTGGCTAGATTGCCAAGCGAGGGAGAAGGGAGTCCAGGGCCAGTCACAGAACTGTGAAGGCGCACATGGTGCTGGCCAGTTAACCGAAGGCTCCAGGGCCAGCTGCTCACACTCTGAGGCCTGGCCTGTTGGTAAGCTGTCTTACTTCCGGACATGCCTCTCCAGCTGGGCAATTTCCTGGGCTGCCACAGACTCCTCCCTTCACACGCCCTTCTTAGCTGTGGTTTGGCACTCTCTGCCAGGGCCCCAGTGCCCAAAGTGCCCCCTGGACTTGTCTCCTGAGAGCAAAGGCCTGCCTATTTCCACTACTGAATTTACCCACAGAGACAGGCGGAGGCAGCTTTTTTTAGATGGCCAAAGCAAATTGGCCTGCATGAGTGACATTGGAGCCGTGTGGTAACAATCAGATCTGGTGTCTGCGACACTCAGAGGAACAAGCTTAGGCTATAAGTAGCTCAGAACTTTTCCTACAGCACCATCGAAGCTGCTGGCTTAGGAAATGGAAGCATTTAAAGGGTGAATGAAAACTCTTCCTCAAATCTGCGGCCAGAGGGAGTAGCCAAGCTGAAGTTATACAACAAATAGTTGTTTTCATCCAGAGTGAAGAAAGTGACTAAGATTCTCTATTTCGAGATGACGCCAAAGTGGAGTCCACCAACTATTGCCTGGGAGCCAAACCCAGTCCTCCTGCTGTTTCCCTATACCCCGTGAGCTCAGAATGGTTTCTCCATTTTTAAATATTTGAAACAAAATTCTAAGGAACATTTATGACGTGTGAAAATTACATGAAATTCAAATTTCAAGTCCCGTGAGTAAAGTTTTGTTTGCACCCAGGTATGCCCATGTGCTTACATGCTGTCTCTGACTAGTATCAAGCTTCAGACGCAGAGCTCCGTAGTTGTGGCTGAGATCTTACAGCGTGCAAAGTCAGAAATATTTACTATCTGGCTGTTTGCTAACAAATATTTAAACAATCCCTATGCTCAAACGATGGCCAGTGTGATTAAGAACAGGGGCAAAGTGAAATCACAGTGAGTGTGAAACTTTAAAAATGAGGACATAAACTTCTGGCTGCAGTTTTAAATATTCTGGCATTCCTGGTTACAGAAAATACCACACTGAAAAAGAATTCTATCTGGAGCTTAGCATTAATGCTTAAAATTACACTTCCTTTTAAAAAAATTTTGATGCTCCTACCTCCCTGCCCCTGCGCACGCCTGCATGTGTGCACACACACTCAAGAAAAAAACACAGGCAGACCTCTCATGTAGCTAAGAAGACCTCAGCAATGTGCTTAGGCTCACAGAGGCTCAATGGTAGGGGTAGGGGAAGAAGTACAAGAACAGTGAATTGCAGATCCCCCACGATGGTCCCCAAAGGAGGATTAACTGGAACAATTTTATGGAAATGTATTCAGTATGCAAGCTGACAACACGCCAGCAAGCCATTGCAGTACAGCATTCTAATTATAGACACCATTCTCGAAGTTTACTCGAGTTCTATGGCCTGGCCCATTTCGAAGGGTGTAGTTTAAGCTGACCACTGAAAAACTGAGTTTACTTTAGGTTAACTGGTGCAGTTTGGTAGCTCAAAGAAACAATACCTCATCTATACTATAGAACTAAGACTTTATTTTTACATTGAGTTCTCAGGAAGATTCCTCCAAGCCAGACAGCTGGAAGAAGCAGTTAAAAAATAACATTGTGTGGCTTGATGTGTTGTCACAAATAAATCAAGTAAGGGAATCTAGTTTGTGAAGGAAACACTCTGAAGGAGAGGCACATTGAGGTGGAGTGTGGCCTCAATATGCATTGGAGTTATGTGTAGAGGAAGAAGGGAGAGGAGACAAGTAAGATCTCAACACACCCTTTAAAGACATGGTTGAGGGCAAGTACTCATGCCTGGGCTTAACCCAGCCAATCAACAGAGACAGGGCATGACTCAGTGGTCAGTAAATATAAACCATATAAAACAGTCACATGACAACAGTCTCCATCAACGTATCTGAACCCTGCATTTTGCTGAAAGTAATATGGTACCTAGGAAAAAGCACTAATTAAATCATCAAACTTTAATAAAAGCTCTACCTGAGTAAATGTGATCGAATGAAGTTGTCATAGAAGCCACGATGAGGAAAAATGTGTCTTATGTTGAATATGCTATTGCTCAAGCTGGACAGACTTCTGGGTAAACAGTAAAGAGAAAGTGGTTTGGCAGTGAGGTAGAGAAAACCCAAACCCAAGGAGAATTAAGAACTGGGAAGGGGCCAGGGGAGCACTTCCAGAAAGGCCTAGGGCTTACATATCCTCTCCTTCATTATGAAAAATCTAGCTTGCTCTATGTACATTTGTAAAAGAAGCGAATCTGCGCACCCTCTGTATTTTTCTCTTTGTGAACGTTGCTGGCTCTCCTTCTGCCAGATGATGGCAACTTGACTCTATGCACTTCTACCCCACCCGCCAGGATGCACCCAGGGCTAAACGTTCCATAGCACCAGAGGAATTTGAGGACAGCAGAGAGTACCCTATCCTGTCCATGATAGAAAGCCTGTTCTGGCCCAACAGCACTCTTCTCAAATTTAATGCCACTCATCGATACCAGGATTTTCAGTCTGAGGCTGCAGGGACTCTCTGAGGTGGCTTGTAAAGACCGACTCACTGAGTCCTGGCTGCTCCTGAACGCAGTGGAATTTTCTGTGGCTTCCACCTCAAGCCCCGATGCAGTGACTCAAGCCCTGCCTCCCAGATGTAGCACACAGTCATCTCCAGGCCCTCCAAGGAAAGAGGACGTGGTTTTCTTGTGCTTTCTTGTCTCCCAAATTTTTCTGTTGTCCCCTCACTTAGGTCTTTAACTGTGGGACAGAGGCAAAGTTCAGGAACCCTTTGGGGGGACTGACTTCCTCTCTGACTCTTTTCTTCCCCAACTCAAGTTGTTGTTAACTATGGAGAAATCAGGGGCAGAAAACATGAGCTTATATTTACTGTGCTGGCATTGTCCCCAGGACTTTGTTGTACAGCCATGCCTAGGCTTTTGAATTCAAAAGTTAGGATTTGAGGGTGGCGTCTGTGGCTCAAAGGAGTAGGGCGCTGGCCCCATATGCCGGATGTGGTGGGTTCAAACCCAGCCCCGGCCAAAAACTGCAAAAGAAAAAGAAAATTTAGGATTTGGTTATCTTGTTATCTAAGTTCTTTGGGGAGTTTCAAAATTCTAGCTGCTACCTTAATTAGGGATGATAGGATTTAAAAAGTTATTTACAGCCTTTGTATTAACTTGGGTGGAAGTGGAACACATTATTCTTAGTAAAGCATCACAAGAATGGAGAAGCATGGGGGAATCCTATGTATTTGATTTTGATATGAGGACAATTAATGACAATTAATGCCATGGTAAGGGCTGGGGAAAGGGGCGAGCAGAGAGAGAGAGAAGGAGGGAGGCGGGTGGAGGAAAGGAAGAGCAGAGAGAGGAAAGGAGGGACTGGGGTGGGGTCTCGGTGTGTGACACACTTTTGGATTCATTGTACCCTCAATGAATCCCCAACAATAAAAAAAAAATGTTATCCCACTATGAATTTATTATCCTTGAGCAAACTAGGTGGTATCACAATCAAATGTCCAGTATTTTGTTTATTTGCTTGATATTTTATTATGGAAGAGAGTCTTTAGAAATAAAAGATACAACCAGAATGATGTCTTCAACCCAAATGTTGTGGTGATACTCTTTTATCATTCTAAAATAGGTACAACTGAGTCTCAGTGCCTTGTCTTGTAGTCATTGTCAAAACCAGGTCACCAGAGTGGCTTATGGGGACCCTCTGGGTTAGCATCAGGACATCATCTTTGTTTCGTGTTCATTTTATTTTCCTTAGGAATTCTAAGAGCCTTGAAGCACCCAAATTATACACATGCTTTTTAAGGTGATTCTGTTTAGAACTTAAAGAGAGGGAGAAACAACAAATATTTCTGACTGAAATCTTGTACCTTGCCTTGATCTGAAATTTAATCAAGCTCTCAAATTTACTACCACATTATCCAACTAGTTTCCTTCCATTGATTAATGAACAAATAAAAATATGAAAAATGTAATTATTCATTTCCCCTCCTTGATTTTAATTTGCTTTGTTCTAAGTCTCTTAGTTGGCATTGAACCTGTTTCTATTTGGAGTGAGCTGGATAGGGAGCAGGCCATAGGAACAAACTTTGTATTGTTATCAATATTTGAATAGTCCATATCCCACAAAGCACTACAGTTGAAGCAGTATGCCTTTGACAAGTTCTTTAATGAAAATCTGAGTCCTGGCCTTCTAGTTAAAGAAAAAGAGACATGTTTACACTCTCAAGGCATGAAGATACTCAAGGAATATACAATTAAACATCTTTTTACATAGATATATCCAAGCCATAATTTAGGTAGATCCTCCACTTGCTAAAATACCATTTTATCAAGATACTAGCCTTTTTTTTTTCTTTCTTTCTTTTCTTTCTTTCTTTTTTTTTTAGTCAAAAGATAATCTATCTAACACTTTAACTCTTGGAATGTTTTTTTCCTCCACAGAATCAGACCCTAAATAGTTGTCTTTTCCGAATTGCTATTGCAAGTTAATATGATTAATTATAATCTAGTAAGAGATAATAATACCTTTGATTTATATTTCTTCCCAAGCCCCAGTCCTTAGTTATCTGCTACCACAACTATTTTTACAACATCTCTACAAAGTACAAAAGGAAGAGTAGAATTGTCTTCATTTCAGGATAATATCTCACTTATGTGTAGTGTGTTACAGTTCCTAAGCACTTTCACATACATTATTTGGTTTTGGTTCTCACCTATGCAGCACCGTATGATACATGTGAGACAATCAGGTGCCATTTTCATCAATTTACATGTGGTACATGTGGAAACACTAGAATTCAGAGAGGTGGGATGTCTGCCTGAGTTCTGCACTTTGGAAATGTAAGTGCACTGAGACAGAAAGTTTAGGTGAATGATTTTATATCTCATAAGAAGACGCCTCAGTAGTCTATATTTTTCCATAAAGCATCACTTTGTTCTTCTTGGGTTACCTTTTTTTTTCTTCTTCTTCTTTGAGACACAGTCTCACTCTATCAACCTGGCTAGAGTGCCGTGGCATCCTAGCTCAACTCAAACTCTTGGGCTCAAGCAATTCTCTGGCCTGAGCTTACCAAGTAGCTGGTACTACAGGCACCTGCCACAACACCCAGCTAGTTTTTCTATTTTTAGTAGAGATGGGGTCTCATTCTTGCTCAGGCTGGTTTCCAGCTCCTGAGCTCAAGCAATCTACCCATTTTGGCCTCCCAAAGTGCTCAGATTATAGGCTTGAGCCAAGGTTTCATTTTTTTAATGCTATCACTGTGTCCAACCTACTGTGACGTTTCTTCTAGACTTGTTGTATTGGAATAGCCCTATTTGTTCCATTTTCTACAGAGCACTGGGGTAGTTGTTGGATTTGAGGATTATTTTCTTCTTTGGTTTTGCATTTTCAAGGTCTTGTCCAACTCTCAAAGGATGCTGTTAAACACGGAATAAGTATTGAATTGTCTCACTGTCCTCCCAGTCTTCATGGTAGCAAATAGAAGTTTCTGTGAAGGGGTTTGCTCACTGAAGACCCACAGTGGTGGTTTAAAAGTGTCCACAAATTAAAGGCAATGAAAGATCACTAACCACAAGTAATGGATGTTATTAAAAAAATTTAAAGTTCATAAAATAGTTTTTATATGCATGTATATTCTGGACTCTAACCAGGTAGCTACTTTATAAGTGTTTTCTCAATTGTGTGCGGTTTTGTCCTTACAAAGATGCTTTCATAACAACATTCTGTGTAGGATAAATATTCTCCCTAATTACATGATTTATTTTAGCTTCTAACAGTAAAACTGTATTAAACTGTGAGGAAAAGCTTACATTTTTCAATTCCTTAACGTTTCTGAATCAGTAATCAATCTGAAAGAGTTTTTGGTATTAATTTTAAAAACATAAAAGTAACAACTGATTCAGTGTTAGAAATTTGTAGGCTACATGAATGTGTAAATTCCGTACTTCACAGTTCTTGTCTTCATTTGGAAATCCTCTTTATGTAGCAGGTACACACTGTGGATCACTATTATGAGGGGGGAAGGTCAAGATTGACTAGGCAGAAATACTGTTCAATGCCAGGGCAGGATACAGAAGGCTGGGTATTCACAGAACAGCTGAAGAAAGACAGGAACAGAATGTTTGCTTATTTTCCACTGGGAATGTTTACCTCTTTCCTTTCTGCCCAATAAAAACCAAGTGCATCTTTCAAGGCTCATTTCAAAGCCCTTCAGGAACTGTTGTCTGCCTCTTCTGAAATCAGCTCCTTTTGCTTAGTCCTGTTGATTCTGCGTCTGCTTTTTTGGACATCTGTCTTTGTTCTCTGTCTCCATTAACAACGTCCTAGCCTTCGCCTTTACGACTTTTCTCTGGAACTACAGCAAAAGCATCCTAAGTTTTTCCTGCCTTCACTCTGTCTCTCTGCCAATCCCATTTACAAACATGTACAGCTTTCTAAAGAGCCATTTAAGAATATATAGTCATCTATGAGCTGGTACAACTTGTCTTTTCCTGACCAACCATCTCTCATGCATGCTGTACTCCAGCAGAACAGAGCAATTTGGATACCATCACAGGCACTGAGCTTTCACCAGCTTTTCTTAGTTCCCCAAATTCCTCTTCTCACATCCAAGACTTAATTTCCCAGACCCCATATGAATGTCAATCTTCCAGATATCTTTTCTGAGCCTCCATTTCAATATATTTTCTCTTGTTTCTATGTTTCTATTCCCATTACTTTTTGCCTCAATACTTTTGTGTGTGCAAAAGAATCATTAAATTTTTAAGGGTCCGATTTCCTAAGGTTTAATACCTGGCTATTTATGTGAACCCAAGCAAGACTAATCCTTAGTGCCTCAAAATACATGGGAAGGGAAAAGACTTATAGTTCCAACTTCACAAGTTTGTTGTAAGATTCTGAATTAATATATGCAAATGTTTTCAGCAAGTGCTCAGCTAGTGTTAGCCAATTGTGTATATCTCCTCTCGCCTAATATAGCAAAGCCATGGAATGTGACTTCAAATTATTGATTGCATCTCACCATAGTTCAGGAATACATATATATAGATATATGTTGAATAAACATACAAACCATGTCCATAAAGTTCATGTGCAACTTTAAACAGCGTGCCATTTTAAACTGCACGCTAACTTTATGGATGCCCTGTATGTTTATGAAATCTTATGTGCCTTTCTGTGTCTTAGATAACTTCAGAATGCCACACAGGACTGTGGATTTCTTATGGTCTTTGTCGCTTTCTCCCTTTCCCCTTATGATGTGGACAGGATGATTAACGGGACTTGGTGTGCATGACCAAATACTCCCCAGAAGAATACTTCTCATGCTTGACGAATGTGCAAGAAGTAATCCTGGCCCATTCTGTTTCTCCAAGGGGTTAGAAACACTGGTGGTAAGGAGAGGAGAGGAGATGCAGACAGTAGTAGGTCCAGGAAAATCTCATCCTACAGTTGTGGCTACTCTTTTCTTAAAAATGTTCTGTGAGGGGAAAAAAAAAACCTCTGTGAGTAATATGCATTCCTGAATAGGAGAAATTAGAAGTTAACAGACTGTGTATATGCCTAACTAAGATCCTCAGTATTTTGAGGAACCTCTTCATCAACCATTTGACTGTGTGCTTTAAAGGGAAGAGGATGCTGACTCTGGACTGAGCATTGACATTTATGGAAAGGATTGGCTGCAGAATCAGAAAGCAACACTCTGAGGCATATGGTATTTATTTAGGGGATTCTTAGACTCTGATGTGTAATATTAATCCAGGCACAGACAGAATGAAAAATATGATTTCTCCAAACAACACTGATGTCTAAATACTGGCTTTATAAATGCTGAATTACTCATAACCCTGGAATATGAGTATTTTTTCAGGAGTACTTGTGTTTGGCATCTAAAGTTTCATAAAAAAGGGCATTTATAATAGATACTTTTTTGGCACATTTGTGATTCCACGTATATGTATGTTAAGTTATAAGAACTTCAATATTTATAAAAATACTAAAGTTTTTCTTTCATATTTATATGTGTGTTCCTGTGTGAAAAAGAAGAGTTTCCTGAGCCTGATTTCTAGCCTCCGTCATCAACAATCGTAAATATTCAGCTACTGTTTGCTGAGCTGTACTACATGATTGATAATTTAATGCTCAAAATCAGCCTACAAGGTATTATTATTCCTGCTTTAGAGAGGAGGAATTAGAAGCTCAGCGTACTTCAACAGTTCATCCAAAGTCGTGTCATTGGCAAGCAGCAGAGCCAACATTGAAGTTCACACCTTTGTCATCACAAAGCTGCCTCATCTAAGACTAGTTCATAAATTTATAGAAATTTGAAGAAATTTAAAAGTTTTCTTATAAAGTACATTGCACCTGACAAGGTTAAAGTTTTCGTCTTCTCTCAGCACATCAGTCTAACTTTTGGTTCCCCTGACACTTGCTCAGGACTGTGTCCTGCCTCCAGCCAACTAACCTAAATGGGGATATTTACAAGACGGGTCCTCTGGCATCCTCCGGTTCCTGGGGACCTGGGTGTAAATATACTCAGTCGGCCTACGCACATTTCCTAATGCTGAGCCCTTTTCATTTCTCCTTTTGTCTTTAATGATACTATGTTCTCTGAATGATTGGTCTGAGATTGGGCAGTCCAATCTTAGTCGAAGTAGCAAGAGAAAGCATTTTCTGGAAAGATGTTCTAGAACTACTTAGCACTGCCAGTGGAAAGGTGCCTTCTCCCCATCTCATCAAAGATCCCTCTCGTGAGTCACAAATATCATGAAAAATATTTTACTCTGAGGAAACAAGCAGTCAGAGATGAGAACATGCAAGTCAGATTATATAAAAGCCATGGTTGCCCACCATATCTATAGCAGCATTGCATAGTAGCCAGGAGGTGAAAGCAACCCAAGGTCTATCAACAGATGAATGAACAGACAATGTTGGTATATATATGTGCTATGGAATATTATTCAGCCTTGAAAAAGAAGGAAATCCCGACACGTACTACAATATAGATAAATCTTGAAGACATATGTTCATGATATAAGCCAGTCACAAAAAGACAAATACTATCTTATTCCACTTACATTAGGTATCTGAACTAGGCAAATTCATGAAAACAGAAAATAGAATGGCAGTTGCCAGGGATTGGGGGTGGGAAAAATGAAGAGTAGTTGTTTAACTGGTATAGAGGTTCAGTTTTGCAAGAGAAAACATTTTCTAGTTATTGGTTATACAACAAGGTGAATATACTGACTGAACTGTACAATTAAAAATGGTCAAGTTAGTAAATGTTAGGTCATGTCTATTTTACTGCAATAAAAAAACACAATGGTAAATGTTTAAGAAATACGGTTATGGAAAATTTCAGTATCAAGTTTCAGTATACAAGGAATGAAGACATTTGGACAACATACCAATATCAACTACTGCTTCCCATGCCCAAAGTGATTTCCTACCTTACCCTGACATCTAAATCTTAATTCTTTGGTTTGAGGAGATAAGCTCGGAAAAAATACACACTCAAACATTTGTGGTTTCACACATTATTTGACATGAATTATCTGGGTAATTATCATAATCCTTCACACAATTTTAAAAACCTTCTAAGTCAGATAGATGGCTTTCGCTCAACTAAATTTCAATTAAGCAAGTCAAATGATTTTCTTTGAATTAACACTAAATTAAGTTCTTCTAACTGAGCACATTCACAACACTCCTTCTCAGCCTCTTTTGCTGGACTAACTCCTCTGCTCAATTTCTAAGTGATGGTATGTTTCAGGATCCTCGTTTCCTTTCTAACTAGACTTTCTTCTTGAATTAGTTTATCTAGCCCCATGGTTTTAAAAACCACAATAACTTCCAAGTTTTTATCTCTATAGTTAACCTCTCTACTATAGGCCATATTATGTAATTAATTGCCTCCTTGTCATTTGCCCATGATGTCTAAGATGTACCTCAAATGAAACAATTCCTAAAATTGTCCCCCACATTGGTCTTCCTCTCTGTAAATGACACCTTCAGCCACCTGGATACTGAAGCCAAAAATGTAGGCAGTACCCCAGATCATTCCCTAAATTCTTTTGCTTCAATCAATCCATCAGCATCTGTTTGAATACCCCTCTTATAAGGAGAAAAGCAATAAGAGTTGAGAAACTAGTCAACACAGAAATAACCAGAAGTGTTCTTGATATAAGGAAATTTTAAATATTATCAAATTGGTGAAATAACAACTGATACCACAGGGATACAAGAGATTATCTCAGACTACATCAAAAACGCTACACCCAGAAATTTGACAATATGGAGGAAATGGGCCAATAGCTGGAATCATACCATCTCTCTAGACTTAACTAGGAAGAAATAGCTCTCTTCAACAAATCAATATAAAACACTGAGATTGCAGAAACAATAAAAAAAAGCTTCCAACAAACAAAAAGCCTGGGACCAGATGGCTTCACATCAGAATTCTATACATCTACAAAAATGAGCTTGTACATGTTTAGAAAAACACTGAGAAGAAAGGAACCTTCCCCATAGATGTTTGTTCTAGGAAGAAAACATCACCTTGATTCCAAATACAGGAAAGGACCCAACTAAAAAGGAGAACTACAGACAATTTCACTACTGAATATTGGTGCAAAAACACTTAATAAATTCTTAACTAATAGATTGCAGCTACATGTTAAAAAATTGTGCACCACCACAAAGTAAGTAGGCTTCATCTAAGGGATGCAAGACTGGTTTAACATAGAAAAATCCATGAATGTAATACACCATATCAATAGAAGCAAAAACAAAGAGCATATGATGCTCTCAATAGATGCAGAAAAAGCATTTGACAAAATTCAGCATCATTTTCTAACAAGAACACTTAAGAAAAAAGGCATAGAGGGCATATTTTGTAAGCTGATTGAAGCCATCTATGACAAACCCACAGCTAACGTTATACAGAATGGAGTAAAACTGAAACATTTTCCGCTTGGAACTGGAACCAGACAAGGATGTCCACTATCACCACTATTATTCAACAATGTGCTAGAAGTTCTAACCAATGCAGTCATCCAAGAGAAGAATATAAAGGAGATCCAAATGTGGGCAAAGGAAGTCAAACTATCACTCTTTGCTGATGATATGATCTTTTACTTAGAAAACCCTAGCCACTCAACCACAAAACATCTGAAGGTGATCAAGAAATACAGCAATGTTCCAGTTTATAAAACCAATGCCCACAAATCAGTAGTCTTTATACATGCCAATAACAGCCAAGTTGAGAAGTAAATCAAGAGCATAATTGCCTTCACAGTAGCTTTAAAGAAAATGAAATACTTAGGAATATCCCTAACAAAAGAGGTGAAGGATCTTTACAAAGAGAATAATGAAATCTTAAGAAAAGAAATTGCAGAAGACAATAACAAATGGCAGGACATGCTATGCTCTTGGCTGGGAAGACTCAACATTGTCAAAATGTCTATTCTACCTAAAGTAATCTACAGAGTCAATGCAATCCTCATTAAAATATCAACATCATATTTTGAAGAATTGGAAAAATAGTACTTCATTTTGTATGGAACCAGAAAGAAATCTGTATAGCCAAGGCTATTTTTAGTAATAAAAACAAAGCTGGAGGCATCACCCTACCAGACCTCAGGCTATATTACAAGTCCACAGTGATCAAAACAGCATGGTATTGGCACAAACATAGAGATATCAAACATGGAACAGAATAGAAAACCAAGAAATTAAACCAGTCCCTACTTGCCATTTTGATAAACCAAACAAAAGCTTACAGTGGTGAAAATAATCCCTGTTCAACAAATGATACTGGAAGAACAGGATAACCATATGTAAATGACTAAAATTGAACCCACACCTTTCACCACTTACAAAAATTGACCTAAGATGGATAATATATTTAAATCTAAGACACACAAAAATAAAAATTTTAGCAGAAAGTGTGGGGGAACTCTTGATGATGTTAGACTAAGAAAAGACTTTAGCAGCCATCACAACAACAAAACTTAACAATGGGACTTAATTAAGCTGAAAAGCTTCTGTACTGCTCAGGACACAACAAGTAAATCAAAAAGACAACCTTTAGAATGAGAAAAGGTATTTGCAGAGTATGAATCTGACAAAGGATTGGTAACTAGAATCTACAGAGAGCTCAAATTAATCAACAAAAAATGAGCCACTGGACAAGAGATATGAACAGAACCTTCTCTGAAGAAAATAGATAAATGGCTAACAAACATTAGAAAAACTGCTCATTGTCCCTGATTATCACAGAAATGCAAATGAAAACCACCATGAGATATCACTTAACACCAGTGAGAAAAGCCCACATCACAAAATGTCTCAAAGCTGCAGATGCAGGCATGGATGTGGAAAGAAGGGAACACTTTTACACTGTTGGTAGGACTGCAAGCTACCTTCCATTTTGGAAGGAAGAATGGAGAATCCTCAAAGAACTCAAATTAGACCTCCCATCTCATCCTGCAATCCCATTATGGGGCATCTACCCAGAAGAAAAAAAATCATTTTATCATAAGGACATTTGCACTAGACTGTTTATCACAGCTCAATTTACAATGGCTGAAATGTAGAAACAACCTAAATGCCTACCAACTCAGGAATAATTAACAAGCTGTGGAAAATGTATGCCATGGAATACTATTCGGCCATTAAAAAAGGATGGATATGGAACAGAATAGAGAGCCAACAGATGAAACCAACTACTTACCGGTACCTGATCTTTGACAAGCCGATTAAAAACATTGAGTGGGGAAAAGATTCCCTATTTAACAAATGGTGCTGGGTGAACTGGCTGGCAACCTGTAGAAGACTGAAACT
>NW_003852403.1:30946470-30957279 GCF_000181295.1 Otolemur garnettii
GAAGTATTTCAGATTGCATGTGAAAACCCCACACTGTACCCTAGAAGTGCATTAATGTACATAGTTACCGTTCAATAAAAAAATAAAAAAAAAAAAAAGGATGGAGACTTTACATTTTTTGTATTAACCTTTTGTATACAGTTGAAACACATTCTTCTTAGTAAAGCATCACAAGAATAAAGATGCAAGAATCCAATATACTCAATTCTGATATGAAGCCAGTAGATGATCTAATACACACACGTAAGAGAAAAACTCAGGTCAATTCAAGGTAAGGGGAGGTGGAGGTACAAAGGAGCAGGGAGAGGGGAGGAGGGAAGGAGTGAGAAGTCATGGTGTGAGACACACCTTTTAGGAGTGGAACACAACTATAAGAGGGACTTTACCTAACAATTGTAAACAGTGTAACCTAATTCATTGTATCCTCAATGAAGCTGATCTAATAATCTGTATATATGCTTATATGTATATAATCAAATCATCCCCCCCACAAATCTTGAATATCCACTTCCCATAATTTCCACCAACATCCCTGTATCCCAAGCCACCATTATCTCTTACCTGGACTACTGTTCTTGCTTCCTAATTGGTGTTTCTCTTTCCATTTTCAACTACAACCCCACTCTTTACAGGGCAGTCAGAATGATCATCTCAAAGGACAGTCAAATTTTGTCACTCCAGCTCTAAGGTTTTTCCACAGCTTCCCACATTTGCTTTCCTTTTTTTTTTAGACAAAGTCGTGTTCTGTTATCCTGAGTAGAGTGCTGTGGCATCATGGTAGCTGACAGCAACCTCAAAGTCTTGGACACAAGCCATCCTCTTGCCCTAGCCTTCAGCATAACTGGGACTATAGGTGCTCACCACCACACTTTGCTAATTTTTCTATTTTTAGTAGAGACAGAGTCTTGCTTTTGCTCAAGCCAGTATCAAACTCCTGAGCTCAAGCAATCTACCCACCTCAGCCTCCAAGAGTGCTAGGATTACGGGCATGAGCCATCATTGTACCCGGCCATAGCTTCCCACTTTTTAAATTGATATATTATTATCTCTTCACTATATTCCTTCACCATCCCCATTGCTAGGGAGATGGCCATGAATAAGACAAACAGAAATCCCTGATAAACGTAACTTACATTCTAGTGAGAGGATATAATAGAGGAAAAAGAGGTAAATTATACATTGGTGATAAGTACTTTGTAAAAAAATAAATCAGAGAATCAGACAAGGAGATGGATAGGAGGAAAGGTTGGAACTTTTGACAAGATGGTCAGGAAAGCTCTCCCTGTAAAGGTTCTTTTTCAGTAAAGACCTGAAGGAGGTGAGGCAGCAACCAGGTAGGGTTTGGGGGAATAGCATTCCAGGAAGAAGAGAGAGTGGCACAGAGGATCAGCAAGCAACAGAGTGAGGGACGGAGGAGAATCAGAGGTGAGGCTAGAGAAATGATAGAGGAGAACTGGCAGACACAGTGCAGTGTTGAGCAGGAAGGAGACATCATCTGGCTTAGGGTTTAAAAGAAATATGGAATACAGGGCATTGTCTGAAGGAGAACAAGGGCCAAGGAGACCCTTGTTAGACCACTTAGAATTCTACTTCACTACTTTAGGTGAGATGTTAAAATTAGATGACCTGAAAACGTGCTCACCTTCTATGAGATGGGGCAGGAGGATTCTAAGGTTTTTGGTCTGATTGTCTGAAAGTCTGTATTGACCGTTACCTACAATGGGAAGTCTGAGGGAAAAAAGAGGTCTGGGGGAGAAATACCAAGATCTTGGTATGGGCTGAGGTGCATTTGAGGTGCACATGGCACATCTAAGCAAAGATACCAAGTAGGCAGTTAGATATTTAAATGTAGAGCTCAAAAGAGAGGTAGAGGCTAGAGATACCATTGTGGTAGGCATTCAGTTACAAGTGTTACTGGAAGCCATGAGACCGGGTGAACTCATCAAGGAAGTGCATGTACATAGAGGGGAAGGAAGGAAGTCTGAAGACAAAGCTCAGAGACGCTCCAGTGTAAACTGGAAGATGAGGAAAAGCCAGCCAAGAAGATGCAGAAGTAGTCACTGAAGGTCAAAGTAAACCAGGAGAGGATGGTCTCTGAAAGCCGAGTAAAAATGAGGATAAACAAGGTCAAATGATGTATACAAGTTGAGTATAATCTGAATACATTCTCAACAGAGTATATTCCAAATTCTTTTCACCAGAACGTGAATTCACCTACACCAAGGAATCTTCTTTACCACTCTACCTTCATCTCCTAATACCCTCCTCTTCCTCAGTATGGTCTGGCCCGTCATCCTCTCTGACTTTCATCTGCTGCTCCCTCACGCTCTCCCATGTTCACTATCCTTTCACCACGTCAGCCATCTTGTCTTCCCAGCACGTCAGTATTTGGTCCTATCTGTTGTTTCCACTGCCTAAAATGTTCTTCTCCTTCTTTATTCCTTCATATAATTGCCGTGTATTTTTACAGCCCCCCACTCCACCATACTGATTATGCTAACATTTGCTCTTATCCCACCACTTTGTTCTATTCACTTTACATCATTTTTGACATCACAAAATTATCAGGTTTTTGTTTGTCACCCCATGTAAGAGCAAGGATCTAGGGACCCATCTCTCTTGTCCTCTGGGCTAACTCAGAGTAGAACAAGGACTGCTATAGTAAGTATTCAAAACATATTTACTGAACAAGTTAAATAATCTATGCTTCAAAAACTTAACCAATGGTATACAAAGCATATCCAAACACTGACAAATCATTCCAAATTGAGACGTACAGAGGAAGAAATCTGGCATGTGTTTTTATTTGGTGATGCTACAAAGTATTTTTCGGGGTGTTTTCTGTTAAAGCAGTAGTATCATCTTTATGCAGGTCTGGTGTACAGTAGACACACCTTGATTGATTGTTGAAAAGATGCTGATGTAAATGAATACAGAAATGTTTAATTAGGAGTAGCTGGGATGAACAAGTCAATTTTTTTCATCCACTCATTTCCTACTATCCTTCTCAAGAGGATTTTCTTTTAAGTGGTCCAAAGGAACACTACTTATCATTGGAGGCTTTTAAAAAAGATCTCTCTAATGAAATTCAGGGAGTGACTAGAAATGGGGTCTGGGCAGGCTTTGCGTTTGATAATTTGGCGTTCTCTTTCATCTTCCCTCTGCAGTCTTTCACTCATTGTTTGTTGCTGCTAAAGCAGTAAATGTTGTTTGTCTTTGTTGCAAAACCAAGGATAGGAAACTTTGAAGTGTTTTCTGTTGCTTAATGTCACCTACTGTTCCTGTCAGCAAACTGAGATAAACCTGATGGACTGAGGTGTCTGGTCTAATTCCTTTATTGACACATAGGCCTGTCTTCAAACACTAGTGTAAATGAATAAGTACTGAGATAGTAATGTGTCAGTAATAGGCTGCCAGATAAATGCCATTGTTTACGTACTGATCCCTGCTTCCTAAGGCCCAAACAGCTCAAAAATCTTACAAATTAGCACCTCACTGAGATCAAAGAATTGTCTTTTCTTTCTGCAATTACCTACTTGGAGCACCGAGCACACCGAGAAGACTAGTTTAAGCTGTCTCTCTCTAGCCCAAATCTTTCTTTTAAGGAGAACAAATGGTGGAATTATATACTGTTTCAGGAAGAGGTGGTTAAGAATAAGAGATTTTCCTTGACTTTGCTGGGTTAGAGCAAAGGGATTTTCTATTTTAATTTTTATGTTAATCCACCATCCTATCCCTATTATAATTCTTACACTGAAAATCAATGGCAAGAGCCATGTTATCCTTAACAACCAGTCTTTGGAGATCAGATTAAAATTCAAATTACCAAAATAAGAATGGGATTTTGAATTCAGGGGCTCCATAGTAACTACTTTCTTGAACAGAAACTGTAAGAAAAGTTAGTGTTTTCTAAAGAAGTAATAATTTAGAGTAAAAATCTTCAAGTTTCATTCTTCATATATCTTGAACAGAAAAGTACATTATTAGTTTCTCCTAATTAAAAAAAATAATTAAAAAAAATCACTTTACAACTTGCTTACCAAAGTTCCTTGTCTTGAATTATATTCCAGTTCTATTAACCTATGTGCAAAACAGCCTTGTTTTATTTGAAGACACTGAGAGATGAGATGATAGAAGTTCTTTAGAGAAAGTAATTAACTTTACACTATTTAGTAATCTTGTTTTTCATATTAGTCACACAACCTGAAAACATAAAATCAAGTGGCCAAACCATATCATGGCTTAAAACAATAATGGTTTATTTTATGAATGACAAGATTTTTAATGGCAGGCCTTACCTTTTATGTTAATGAAGAAAAATACACTTTCAAATTCTAGTGTCCCAATGACTGATCTGGTCTTAGTCCAAGTCTTGACTCCTATGAATGAGTGATTTAAAGAAATATAAAATGATCTGAAAAGTAATTACTTGGACTCCTAAATTTATAATCCTATTTTCATATATGTGTTTTATTTCATTTATTTATATCCATGGTTTTTAGAGGGGCATTAAATGTACTCCTTATCCCAAAGAGTTCATGAAAATGAATTGAACTAAAGGTAAAATTTTAATATCTTTAGTCTCATTTTCCTAAAGTTGTTGCTTACAAGAAAAATTCTAGTGTTCCTGAGTTTAGCCAAGGCTAAAATAAGATTCCATCCCAGAACACTACAATCTTTGACTTTGAGGAATGCTGATAACTCCAACCTACTAAGACTGGGTTTGGAATCACCAACATTGAAGCAATTCTGTAAGAACTCTGATTACTATTATAAAACAAGGAGGTTTCTTTGGTAGACCTTGAAATATATTCAACTATTTTATTACGTGTATCCCCTTAATATCTCTGTGAGCTTGTGAAGTTAAATTAAAATATTTTTTAAAAGCTAGCCATAGTAACATCCTAAAGGGTATATATTCATTATGAATAATTTTAAACAGAGAAAAGTCAACTCATAAGGCAAGTAACTATTTTGATTGGTTTTCTAGTAACAAAATGGAGGTTGCTTAATAGAAGTAATAGAGCATAGTATTTGAAGATGGAACACATGGCTGGATTTGAGTCTCAGATTTGGTGCTTTTAACATAACTGACTGAGGCAATTCATTTAAATAAACAGAGCCCCAAATTTCTCACATCTATTATAACACAACGATCCACATCCTTCTGTGTTATAGTCACCAGGAGGGTGTAATCACAATGAAATATATTTATATATGTTTCTCTGCTGATGAAACTTTTATCATAGAAGCTGGCCCATTTGGTTTCAACAGAATTAAAGAAGATCTGCTATTGACTGAATTATGCCGATAAGTGTGGATTATTAAAAATGAAGTCTGTCTTTGTCAATCTATATGAAAAAGAAAGTTACATAGCATGGAGGGGAGACTCCTTCCATATGTGCACTCATTTTTACTTTCCCTGAAACAAAAGCTATGATACTGTACCAGCAATTCTCAAAAGTCATTTCTAGCCTGGAAATTGAAAGGAAGAAGGTCAAGGAAGCATGAAGGGAAAGCTCTAGGAGCACCCCAGTACACACTGTGGAGTCATAGGTGTGATTCTGTGACCTTATCTTCCCTAACCTCGGGCAGTGAGATATCAACCAACATAAATGTAGACCTTTAACCTTCAAGCTCAACCTGTTAATAATGTCTCTTCCATTTTCATTAAGACTACTAGGAAAATACTATAAGGTCTTATATTTTCCTATTATATTTCCTTTTGGTCTCCATAACAAAAAACACAGTGATAGGTAAATTTTGGCATATGGCAATGTTCATTTTTCTTTTCTAAGTAATAATGGATAGAAAAGGAGGGTAACCTTTTGATGGAATGCCATAAATGAGCAACCTGGGGCACCCCTGTATTTATGGGAGCTTATACAAGCTCATGAACAAGGAGCTGCCAGCCTGGGCACACGTGTCAGACTCAGCCAAAGCTCTGAAAGCACCTGTTGTGAAGAGCTGGGAAGAGGTCTTGGCATCCAAACTCATGTTGATTTTTGTCACCTTCTTGAGCAAATATCCTTTGCAGATCAATAGCCCATTGGTTTATTTTGAAGAATTTTTTTTAAATTTCCTTTCCTCCCAATATGGTTTGAAAAATGAAAATATTCCTTTCAAGGAGTAGAAGAATACACACTTATAATGGTTGTGTGCTCAGGTTCCAAGACACCAATTTTTTTCTTTTTCTACAAGCCTCATATGCAGTTAATAGTCTTGAGACTAAGATTTAGGTATTCTCAACACAGTATGTAGCAGTATTAAATTCATGTTCTTCTTCAAGATGTTGAAAAAAATAATTCATTCCAATATGTAGTTTTTTTGGTTACTTTTTTAAAAAAATTAATTTAAAATTCCAATATTAAAATTTTCTTTACAGTCAAAATATCAGGAGGTTTGTGGTTTGTAGGTGTGAGGGAATCATTATTAAACAACATTTATAGCAGATGTGTCTTGTCAGTATTCTCCTCTAAGAGATGTCCAGGGTTATTGGCAGAGAAAAGCAGGGGAAATGCATGTTTGAATGCAAAGGATCCTGTTTTTTTCCAGCAGGGTACTAAAAAACTCATTTTTCTTCAAGAAAGGAAGACAAACAACCCTCTCTCTGGACCGCTCTCCATGGTGATTCATGTTTTGGTCTGAATTATTTCTCAAACCGAGAGTGAACTCTCTCCTGAGTCTCTGTTGACTTACCTGGCCACCAACAAAGGACAGTACTAGTTTCTTGGAATCCGTATAATTATACTCCTGGGGGCACTTGTAAGGAGTGCTCTTTTCTTGCACACCCAACTTCTAGGCTGGCCTCCACCCAGAGGGTGTTAAGAACTAAAAAGAAAACATTTTTTTGACTTACTTTAGTACCTCATAAATCAAACTTTGTCCCTTCAAATAACACCCACGTTCCCTCTTCTGCTAAGGGCAAACTAGATCAAATCTAATTTTTTGTCTTGTTTACTTTCTATACAACTGCAATTAGTATTCTTTTCATATTAAAATTCCGACAAATACCATGTCACCTACCATTTGTACCCATACACAATGCTAGAGAATGAAAAATTTGGGACAGTCAGACCTCTAGTACTCTTGATTCAAATGAGTCCAGACCAAAAGTTTAACCAGAATGTCCTCTCAGTGCTGCTGAATAAATATTGATTTATTTATGTATTTATGTACTGCTTCTCCTTTGAAAAGAAAACTTGAGGTAATTCTCCCTCTGCAGAGAGTGAATATATACCAGTGGAAGAAAAACATAATAATCTGTGGGAACTAATAAGAAGAGAGATTAGAAAAGAAAATATTAAGGCAGAGTAAGACTGGCACCTACATTGCCCGTCCTAGGGTCTTGCTAGGTCCCTACATGTAGTTGGTAATTTTGAAGTGGATTATTCTCATAACCCAGGAAAATGCATTTTAAAAGCACAGACATAAGAGTAGCCATGTTCTTGGCCAAAATAACATCACTTTGGGGAAGAGCTCAGTTTTTCCTGCTCCTATGATATATGAGGAATTTTTTCGATGGTTCCTCATGAAATGGACAGAATTAGCAGCTCCTTGTAAGA
The DNA here is from genome assembly GCF_000181295.1 of Otolemur garnettii. NCBI lineage: Eukaryota > Metazoa > Chordata > Mammalia > Primates > Galagidae > Otolemur > Otolemur garnettii. The sequence continues at coordinate 30,954,036 of NW_003852403.1, forward strand.
ATCAAGACTCCTGCGTAGAAGGGGAAAATTCTGACAGCATTGCAAAATTGGAGGGAATGGATGATGCTTTGTCCTTATCATATTTACTATGAGCATTTAGTGATTAATGAGTCTGAGATGGCTGGTCATCTGCATAGAAATACTCGATTCCAAAGAGTCAGAGTCTGGCACTTTTTAAAAAAAATTTTATCATTTTTTATTTTTTATTTATTTTATTATTTTTATTTGTTTGTTTGTTTGCAGTTTTTGGCCGGGGGCCGGGTTTGAACCTACCAACTCAGGTATATGGGGCCAGCACCCTACTCCTTTGAGCCACAGGCGCCGCCCTATTTTTATTTTTTTCTTTTCTTTCTGTCTGTCTGTCTGTATTTTATTATTATTGTTGTTGTTATTATTATTATTATTTGAGACAGAGTCTGAAGCTGTCACCCTAGGTAGAGTGCAGTGGCATCACAGGTAACAGCAACCTCCAACTCTTGGGCTTAAGCGATTCTCTTGCCTTACTCTCCCAAGGAGCTGGAACTATAGGTGCCCGCCCCAACACTCAGCTATTTTCTGGTTGCAATTGTCATTGTTGTCTGGCAGGCCCGGACTGGTTGCCAACCCGCCGGCTCCAGTGTAGGTGACTGGTGCCCTAGCTGCTTGAACTACAAGTGTGGAGCCTATTATTTATTTTTGAGACCCAGTCGCCAGCTATTGCCCTGGATACAGGGCCACGGCATCATCAAACGTCATAGCACACAACAATCTTCTATTCCTGGGCTCAAGCGATCCTCTCGCCTCAGGTTTTCTACTTTGACTTAGAGACAGGGGTCTTGCTCTTGTTTGGGCTGATCTGGAACTGTTGAGCTCAAGCAATCCACCTGCCTCTGCCTCCCAGAGTGCTAGGCTTACGGGGGCGTGAGCCACCGCGCCCGGCCACTCCCGGTGACTCCAGAGTCTGGCACTTTGTACAGGAGCTAAATTCATAGGACTGGAGTTTTTCTTTCTAGGGTCTTGAACAACATTTATTGCAAATTCATCATAGTAAACCCCTGTGTAGCAAACAATCAAGCTCATTTCTCACTGTTGTCTTTCCAGTTTTTCTTTTCTTTTCTCTTTTCTTTTCTTTTCTTTTCTTTTCTTTTCTTTTCTCTTTCTTTCTCTCTCTCTCTCTCTCTCTCTCTCTCTCTCTCTCTCTCTCTCTCTCTCTCTCTCTCTTTCTTTCTTTCTTTCTTTCTTGAGACAGAGTCTCACTTTGTTGCCCACAGTAGAGTGCTGTGATGTCACAGCTCACAGCAACCTCCAGCTCTTGGACTTAGGCGATTCTCTTGCCTCAGCTTCCCAAGTAGCTGGGACTACAGGCGCCAGCCACAACACCCAGCTATTTTTTTGTTGCAGTTTGTCTGGAGCCAGTTTCCAACTGCCACCCTTGGTATATAGGACCAGAGCCCTACTGACTGAGCCATAGGTACTGCCCAACTTTCCAGCTTCAAGAGCACTCATTAAATAAGAGAACCAAATTGTCAGATCTCTAAAAATTTCCATCTCCTCAATCCTGGTACATGGAGAAGGGGTCAGGGATCTGGGGTAGAGGAGCCATCGACGCTGCATTCTACAAGATGGCACTTTGGATATTAGAGGTACAGAACACAGGTCTGAGTCCAGTCATTTGGCTGTCACCTGTCCTGCTTGAAGTAAAGGACTCGATTTCATAGCATACCTATGTTAGGAAAAGGAGTTTATGCTTACTGAGGGCCTTCTATGTACAAGCTAGTAGGTAAACACTAACACATTTTCAAGAGCAGAAGGAAATTGTGAAAGCCCCAAAGGTTATATAATTTGGGGCAAAGAGAGGTTTCAAGAAAATTATGAATTCAAAATTACTATAGGGTTGTATATACAGCCCAGGCGGGAGAGGAGAAATGCTAGTTTCAGTATCTTCATGGGAAATTTATCTCTGATATTTCCTCCTGTAATCCTCAGAGCAACCAATAATACAGGTGACAAAAGTAAAATCAATTATCATTGCTCCCTGACTTTACAAGTACAAATATGGTACACTCAGTAAAATTTGAATTCCAGATATACAACAAATGATTTTAATGTAAGTATGTTCAAAATATTTTTTACACTAAAAATATATTCATTGTGATCTGGAATTTAAATTTAACTTGGTATCCTGCATTTTCTCTGATAATCTTATCAACGTTATACAGCTAGGTTTTTAAACCCAGGCTTGCTGGATAAAAAGCTCAAATACATTTCATTCATCCCCTGTTATAATTACCACGTGCTAACAATCCTTAAGCACAATTTTCTCCTTAAATGAGAATAATCTTTGCATTAAAATTTTAATTATTGAAATGACTAACATTATATATGACTTTCCATTTCTTAAAAACTTACTTTTAATTAAAAAATAAGGATTATTTGGAAGAATTTAAACAAAAAAAGTAAATAGCCCTTATAATCCCTTCTTTCATAGATAACTTCCTTTTGTTATTTAGCTTATAGATCCTTGTGACTTTTTTAATAAACAGCTATTTGCTTTTAAAAAAAGAATTGGCATTATACATCCTTTTAAATACAAAAGGACTTAAAAAAAAAAAACCTTTATTTTCTTTGTGCTTGGCCTACTATGTGAAGATAGAGATTTGGTAATCAATTATCAGGATTTGAACTAGAAAATACCAGATGTGAAAGCTTCCAACAGAAGATCTACTTCTTTTGAAGTGTGAGATTAATGATCTATATCACTCAGCTGACCCTACTGGAGTGTGACCCAAAGTGAAGCATTTCAGGTGGCTAGTGGATGATACAGGTAGGACTGATTTAAAAAGTCCCTCAGAATTGAGAGAAATCGGCTTGATTTCATCACTACCTCCTAGAGCAACGCATTGAAGGGAAAAAAAATTCTTTGACTGGTGATTTGAATTCTTACTGCAGATTTAAATAAAATAAGTCACTGACTCTTCTAGCAGGAATATATGTCAAATTCCCCTGCTAAAATTGTTACCTAATACACAGAGAGAGAGAGAGAGAGAGAAACAAAAACACACACATACATAGTAAGTACTGTATACAATACTAGGTTCTCTTTCAGAGGAGGATGAAAATAGTGAACAAGAAAGTTAATTTGGCTGGGCGCCTGTGGCTCAAGCAGCCAAGGCGCCAGCCACATGCACCTAAGGTGGCGGGTTCGAATCCCCAGCCCGGGCCTGCCAAACAACAATGATGGCTGCAACCAAAAAATGGCCAGGCG
>NW_003852403.1:30957814-31004666 GCF_000181295.1 Otolemur garnettii
GGCGCCTTGGCCGCTTGAGCCACAGGCGCCGAGCCAGCAAAAGGAAGTATCAAGTGAATTATTGGCAAAATGTTTTTCTATATCTGCATCATCCTGTTTGGCCATGTAGACTTAGGTTTCTTGAGAATTTCCTGGAATTTTCACTGAGTGTTCATGTCCAAAGTAGAATAGTCAACCTAGACAATCACCTGTGATTGTCCCGAAGGATAATCTACCCTTGACTCCATCTCTGACTTTCATCTTTGAAACTAACCCCCATTGTTACCAGGAGGAGCCAGCTGGCAACATCTGCAATTAACAGATATTGCATGTTTAGTTCCTTAGGACAATGGAGGTAGCTATCTGGAACGCTGGAAAATTATAATCCAGTCACGGATCTAATACTGTCAACACACAAGTTGGAAAGTTGATATGATGTTAATTTACAGAATTTATACAGCTTACACATTATTTTCCATAGATCTCAGTGTCCTACCTATAAAATAAGGCAGTGAGAGTGTGTTGATTATGAGCTCACACTCTAGGTTCCTAGATCTAATTATCAATCATTCCAAAGGTTTATTTTTTAAGTTACAAATGCATATTTCAGTTTGAAATTTTACCATGCATCTCACCCCAGTTGTAAATGTGTTATTGAGTTTATAGATTTGCCATCAGTTTGTGAGATAGATAATCATTGTAGTGAATTCCCGAAGTTATTTTTAAGATTAAAAAGGCAAAAATATTCTCTATCAGTGTGTTTCATCACTGAAATTTCATTTTGTTAAAAATTAACAAATATATTTGCATAGTTTTGTGTTTACATATTAAATGAACATATCTTATGAAGAAATATACAGAAGGTGCCCAAATGTATGCACATTTTAAGAAAAGTGAAAACTATATCAAATTTGCAATATTCAAGTCACATCTACAATTATAAGAAATACTCAACATGTCTTGGATTCAATTTTTGTTATTGGTACATAATAAGTAATATAATTTTAATACAATGTTATCTTTTTTAATGTGTGCACATTTTTGGTACCTTTCTATATCCACATATGTATTTGTGTTTATAGATGGGTAGATAGAAATACACATATGGATATAGGTACAGGCATAGATGTAAATATGTGGCTGTAGGTAAAGCTATAGTAGCATATGTATTAAAAATGTTCTGGAACAATATAAATCAGACTCTCTCTAGTCCAGTGCTTCTCAATCGATCTGTTGTGAAGAAACCATTTCTGCTAAAGTTACTATTATTTCTAATCCTTTGTGACAAAACTACAGATAACAAATTAAGTTATCAAATTGTTATAATAATTTCTATTTATTCTCTCTTTCTTGTCTCCTATCAGATCAGTAACAGAGGTAGATTAACATAGGTTCATGCACCAAATGTTATATAGAATAATAGCTCCAGAACATGAGATTGCATGAACTTTTCATTTCTTTTTAAAAAATATTTTATATATGTGAGTGATGACTCATGCCTGTAATTCCAGTGCTTTGAGAGGCCAAGGTGGGTAGATTGCCTGAGGTGAGGAGTTTGAGACCAGCCTGAGCAAGAGAAAGACCCTATCTCTGAAAAATAGCTGGGCATTGTGGTGGGTGCCTATAGTCCCAGCTATTTGGGAGGCTGAGACAAGGGAATCGCTTGAACCCAAGAGTTTGAGGTTGCTGTGAGCTATGACACTGTGGCACTCTACTGAGGGTAACAATTATGAGACAGCCTCAAAAAATATATTTTATCTAGTTTGAACTTAATGTAGATGTTATATTTAGATTATAAGATACAACATCTACATTTAGTAAGTTAATTTTATAAGAATTAACGTTAAGTTTATTAATTATAAAACTTAATGTTAATTAAAACTTAATGTTAATTCTTATAAAATTAATTTATTAAAAAATTCATATATAATGAATGATGTATTCTCAATTTTTTTTTTTCAGTTTTTGGCTGGGGCTGGGTTTGAACCTGCCACCTCTGGCATATGGGGCTGGCACCCTACTCTTTTGAGCAACAGGTGCCACCCCTGTATTCTCAATTATTAGTGTAAGTTATCTTAGTGAAAGTAAAAGGAAAGTATTTCCTTTTAGGAAAGAGATTCTCTGCATTCTCTAAATATTTCACCTCATTGAGTATTTATCACATGTATAATAAAAAATATATTTATCCATTACAAAACAAACAGCAATATAAAGGCTATCACCACGTCAGATTAATAGAGCCATTCATTCTATTTACACGTACCATTTCCTTTACAAAACATCTGAAGGGGTAAATTTTGTGTGTGTATAGTCCATCCTAGTTCTAGCTCTGCATAAATTCTAATGAAAAAGAAATATAATTTGATAGTCAAAAATATCATTCATCAATTTTCATTCATCGGTCAACAACTTGAACAAGCCACAGAAGTTCACCAATTAATCCTGTGGGGAGGACTTGCACGGCTCCCTTAGCAATAGTCGGCCTACTACTTCCAAGTCAGCTGATGTTGCTATTCAACATGCTTCATTTTTCTAGCTAACATTTGGATATTCCCTTACTAATTTACCTAATGCTTAATGCATATACTATTATGAATCAGGCACCATACTAGTCCCTGAGGACAAAATGTTCGAGAAAGAGAAGCAGTCTCTGTCCTTGTGGAGTCTGGAAATACACACAGAAGGCTGATCCTGAACAAGTGAACACACACTCTGGTGGAGACTGGAGAGGGGAAAGAGCAAAAAGGGTGTGGAAGACCACTTGAAAGTCAACATTTTTATTGTTTTTCCCCAGCAAAAGCCAGCTAACCAGATACTAGCATGATTCATTTTCCCAAAGGGTCTGTCTAATTTGTACTACACAAAGGCGTCATAAAGACTATCCTAACTGACCTTCAATATTTTTAATCATATAATAAAAGTTTCACTTGTTTACATGCAAAGCAGCAGAGTGATAAACATCAGGAGAAAACAGAATAGCTCCCTGAAAGGGTACCCCAGGTCCTACACCAGCACATAGGAGATGCTACGGTAGATGTATTTTTAAAGGGCTCAAGTGGGAATACAGACATCTCAGCAACTTCTATCAACAATGTTCCAGAGGGAAGAAACACACTGAGTACTCACCATTTCAAAACCTGATGATGTGAGTTTGCTGGCGATTTTTGTTTTGAGAAGAGCTGGAGTAGCATTAGGTCAGCTGATAGGTGAGGTCTGTAATTCACTTTCATTGTGAAAATCCTTCTTTCTATAAATCTGAGCACTAGTTTATTCTTATTTTTGTCTTTGTACAAATTTGATATGTTGGACATAAAATTTGCACGTTAATAGTTAACATGTTCTATGCACTTGCTGCATGACCATAAAGTACTATGCTAAATGTGCATGGCAACAGATCTCTTAATATGTTCCAAGGTATAGAGAAGGTTCTATTTTCATACCATTTTCAAGATGAGAAAATTGAGACATGGAGAAAATAAGTAACTTGCCCAAGGTGACAGAGCTACTCAATGGCAAAGCCAACAGGCAAGCTGGTTGAGGGTAGGTATTTCTGATGTGCTGCTACATCAATGATATTATCAGAGATACCATCAAGTGGCCTGCACCCATGACTGTGATCCATTTTAAAAGGGAGTACAAATTTCTTTAGAATACTAGGTCTTCTCTTTAGAATAAATTTTGTATCTTTTAAAAATTGGGAATAGAACTTACAGTTTGAAGGTATTAATTAAATAACAAGTAATAGCTACAATAAAATATAACGAGGAAGCACCAGGTGCTCTGTGATCAAGGGGAAACTGAGCTGTGATACAGAAAGATACACTAGCACAGTCTCTACAAAACAGCAGCTGGTCCCAGACGACACCTGAGTTCCATTGCAGCCACATCAGCTACACAAATCACGGCTGTGATAGGGGCTTTTTCCTTCCCAAGAGAAATTCTTGACCTCCATGTAACACTACCAAGGCTACTTTGTTCGCTATGGTTCTCTTTTATCTAGGGACACCCTAAGCATGTGGATGAAGTAGATATTTACCCCATAATCCCTGCACGCATGCACACACACACACACACACACACACACCCCTCCTCCACAAAAGATGTCACCTACTTCTTACACCACATTGGGCTGGTACACATATTTTTTGGCCCAAAATGGTAATTGTACCACTTCTGAGATGAGATGAGAACATACCAGCTCCAGCCACATATGGATCTCATGACTCTTTCTCGATATTTCTTGTCTAACAGCATATTTCCTTTGAATTTTTGCACAGATACCAAATCATTCTCATCAACAAAAATAAACTGAATTAAACAAAGGACAGTGAAGTGCCATGAATACCTACCTGTAGAATTGTCCAGAACGATTCTTGTGCTCTGAAAGACATCCACCTGCTATTCCATGGATGCTGGGGTTGTTATTTTTTGCCTTTTCCAGTGAATTAGTCAAATATCAGGACAACTGTTATTTGTGGATCTAACAATGAAGCTACCATCCACTGATACACTTAATTTCATCACATACTATTTTGGGGGAAAGAGAAGAATGAGTAAAAGTAACAGATGAATAACTTTCTGGTTTCCTCAATGAGTCTGCACAATTTTCTGTCACCCAGGATCAATTCACAGGCAGTAACAGTGAACCTTACAATAGGAAACAATTATGACAGGGCCACAGGGAGGAGAGTGGATGAAAGATGGCTCTCTGCTCAACAAGGGTCTTAATTACAAAGCAAGAAGCATCCGTGATTGAAGATACGAGGTAGACGCCTTTAGCCCGCAATCCCCACTGGAATGCCATTTACTCATCACTACGTTTGTGACTAAAAATGCCACTCCTACTACAAAGGCCCTCAGGACGTCTCTGAAATTCCCCCAGGTTCATCAGCTCCCCTCCTCAAGCTGCTGCCCCCGCTACCAGAAATGGCCACAGCTTTTGTTGAGGTAGAGGCAGGGATTGAATTATGGCCATAAGAGAAAACGTTTTTAAGGATCTCCTAGGAAAGTAAACATACTTCGTAACATAACCCTTTTCTAGAACTATGACTGAACTTTAGTTTCTCGTCACCAAAAATTATCCAACCCAAGCACACAGATCAATGAACACATGGATAACTACCATTTAATGAGAACTTACTGTACAGAGACATGGTAATTCCTTTACATATATTACATGTAACACAAGAATTCTATGAGGGGAGTACTATGTTTATTCCCATTTTGCATATAAGAAAGTTGAGTCTGAAACAAACTAAATTCCTTGTCCAAGGTTATAGAGAGTATGTGATGATAATAGAATTTGAATTTAAAGATTTCTGACAGCAAAACCTGTGTTCTAAATCATTAAACTTTGCATACAACATCCCTAAATTTGATAAACTGGAAATACCTGGACTGTACCTACTTTATAAAGTGAGATACACTTATTTTATGTCATATAGATTGTGGATTAGCAAAACGAAAATGGAGTTAAAGCAGTCTTTGTTGTCTATAAGTTTAAATTTTCAATATGCCCTATTTGCTCCATGAATGAGAAGTATAATGACATAAAAATACCTGAAACAGTGGTCATGAAATAAATGATGTGTGTTTTTCTTTGGAAGCTTCATTCTTATTTTCCCTTCCACATTTACTCATACATCATATTAACTGACTGAAAGATACTTGGATTCAATAGTAATAAAATAAGTTTCTATTTAATGAATACAGAATGATGAAATTGATGGGTCACTACCTATCTTAAAATTACTCAGAGATAAACATTTCCACAAATAATACAATAAATCAAAGGTAAAACCAGAAGAGTTCATCCCTATATTGCTATTGTCTAAGAGTTTAGCCTTCCTGTGCTATTCTGATTCTTTCTGAATATGAAACCACAGTTTCTTCCTCATATAATGGGAATAACAGTGACACATTCTTATCAATGAGATAATGTATGTTTTATGCTTCATGCTGTGCCTTGTCACATAGTGAACGCCCAGAAAATGCTAGTTTTCTTTATCAACTATTGAGTCAGCTTTCCCTCCTGCCTCCTTCCTTACTTTCCCCCATTCATAAGTTCCTCAAAAATCCAATTATTTCACATGTTTTAGTATTTCTATAGGAAGACTGATATTACTCTGTGAGTACTATGAATTAAAATTATACTTTGCTGGGGCAAAGCAACTCCCAGTGCAAAATGTCTACATCATTTGAGCCCATCGAATATATTCAATATACTCTTTTTCTTGACCATAGTAAATAATCTGATTTCATAAGGGAAAAACGTGTATGACTTCTTTCTATCAAAAACCAAAATGGAAAATTAACCCTGGATGAGTCAATAAACTCATCAGCAAACTCTTTGTGTGCTTAGAAAACAGAGACATAGTCAAGGATGTTTTGCTCCTCATGGGGACACCTCACAAGGACTGGAGACATTTATGTTGTCACAGCTGTGGGGGAAAGGGGGCTGCGACTGGCCTCTGGGATGTAGAGGCCAGAGAGAGAGCTAAGTGTTGGAAGGTGCACAGACAGCATGCTTCAATGAAGAATTATCTTGTCCAAATGTCAGTGGCACCAGTATTGATTGGGTAACTCTGGTCTGCACATAGTGCCATTGAAGTCAGAGACGTATTTACTTGGAGTGGATTAAAAATGAATCCTCCAGCACGACCTCCAATTTGGTTGTATTTAATTAGAAATATTAGCCCAAATTTAATTCATTTTTTTCCACTCCCTGACCTCTTTTCAAGGATATAACATTATATTTGAAACATTTAAGTGGCCTGGGGAAAAGCCAACTTGATTAATTTTTGAACTGCTACCCTTTGACACTTTTTTCCCCACTTTTTGAATGATATTTTAACAGCCTTCATCACCTGCAGGGAGGCTCCGCCATTCCTGAGGTGAGCGTCCCTGTCTGATAGCATCACGAGGTTACACAGCATAAAGTCATGATTTGCTAGGACTGAGCACTGGATGGTGAGGCCTTCACAAACATTCTTCACACTTCAACTGGGACCCGTTGCTCCAGATGCAGGCAGGGTTTTTGACAGTAGAAGAGATGATATAATTTTTATAAAATACATGTAAAGCCCAACTGAAGTGACTGCAGTTCCCAAGATGCTCTGCAAGTGTTTATGGTTTGGTATGGATCGAAGACAGACAAAATCAAGAACATTGATTCTTCCAGAACACGAAACTGCTCCATGGAGCTTCGCATTCACTGGGATTCTATTGCTATTTTTCTAAAAGCGTGACATCCTGTATCTTAGTGGTGTGAAACTGAAACAAACTAATACAAGGCGTTCCAAGTTTAAGAATCTGCAATTTTGAATTAGTCACACAGATGACTGAAGTGTAAAATGTTCTTTGGCACAGTGTTACAAAAATTTTATTAAAAATACAAAGGGCACTAAATGAAATACATATTGCTACATCAGCTCAGAAATCACTTATTTTCATTTAGTTGATTTTCTAAGTTCTTTATTTTTATTAGAATTTCCCAAGTGAACTAATACCTTTGAAACTGTAAAATTGAATATGTTAAATGGTAGATTTTTTGTAATTTATGGCCCAGTCTATATTGTTGCATAGATTTTTATTCCAGTTTAAATTTTCATAGCCCAGGCACGTGTTTGCCTACATTTCTTCGCTTGCCAATAGTTCTGTCTGGTTCATGGTAATCAAAAGAGAACTCAGAGAAAAGTACCTCTTTTGCCCAGTAATGTTAAAAAGAAAGAAGGTTTTAAAATTTTTTTTCATTTAAAAGGATTTCATTTTGCAGCTTCCCCTTAAACCTGTAAAATTTTTCCTGAAAAGGTTTGAAGGCGGAAATAAAAGATGTCATTTAGGGAAATAGCCAGAAAGTTTGAGAGCTTTCTTTCTTTTTCTTTCATTGAAATTAATAAATATGTAACGCAATCCGATTAGCATAAACATTTAATTATTCCTAAGTTACTAAAAGTGTTTCAATATAATTATCATTTTTAACATAAATTTTAAGTTGAGGGGTTACTTTAATAGAAAAAGAAGGGCTGAAATATGCACTCCTCCATATTTCAGAATAAAACTCTTAAAACATATATTTATGTTAAAGAATATTAGAGATAGGACATTCTAAATCGTTTTAGAGATAAATTATTATAGAAGCATAATCAAAATTCTAATGTTAAAAAAAATTCTAAGGTTAATGATCATTACGAGAAGGTCATTTCTTCTTAAAATATACGAGTTGAAAATTAATAGTAAGATCTGATCTTACTCATGCAAACTGAGCAATTGCCTAAAACGGGCCAAGTACTGCACTGAGTAATGCCTTGTCATGTCTAAGTGAAATGGGTCTGTTATCTATCAAATCCATGCCATGTCCAGTGCACATTACACTTTAAATTTTGATAAATTCAAAGGAAATATATCCAAATGTTCCTAAATGTATTAATATGTTTTAGATGAACTTGATCCTCAAGTTTAGGTGGAAGAAGTTTATATGATTCTAAATTTTAGAAGGAAGACAAAATGCTCAGAGATGCAAAGACCTTTGTAAAATAAATAAATAAATAAAAGATCAGACTATTCCCATAGGTATTAAAATTGGTATAAAAGTCTACAACGATGCTTGGTAACTAAGAAGATATTTATGCAGGGAAAAATATTTATTTTAGAAAAAATAATCAACTAATAAGCCCTTTATACATGAAAATTAAGTTTATGATAAAGACATCATTTCAAATGAGGGGATATTTGAAAGGGAAGTTGAAAATATCGATCAACATTTATTTTGTGTTTTTCTTTATTTATATCAATAGATTTAGGGGGTAAAATTAGTGTTTTTAAGACCTGGATATATTGTATAGTGCTGAAGTGGACTTTCAGTGGACCCATCACCCAAATAGCATACCTTGTGCCCCACAGGTAATTTTTCAACTCCTATTCCCCTCCATTGCCCCCCTTTGGGGACTCCAGTTGTCTATTATTCTATTTTGTATACCCAAAGCTTAGCTTTGACTTCTAAATGGGGACATGTATTATTTTTTTCCATTCCTGAGATACTTACCTTAGAATAATGTCCTCCAGTTCCATTCAAATTACATCAAAGGACATTATTTTACTCTTTTTTTTTTTTATGGCTGAGTAGTATTACATGATATATACCCCACATTTTCTTTATCCACTCATTGGTTAATGAGCACTTAAGTTAATGCTATATCTTTTCTCTTGTGAATTGTGCTGCAATAAACATATGAGTGCAGGTATTTTTTTTTAATTATTCTTTTTTTTTTTTTTTTTTTGGCCAGGGTTGGGTTTGAACCCACCTCCTCCAGCATATGGGGCTGGTGCCCTACCCTTTTGAGCCACAGGGGCCACCAGTGCAGGTATCTTTTTAATATAATAATTTTTAATTTGGGCGGATACACAGTAATGAGATTGTTGAATTGAATGGTGGCTATACTTTCACTTCTTTGAGAAATCTTCACTGTTTTCTATAGAGATTGTACTAATTTTCATTCTCACCATCAGCGTATAAATGTTCTCTTTCACTACATCACATCAACATCTATTGGTTTTGACTTTTTAATAAAGGCCCGTTTTTCTGGAGTAAGATGATATCTCCTTGCGGTTTTAATTTTCCTTTCTCTGATGATTAATAATGTTACACTTTTTTTTTTATCTTTCTTGGCCATTTGTCTATCTTCTTTAAAAAAAAAAAAAAACCTCTGTGTATGTCATTTGTCCCCTTTTTAATGGGATTGTTTGGTCTTTACTTCCTGAGATGTTTGAGTTCCTTGTAGTACTTTGTCAGATGCATAGTTTGTGAGTATTTTCCTATTTCATAGGTTCTCTATTTACTCTTTGGATTGTTTGTTTTGCTGTACAGAAGCTCTTTAGTTCAGTTATGTCCCAGCTGTTTGCTTTGGTTTTGGTACATTTGCTTTTGGGGGATTAGTCATAAATTCCCTGCCTAGGCCAATATCCAGAAGAATTTTATCTAAGTTCCCATCTAAAATTTTTATGATTTTAGGTCTCGCATTTAAGGTTTTAACCCATCTTGAATTAATATTCATACTACATATATGGTGAGAGATACAGATCTAGTTTTATTCTTCTGCATATAGCTATCCAGTTTTCCCAGCAACATTTATTAAATAAAACATCCTTTCCCAGTGTATGTTTTTGTCCACTTTGTCAAAGATCAGATGGTTGTAGGTATATGGCTTTCTGTCTGGTTTCTCTATTGTGCTCCATTCATCTACGTGTCTATTTTTATACCAGTACCACACTATTTGGGTTACTCTATATAGCCCTGTAGCACAATTTGAAGTCAGCTAATGCAAATGTCTCCAGATTTGTTCTTTTACTTAGAATTATTTTGACTATTTGAGCTCTTTTGTGTTTTCATATGAATTTTAGATTTTTTTCCTAATTCTGTGAAAAATTATATTGGTGTTTTGATAGAATTTCATCAAATTGAATCTATAGATTGCTTCAGACAGTATGGTCATTTTGACAATATTCATTTTTCAATTTGCTTGTAGGTTATTTAATATTTGCTTGTATCATTTCTGATTTCTTTTCATAGTTTTCCATGAAGAGATCTTTCACCTACAAATGCACCTGCAAAAATCAGGTATTGTAAATGAGATTGAGTTCTTGATTTGGTTCTCAGGTTGATTGTTTGGGGTATATAGAAGTGCTACTGATTTGTGTGCATTGATTGTGTAGCCTTAGGCTTTAACTGAAGTTATTTATCAAAGGTAGGAGCTTTTTGGAGGATTCTTTAAGATTTTTGAGGTATGCAATCATATCATCAGAAAACAGAGATAATTTGACTTCCTCTTTTCCAATTTGTATGGTTTTTCTTTCTCTCTCTTGCCTGACTTCTTTGGCTAGGACTTGCAAAGCCATGTTGAATAGAAGGGGTGAAGGTGGACATTCATTTTTTATTCCAGTTCTTAGGGAGAGTCTTTTCAAATTTTCCCTGTTCAGCATGATGTTAGCTGGGGTTTTGTCATATACGGGTTTTAATACTTTGAAGTATGCTCCTTCTAATCCTAGTTTTTTTGACAGTATTTTATCATGAAAAGATGCTAGATTTTATTGAATGCTTTTTCTACATCTTTGAGACAATCATATGATTTTGGTCTTTAATTCTGTTTATGAGGTGAATCGCATTTATGACTTGCATATGTTGAACCATCCTTCTATCCTTGGGATAAAATCTACTTGATTGTGAAATATGCGTGTGTTATCTTTTTGATGTACGACTGGAGTAAGTTTAGCATTTTGTTGAGGATTTTTTCATCTATGTTCATCAGGAATATTGGTGTGTATTTTTTTTTCTTTTTTCTTTTTTTTATTGAATGGTAACTGTGTACTTTGGGGGTACAGTGTGGTGTTTTCATACACAATCCAAGACACTTCCATCAAACTGGTTAACATAGCCTTCATGTAACTTTCTTAGTTATTATGTCAAAACATTCATATTCTACTCATAGAAAGATTCACTTGTACCCTTGAATGATGAACCACAGACTTTTTTTGTTGTTGTTTTGTCTTTTCTTGGTTCTCATATCAGGACGATAGTAGCTTTATTGACTGAATTGGGGTTAATTTCCTCCCTCTCAATCTTCTGAAAAATTTTAGTAGGATTAGTACCAGTTTTTCTACATATGTCTGCTAGAATTTAGCTTGAATCAATCTGGTCTTGAGCATTATTTTGTTGGCAGATTTTTTTGTATTAATAATTCAATCTCACTACTTGTTATTGGTCTGTCTGTTTGAGATTTCTATTTCTTCCTGATTCAATCTTGAGAGGTTATATATATCCTGGTATTTATCCATTTCCTCTAGGTCTAGTTTATGGGCCTAGAGATTTTCATAGCAGTCTCCGATAAAAATATTTTGCATTTCTGTACCTGTTGAAATGTCTCCTTTTTCATTTCTTATTGAGCTTCTTTTAATCTTATCTTCATTTTTGTTCAATCTAGCAAGTAGTCTGTCAATCTTGTTCATCTTTTCATAGAACCAACCTTCCATTTTTTTGATCTTTTGTATTTTTTTTCTCAATTTTCTTTAGCTTAGCTCTGATCTGTTATTTCTATGCTTCTGCTAGGCTTGGGTTTGGTTTGTTTTTGTTTTTCTAGTTGTTAAGGTACAACATTAGATAGTAATAATCTATGATCTTTCAGTCTATTTGATGTAGGCATTTAATGTGATAAACTTTGTTTCTAGCACTGCTTTCTATGTATTCCAGAGGTTTTTGATATGTTATGCAACTAGAAAATATCTATGAAATTTAAAAAAATACATGTACTTAGATCAAGTGAATGTACCTGTAGAAAACAATTCAAAGAAATATTATCACAAATGCAAAGAAAAAGAGGTGTATGCAAAATAGTGCTGTTTCATTGTTTACAACAGGAAAATGTTGAAAACATAATAAATACATAAAAGGAAAGTATTTTCAAATATGTATGGTAAACATAATAGAATGCTATGAAGCAAGTAAAATGAATAATATAGACATATATCCATGGTATCTGGAAATTCTTCCAAGAAATACTACTGAGTTAAATAGTTACAAATGAAGAATGATGTCATTCATATAAATAACCAGAAATGTATGTATGCATATACATATATATGTATGTATGCATATACATATATATGTACAAAGTACATAGAAAAATATATATCAAAATTTTTATCTACCTGTAGGAGGTACAGTGGCATTTGGGGCAGAGGTCAAATGGAAATTATCCATTTAATGTATATAGTTTGAATGTCTAAAGGGAAAACAATGAAATAACTTTTTACTTGTTCAATGAATAGCCACTGGCCAAGTGGGGCTATGGAGGTCAAAAAATGTGGTTATTGTGACTATAAAAATACATTTTAAATTTTATTTGATTTTAGTTCATTTTAATTTAAGTCACCCTATGTAGATAGTGGCTACTGTATTGGGTCCTATAGCTCTAGACATGATCGGCCATCTAACAAAGGAGTAACAAAGATACCTCCACTTACTAACATTCATTAGTATTTAGTGCTAAAACCTCTGCCACCATCCCCTATAAGCTATAACTTTGGGCACTAACCTCTCTGACTTGAATTTCCCAAGCAGACTGTCTAAAGTGGTGCTAATAAGGTACTTACTAAGCACATGTGACTATGAAGCTATATGTGTGGAATATAGTATTTTATATTTGTTGAGTTAAAATAAGATACATTATTCATTATAGGTGTTCTGTTTTACCTTTTTAATGTTTGGCCACTAGAAATTTGAAATTACATATTTGCCTTACATGTTCCACAAAACTGGGCATTTCTGCCTCAAAGTGCCTTAAGAGGAAATTACCTAATATCTCTGATCTTTGGTTTCCTTATACATGTCCTGTCGGCTCTATAGGGTTTTAGTTCAATCTAATGAAAAATAGTATAAGTGAAAGCATTTTGAAGGCAATAAAATAAGACTACTCAATAAGTTTATTCAAAAATTCTCCTCATAACAAATGCATGTCTTCCAATTGTTAAGTCACAGTTGAGTTAATTCAAATTTTTAACATTGGCTTATTGCCTCTAGAAGTTTAATCGAGGACCTCAACAGTATAGATGTATATCCAGCCAGCCCAGAAAGTTAATCCAAGATCTGCAAATGCACCTTTCTTCTAAATTCAGTTGACATTGTCTCAGTCTAGTTCTGATTAAAGCCATTTTAGTGGAAGCAAAATCTAGGAGGAAATTACATATGTTGAAATTACCTACCAAAATGAAAAAATCTAAGATTCAGTGCAAGACACAAATGGAAGGACTTTACAAAGAAGGCACTAGATCTTGTTCAAGTGTTCTGCAACATGAAATATTACATCCTCAACTATCCATTTCTCTCTTGACTCTTAAGACCTATTACCTCTACCACTCTACTAAAATGCTCTACAAAGCTTACAAGTTACCACTTTCTTGCAAAATCCAGGAATTTCCCTGTCCTTATTTTCCTATACCTATATCAGCAACATTTGACTCTTGACTCTTTACTTTTAAAAAGCAACAGCAGCACTGGAAATTTGTTAGAAATATAAATTGTCAAACACCCATCCAGAGCTACTCCATAAAAACTTCTGGGATGTAATATAGCAATGTGCCTTTTACAATCTCCACACCCCAGTGATTCTAATGCACACGAAAGTTTGAGAACCAATGAACTGGATAATTTTACAAGGTTTCTTGGGATTCCAAGTTCTATCATTAGAAATAAATTTTAGCATTCTAATCTACCATGTAGTGGTTGGTCTTTCTTGGGAGTGTCTAACTTAGGAAATGAATCCCAGACCCTGACACACTGTTTTAATGGAGAACATCACTCAATTCCCATGGAAACATAACATCAGGGATAGAGCAGTTTATGCAAATGCAAAGGCTCAGAGGAATAGAGGTAATTTGGTTTAGTTGCTCCATAGCCTGAAAAGAAAAGCTTATCACCATCCCTTATTGTGTGACTAGAAACAATAGAAGAGATTGTACTTTTGAAATAATTTATTCAAGTCACATGTTTTTAGTCAAAACTGAAACAAGCAATAGGCCACAGGAATGCTTCAAAGAGAAGCCAACATTATTCCAGTAGTTTTCGTCAGAAAGCTTTAGGGCAACTAAAGTGATGCCATTAGGTGGAGCAATTCAACATCTTTAGTGGAAGATGAGAGAGGAAGAAAGGTAGAGGAAGGGAGGTGGATATTTTTTACCCCATAATACATAGGGTTCCCAAAAAATGCATACAGATTTTAATAGATGTTATCTATGTATTACTTTTCGAAGTTGAACTGAAGGTCCTATTATTGGTGAAGTGTACGGAGACATGCTACACCAGTCCATTTTACCTGCAATTCATACATTTTTGGGCAATGATCGATTTTACTTCCAAGAAGACATCTTGAAATGCATATACATTTTTTGGCACCCTCTGTGTTCCCTGTCCTTATAGAGGTAATCCGTGGGAAGATGAAGTATTTTCCTCCACAAAATTACTCAAATGCTGGCACATAGTATACATATAACGTTGAGAGTGTATATTGGTGTGTGTTGATGAGACAGAGTCAAAGCATTCTTTCTTTACATTAGGGTAACGCAATCAACTTCAGTGGTCTGTGTTTAAGAATCCTATTTGTTAGAAGCCTGACTTGGTCTCATCCATGACTACAGCAGACCTGGTGCTAAAACACAAGTAGATGCAGTATTGGGCTTAAAGGCAAGTGAAGAGTGGCCGTCATGTGCCAGATATGCAATAGTAATTTGCCTGTTTAACTATATGTCCCACTAGGAAATTATAATATGGCGCAGAGAGAAAACATAAATAGGCTCTCAGGTTTTACTTCTGTGATGAGCCAGGTGGATTAATGGTCACAGAATTAACAGTAAACACTGTGGTATGACCCAGGAAAATGCCAGGTGACACAATGGCAGTGTGGAGGCACTGCACTCCCTGATTCATGTAAGCAGTGGGGTCTCATTGCCAATTAGCCAATAAAAATAATATTCCATAACCTATATTTTCTAGCCACTGCTGAAAGATTTTCATGTTTTTTTCTCACATAATGCACACGATTACCTTGTGATGTGTGCACTGCTATTATCCTAACATGTCCAAGGTCATCATTTTTCAGCAGTGGGACTGTCATTTAAACCAGAGCCCACACCTGTCAGCATCAGTGGTTCTTAAACTTGAGCATACATTGAAATATCTGGAAAGCTTACTAAAGCATAGTGCTGTATCCCACCTTGAGAATGTCTGATCCAGAGGTCTGAGATGGAGTCTGAGAAACTGCATTTTTGACTACCCCGTTGCCAATAGTGCTGATGGAAAGCTGTACTTTCAGAACCACTGCATTAAGTTAGCCTGTGCCATGTGGGCTATGTTATGTCTAGTTTCTTCACTAATGACTTTATAGCAAGAATTTCCTTATCAATTGGATTAAAGATAGGTAATGCCCATGCTGTGGTACCAACACCATCAGTATCACTGAACACTTGTTATAAATGTAAATTCTCAGGCCCTAATCTGAGTCTATTACATCAGAAACTCTAAAGGCAGAGCTTAATAATCTGCATTGTAACATGTTTTCCAAGTAATTCTAACGCAGGCTAAAGTTTGAGAACCAAAACCTTATACCACTGCTTCTCAAACTTGGCTGCACATTAGAAGCAATTGGAAATTTCTCAAAAATATAGATGCCTAGGTTCCATTTCCAGAAATTCTGGTTTAATTGGTTTTTGTCTGGTCTTCAGGATTTAAAAGCTTCTGGTGACTAATATATAGAAGTATAAGAAAAGCCACCTTATAGTGTAGTGTATATATCTTTGCAATTCAAATTAGGAATGCTGTACCCAAAGTATTGGAACATATGGGAACTTGTCAGAAATGAGGTGACCACTTTGTTAATTGAAATAACATACACCTAAGGTGGCGGGTTCAAATCCAGCCCGGGCCCGCCAAACAACAATGATGGCTGCACCAAAAAAATAGCCAGGTGTTGTGGTGGGTGCCTGTGGTCCCAGCTACTTGGGAGATGGATGGAAGAGACTTGCTTGAGCCTAGGAATTGGAGGTTGCTGTGAGCTATGATGCCACAGTACTCTACCCAGGGGGACAGCTTGAGGCTTTGTCTCAAAATAAATAAATAAAGTGATGAAAATTATTTGGTAACTACTACATTTATGTGGCTCATACTGTGTAGAAAGAAAAGAGTTTTAAAAAACACCTATGGTGCATCTTACAAGGGTACATGTGAAACTTACTAAATGTAGAATATAAATGTCTTAACACAATAACTAAGAAAATGCCATGAAGACTATGTTAACCAGTTTGATGAAAATATGTCAAATTGTATATAGTACCAACACATTGTACCCCATGACTACATTAATGTACACAGCTATGATTTAATTTTTTTAAAAAAAAAAGGAAAAATAAAAACTTGTGAAGAGATATTTCTGCAAGTCTCTTATAGTCTTGAAATATCTGGTCATTTTTTCTCTATTTACAGTCAAATTAAAGTAGAAACACACAAAGCATTACAAGAGGAAAGTTTATTTCATTTCTCATGGACACTTTGACAGTCTCAGGAAGGCAGTGCTCTCTGATCTGAACAGCAGAGTTCACTATAGGAAACAAATAAACAAATAGTGTTTTCCACAGTACGGCATAATTCAGGAACAAGTAGCAGAATCCCAGAGCATGTGCAGCCTGCCATGATGAAACTTGCAACACTTCGGAAGTAAACTCAAAAGTAGACTGGTGTAATGAAAGAGTTAGCCAGCTTTCGACTTGGAATAGAGAGCAGCATTGCCTTAGGAAACAAGCACATGTGGTAAAGGAAAAATCCCAGAAATTCAAACCAGAAAACATAGGAAGGAATGCAAGGGGAGTTCACAGAATTGTTAAGTCCACTGATAGACGGGTCTGGATTCAAGATCCAATTCTTCCACTTACCAGTGTATTGAAATTGGATGAGGTACTTCTCCTCTAAATGGCAGTTTTATAGACCAAATGGGAACAATAAGAGGACCTTCCTTACAAAGCTATTGTGAGGATTAAATGAAATGGTTCTGTAACGTGTTTAGAAAGTGCTCAGAAAAGGTTAGTCGTTATTTTACAAGGAACAGGAAGTAATGTGAAGAACATGGAGGGTGTGTATAGTTAAGGACAGTGTAAGTAACAGTAATGAAAGCAACGGTATAAAAACAGCCAGCAAGTAGGGACAAGTTTGCTCAGTATCTGGACATTGAGCAAATTGAATAGAAAGTTTTAGACAAGTACAGTATGTGAAAATACAGATGACATCAAAATAACACTTAGAACTACCATGAGTAATTTGGAGGTCTTTGGAAAACTTGAAAATGTATAAAAAAAATTTGACTCCATTTGTATATAAGCATTTGACAGCTGTAGGTCTGCTCAGATTTTTCAAATTACTCATAGTTATTTCAAAACATGAAAACCCACTGTTATAAAGTGCTGTAACTTACCTCACAGTATACCTGGCTCATTCCAGCAAAATAAACTGATACCAGCCCGACAGCAGGTCTTTCTGACCTTTTTTGCTTCAGGCTAAACCAGGCCAATTAAGAACCCCACAGGGAGCCCATGGATTGTTCATTCAAGTTTGTTTTATCATTTTCACACATAAACACAGCAGGGTGCAATTGTGGTGGCATTGTACCTAGGACACCATTGTTAGGTGGCTGATTAAGATGTTTTCACTTGCAAGTGACTAAAATGCCATTAAAACTGGATTAATCTGAAAGGAGATTTAATTGACTCAGGTCACTAAAAATCCACTTGTCCAGCTAATTGCGGACATCCAAGGGCTCAAAGGACAGCTACAGACATTCTGATTTTAGGTGGTCAAGGCTTGGTCTCACTCACTTTTATTTCACTTGTGTTTCTCTCCGTTTGGGATTATTTTGTAGGTCCCCATCTCCATATTTATATGCTCAAACCTCCAAGTCTAGCAGAATGAACGAATGTCTTTTTCCCTGGAGAAGAATGCCTTTTCACCACAGAAAACATTTCCGCTAGAGCACAGGCTCCATGAATACCAGGCAATCTTCCACTTCGGTTGCAGTACTGTAGCAGAACAGATCCTGCCTGTCACTGAGAAGCTCAATGTGAATTGAATAAATGACTGAGTTCGGCCTGAGTGAATTAGGCCACTTGTCTTCCTTCAACTAATCACTGAGGCCTGGGGATAGAAAATACTGCGTGGGTCATGTGACCACCCCAAACCTCACAGTCTGAGAGAAGAGCTAGCATAGACTGCTGTGCTGTGACCAGAGGGAGGGGTAATGGATGCTGGAAGGCCAGAGAAGAATGGATGTTCACCTGCGTAAGTTTTCCATTTCTCAAGATCATTGTAGAAGCTCAGAACTATTCCTTAGAAATATTTTGTGAATTGCAAAAATGCAAACACTTCTAAGATGACATGAAAGAACATTAATGGGTGGGAAATTAAGACATTATCCCAATGCAATTACATAAAGGATTTAGAGAAATGAAATGTAATTATCTGAATACTAAACTGGCCAGATACCAGGTTTTGAGAGATCATGAAGATACTGATTTGTTGCTAACTTCCTTAGCAAAAGGACGCTCACCTGCAGCTTCCAGTAATGCCATGTATACAGTGCGCTTCCATTTATCAGAACTGCAGTAACAGAGGATGCAAATCACCAGGATGGTGTTTGCACACAGGGTAAAACACCTTTATTAAACACAGCTGAATCATCAAAAGAGAATGAAGTTATTCTGAATTAGTAGAGGAGAGATTGCATTCTATTCAAATATTTTAAAATTTGTTTGGCCCATGAATTCTCTAAAGATAAGAACCTAAATTGGGCAATATTTTTTATCAACACTTTTGTACACTGTGCATGCTTTTATTTACTACTACATTTTATGTACATACTTGTTATATTTATATGTGTTATCTACATGTTTTGTATGGATTTTATGCAGGAATACATAAGTAAAATTATATGGTGTAGTATACATATTTATCTTATTTTATCATTATATTTATCCGCTATCACTCTAAGTAGATAGATCACAAACAATTTGAAGCCCAGGGCCAATCAACACATTAGGCCTGAATAGCACTTTAAGGCTACACAAAGAACACGTTATAAACAAAAGTCCTTGGATTTTACCACTAAAATCTCTTTTAATATATTTAGCATAAACAAGTGTTTGAAAGATATAGTTTCAAGCCAAATAAACTATTCAATAATTTGTTTTCCCATTTTTGCTTAATCAATACAGCTGTATTTGCCAGAATGTTTCTTGTTATACCGCTTCACACCTTTGCCCCTTCCCCACACTGATCATTGGGAAATGGCTTAATCTTTGAGTGATGTACAAATAATTTCTCTTGGAGTTTTTGAAATACTGAGAAACGTTCACTTTCCTGACAACTATGGAGAACCTAATAATCAACCAACATAATACCTGATCTAGTGTTTTTTTTTTTTTTAGTCAGGTGTGCTTTTTGGTGCTAATCCAGGGCAAGGAAGCTCAAGAAACATTCATTTACACGTACTTACAGCACGCTTACTATGAACTTAAACATTCATTTACATGTATTTATTGCATGCTTACTATGTACCAGGCTCTACTCTTGACTCTAGAGAATCAGAAATAAACATAACACAAATAATCCAATAATCCTGGACTTTGAGAGAAAGGAAACATAAGCAATCAATAAAAATGCATGTTAGATGGTTATGACACATTGTAATTTTAAACAAATTACATACCTTTTCCCATCTGTAGTTAAATAAAAACTACTGAGAAAGTAGTTTCTATTCATGGGGAATGTCAACTTGATCAATTTTTTTTTTCTTTTTTTATTTTTTCTCCCTCCCTCCACCCATTCCCCCCTACTTGATCAATTTTTTAAAAACATATAATACATTTAAAACGAATTGTTTCATTCTAGTTCATAAAATGTAACTTCTTAAAATACTTTTAGTTGGTTGCCTAAGGGAAGTCTATACTAAAACTATCACATTTTGATAAAGACGAAAAATGCTAGGAGAATTAGATACAAGGAGGAATAGCAAGTGCAAAAATCATGAGGCAGAGGTGTTCCACATACATACCTCAAGGAACAAGGAAGAAGGCCACTACCATCCACTCAATCTCTCAGGCTTCAAGTTCAAGTTTGAGGTGACTCTTAAAATCAAATCTTGTGATTTCTCTTTTTTCTCACTAGTCATGGAGGCTAACCAAAGTTCAGGACAGGGAGAAAACCAGTAAAAACCATTTCAGAGCCTCTGGGTTACATTTATTACAATTTCAAAAATAATCTTCAAACCCCAACACAAGTATAATGCAAAGAAAAAATAACTGTTTAACAACTGTTTCTGGGGAAAAGGTTATGCAGTGTATTTAATGCTTATGAAATATAACTACAAAGCAGCATGATTTTTAATCATTTACATCAACTATAAAATTATTTACTTCAGCCAAAGAGCATTAGTTAAATCTTGCAATAAAAAACCTGTTTCAATGCTGTTAGTAAATCTAGACCTGATTGCAGAATTTTAATATCAGGAAAAAATAATTTTTAGAAAAAGAAAATAACCAAAGAAAAGCCATCGTGTCCAAAAGGACGTGTAAAATGAGAATATATAAACATAGAGACAGATGTACTTCATATATATACATATTTATTTACATAATATATAATCCCACCTGTCTGTGAAGTTAGAAAAACAGTCCCTTCCTTTCTTTTTTTTTGAGATAGAGTCTCACTATGTTGCCCTCAGTACAGTGCCATGTGTCACAGCTCACAGCAATCTCTGATTCTTGGGTTTAAGCGATTCTCTTGCCTCAACCTCCCAAGTAGCTGGGACTACAGGTGCCCACCACAATGCCCAACTATTTTTCGTTGCAGTTGTCATTATTGTTTAACTGGCCTGGGCCGGGTTTGAACCCACCACCTTCAGTGTATGTGGCTCGTGCCATAACCACTGTGCCATGGTTTGGTTACCAGTTTCTTTATCTCGTTTTTTGAAATTTTCAAAATAAAGAGGGGTGGAGATACAGTCAGGACATAGGATTTTACATAACAGCCTATTTAACTCTAGAGAAGTAAAAATTACTGATCTTAGTAGAAACAAGACTTGGGAATAATTATCTATTTGAAACTATTGAAGGTCCAGAATGGAAGAATCTGAATCTGAAGAGATAAAATGTAGAAGAAGTAAATTATGGCGTATAATGGAAGAGACTCATAAGTAACAAAATGGCCTTAGAGTATGAAATTCTGGTGATAGAGCTCAAAAATAGTTGGCCCTTGAAGTTAGGTATAAATGAACAGGCGTGTTTCAAGGGAGGGAGGCGAGGTCTCAGAACTGGAGAATCTGAAAGGTGATTTCAGCCAATATCACCTTTTTTAAAAAAAAAAAAAAAAAGCAAGATTGCGCTGGTCAGATTCCATCGAACATTTATATAGATATTTGAAAAATCCTTGGCAGTCTCTATTCATGAGGGATCACAAAGTTTACCATCTTAATGTCAAAGCCCTTATTATGAAATTGCCCCACCCTCTAACAATGAATCCTTTATTACAAACTTGTTCTTCATTCATGGAAGAGGCAAGACCTTTACAGACATGCCTTTTGGGTTTGGAAAGAGAAGAAACCAACAGATCGAGAAACACACTGAACAGACAATATCATTTTATCATAAGACAAAGCCCAGAGGGAATTTAAAAATTTAAACAAATATTCAGGTATTCCCCACTTTCAGAAGCCAAATATTTTGGCAGAAGGGAATTTCCATATTGTTTTCGCCCTGTTATAGTCATTGCAAACCTCTTTTAATTAGGGTCTCCAGTGAGCAGATGTTTTTTTCTTTCTTTTCCTTCATTGGCATTATCCATGCCAAAATAATCAGACATCTCTTATAGGTAAACACATATTTTAGTTGTTTTAAAATTTTAACTTAATTTTTTAAATTTTTTATGTTCAGATAAAACCTCATGCAGGAAACTAGGTGAAATGCTAAATTTCAAATACGCAATGTCTCTATTTCCACATGTTTTATTGTGATTTGAGAAGTCACATTTTTAATAAGTCACATTTAATAATAATACTAATTAAGTTAATGTATTTTTCTGAATACCCCCAAAAAGAAAGCAAAAAACAAAAAACAGAGGGGAGAAAGGCAGACATTAACTTTTTAATGTAAGTACTATGGGGAAAAACAATTGTGGCTCCATGCAAAACTAGCTTTGATGAAATTTTCTCATGTACTTAGTTAATACTACTCATATTATCAAGATCAAAATAGCCTCTTTCTACCTTGGCATCCAAATTCCAAAAGTAGAGTAAACCTGGGAAAAGCCTAAGTGGGTAATTGTCCCGTAATTCAGATAGAAGAAAACAGTGATATTTTCTCTCAATTGATCTAATAACTTCTATCAGTCTATGAAATGATATCATTTACCAAAACTTTTGCTTGAAAAAATTTGGATAATGTGGGTGGATGGAAACTCTTAGTTCCTCAGACTGGGATCTTTCATACCTCATTACTTTATTTTATTCTAAGTAAATTAACAGAGCATCACAATCACGCATAAATCTAGGTAGAAAGATACCAGACAAATACACCATTAATCTAAAGTAATCTTGCAGATCACCTGAAAGCTATTTTTTGAAATATATTTATCTAGTAATCTGAATGTCTAGGAAACAAATCCTTAACAACAACAAAAAATACTGTGACTGAAATAGGAACACTCAAAGCTTATAAAGATAAAGACCATTTTGGAGGGTACCAGAGCACCTAGGCTTGTCTGAGCACAGAATCTTATTTGGAGTGTAAATTATTAAAATGTTACATTATGAAGGAAAACCCAATTGCTTGTAGAAAATACGATTGAGATCAGGGTTTTTAGATGACTTGCTAAAAACCAGTATGAATCCATATGAATTAAATATTCTACAATTTGTGTAGAAAATTAAATTATGAAAACACAATAGCAAAAAATGTATTACAGGTAAGTCAAAATATGGAATTCTTAGGGACAAAAACTATAATAATATGAATCAGACCTGTCTAGCTACTGGTAACTTACTTATTACAACTATTGCCATCCAGTTTTCCTATGACTGTATTAGACATTGCAGAGGATTGGAATTCAAAAAAAAATTGTTACATGGATGTCCTATAAGTAATATGGTACTAATAGTTAGCAATGTCCTAAATAGATAAAAAAAATTTTTTATTGTTGGGGATTCATTGAGGGTGCAATAAACCAGGTTACACTCATTGCATTTGTCAGGTAAAATCTCTCTTATAATTGTGTCCAACCCCCAAAAGGTGAGTCACACATCATGATCCCCCACCCTCTTTCCTTTCTCTTCTCTCCCCTTCCCCATCCCCCACTATGTACAAGGTCATTAATTGTCCTCATATCAGAATTGAGTATGTGAGATTCTTGCTTCTCCTTTCTTGTTTGATGCTTTACTAAGAATAAGGTGTTCCACTTCCATCCAGGTTAATACAAAAGATGTAAAGTCTCCATCCTTTTTAATGGCTTAATAGCATTCCATGGTGTACATATACCACAGCTTGTTGATTCATTCCTGGGTTGGTGGGCATTTAGGCTGTTTCCACATTTTGGCTATTGTAAATTGAGCTGTGATAAACAGTCTAGCACAAGTGTCTTTATGATAAAAGGATTTTTTTTTTTCTTCTGGATAGATGCCCAGTAATGGGATTGAATGATCAAATGGGAGGTCTAGATTGAGTTTTTTGAGAGTTCTCCAAAGAGCTCTCTCATTATTCCAAAAAAGGTTGTATTAGTCTGCAGTCCCACCAGCAATGTAAAAGTGTTGATCCATGCCGGCATCTGCAGTTTTGAGATTTTATGATGTGGGCCATTCTCACTGGGGTTAGATGATATCTCAGTTGTATACTGTAAATTAAGAAAATAAAGCATAATTGCAAACCAGTAGTACCTAAAAAGTCCAGGCAAGTAGAAGTAGTAATAAGTATAAATAGATAGGTACAATTTTATCTTTCAATTAAAAAAAAAAAAAGAAAGAAAAAGGCCAGGCATAGTGGCTCCCACCTATAATCTCAGCACTCTGGTAGGCCAAGGCAGGTGGATTGCTTGAGCTGAAGAGCTCGAGATCAGCCTAAGCAAGAATAAGACCTTGTCTCTACTAAAAATAGAAAAATTATCTGGGCATGGTGGCTCACACCTATAGTCCCAGCTACTCGAAAAGCTAAGGCAAATGAGTTGCTTGGGCCCAGGAATTTGAGGTTGCTGTGAGCTATAACACCATGGCCTTCTAGCCTGGGACAACAGAGTGACAGTCTAATCCCACAGAAAAAAAAAAAAAATACATAAATTAATTAATTAGTTAATTAAAAAAAGAAATAAAATAGAAATCTAAGTTAGAGGAGAAAAGAAAAACAATCTGGGTATGAAGCTATAGGTAGTGGTGGAGTCTGTAAACAAAGGCTCTATAGCCTCCCTAAAGGTGACAGTAGACATTAATTCTACCTGAGTGTTGCTACACAGGGTTGCAGAACCAGTGTTGCTTGATTTGATTTTTCAGAAGTTTGCATTCCAAGTATTCTGCATGATCTCCAAA
The DNA here is from genome assembly GCF_000181295.1 of Otolemur garnettii. NCBI lineage: Eukaryota > Metazoa > Chordata > Mammalia > Primates > Galagidae > Otolemur > Otolemur garnettii. Next base: position 30,982,942 of record NW_003852403.1, read on the forward strand.
TGTTGACAGCTGATTCAAAAAACAATTTTGAGCCTGTTTAGATCAAATCGGGCCATGAGGCTCTCAGTGTATAATTTCTCGTTGAGAAACAAGAAGGATTGCAAGGAAAGTGCAAAAATTGTACAGTGGATAGTTGGAGAATTAAGTCGATTGAGAAATCTGGGGACTGTTTGACACTCGCTTTTATGAAATATGGGATCAAGTCTTCAGGTTTCAGAATCCTTTTCTGTACTTCGGGCAACTCACCAAAAAGTCTGGAGTCAATGGTTTATATGTGTAATTAATTAATTAATATTAAAGAGTTTAGACTACATAATTTCTAGGTTTTTTTCTTGCTACAGTCCTTAAAACAACTTGAGTGATATAAAATTCCTTTTATAAGGAAATATGGTAGAAATTAGTGTTCATTTGATGTAAAGAAGGGAAGTCAAAGGATGACTTAGATCTTGAAATATTTTTGAAAAGCTGGTGGGGAAGGAGCCAAGCACATTTTTTGTGTGTACATAGGTTTGTATGTGTGTCTATCTCATGAAAGTTCAAAGTAGAAAAGTGGGTTTAAAATTACAATTAGAATATTTGGTCAGTAAGGTGGTAGAAGATTTTTGGCTCATAAAAGTAGGTCTGCTAAGGAGATTGTGAACGCTAGTGCTCTTTAAAATAATACCAAAAAAAAAAAAACCCAAAAAACTTCTTTTAGCATTTAGCCAGTGACCCAACCAATATGTCCTTATTCTTTTTCAGAAATCTACAGTGGTTTTAAAACAAACTCCATTGTTAAATTATATACATCAAATCATAACAGTGAAAAAGTCATAGACTATGTTAGCTGGCAGGGGTGGCAACAGTATAAAGGGAAGAACCGTGAAGTCACAGAGATGGCTGAACAGGACAATGGAAAAGAAGCAGTGACTGGCAGATTAAGGAAATCAGTCACACATAGGGACTAAGCAAATAAACCACCATAGGGAGAAGCCAACTTTCTCGCTGTTGGCAAAAGGGTTTATAAACCCTGGAAGGGGAAAGACCTTAGAGAAATGACTGAACCCAAGTATGAAAAATACGAGATGAGCCTGGAATGTGTAGAGCCAGAAATGTGTTAAATGCTCAAAGAATTAAATGTCAAAAGGCCCCAGGAGTCAACGTGCTGGGGCTTCTACTAAGTATGTCTGGGACTATTTGAGCATCAGAATAACTAATGGTGGTAACAGATTACCACTGAATCAAAGAAAAATCTATTCAGGAGTTTATATTTACGTAATAAATTAAAAATCAATAGGAGAAAAGACAAAGCTATTATGGTAGAATTCCAAGTAATTCGTGTTGAAAAATGACAGAAATGGAAAATCATTTCATACCCAAGTAAGTGTGAAGTGTTGTTACGCGGAGTATACTTGATTTGGTGAAATGCACACTAGAAATTTAGACATTTTGGGACATCCTATCTACAATATGCTCTGAGAGTTCTTGTAACTTTTGAAAAGTGTGAAACTATTTGTATATTAAATAAAATTAACAGAGTTAGAAGGCATTTCTAACATAGATGGTAAGAAAATTCAAGGATGGCATGAAGGGGAAAACGTCTGCATTTCTATAAATTAAAATGCGTCCAAAGACAAAAAAAGCCAAAGTTTTAATTTGACTTCTATTTTTAGTTGGAATTGTGTTGTGCCACTTATTATAGTAGAAAGTATTTTGACTATTTATTCCCAAAATAGCTCAATTAAACATCAGGCAGAAATGACAAAGATTGAGTTAAGTGCAGTGTTTGTGAAAATTTTTCTACAAATTAAGATTTCCCATGGACACGTCGGGGAATGCTCAGTCAGGACCACCTAAACACGGTTCATGGAGACAGAGCTGGAGGCACAAATATTCCTACAGTAAATGATAAACACATGAAGCCGCCCAGGGATATTTTCATGATGCTGTAACTTTAAACTCCTTCATGTGTTGAGAAAATATCTTTTAAAAATAACTCTGGAACTGTTTAACGTTGAAAAATGAGTGTGTTTAAATGCAGCATTTATGGAATGCTGGCCACCAAAGAGACATTTAAGCAATTATAAATTTGCTTCTGAGTGGATCCTCTATGACCCTGATATATTTTTATCCCATGCTAGCTATCTTTTTTCTTTTGTAAATAATCCTGCCTTCTTTTTTTTTTCAGCATAAAAATGAAGATTCTTTCTATTAGAGGCCTCAAGTCATCTGAAGACCTTTCATCCTGCCTTCTTTATAACACTGTACTCTTACAGCCTGTCCCCCCCTCCCGCCTCAACAAATACACAGTTAACTTTAACTCCATTTAAAAGGCAAAGAGAGGCCACCACTAACTCTTCCTTTGAACCTATATGTGCTTTTCCCTATCTATTTATGTTCACTTTGTCAGACTTTCTCCACACCTGGTAGTTATTCTATTTAATTCAATTTAGGCAAATATCACAGGCTAGAAAGTCAAGATTACACCAGAGGTGGCAATTGTCATAATTTAAGGTTTTGAGGCCACTAATGTCATCCTTTTTTCAAGAATAACTAGAAAAGACACAAGGAATATCATCTCATGAAATTCCTACGTCGGGCTCACTGACCAGAATATTCTCAGGAATTTCTCAGTTAAGATTTAATTACAAATGAGACATGTCAGTGAGTCATTGACAGGAAATTAAATACTGTACTTCTGTGAATATCTAATTTAACTAAAATGTTTTCTCATTTAAGCTGGATTTTCAGAAATCCAAGGATTGTGTTCCTAAATTATCTGGGTGAGGTCAGACAATTAAAGTTGCAAACTCATCTTTCAAAGCAATTTTGGAGCTCTTGCCATCGGAGCTGTCATTGTACAAAGATCTGACAAAGAAGTTTGTGAACTCATCCTAGGAAAAGGGCTTTAAAGGATTGACTAGGTGCTGGCATCAGTGCATAGCTTCCCAAGGAGAGTATTTCAAAGGTGACCGTAGTGGTATTCACCAGTGAAATAGATAGCACTTTTTCTAGGATAAGTCTGTGACCTTAATTGTCCAACCTTGTACTCTTTGTCATTTATTTACATCTGTACTTTAGAATTGGTATTATGAACATCAGTATAATAGATATTGCAAGCCTATCTACTGAGATTTATTTTTTCTTGTCTTGGTAAAAGTCTACATTTTGAAGGTTGTGTCTCTTGACCCTCCCATCCTTGGCATTATAGAGCTTGAGTAGAGGATATATAAGGTACTATGTACAATTCCTTGCTATAACCACAATTATCAATTCTCAGGTGGCTTCTATTCCATTTGGATCCATAAGACAGCAGAAGGCATTCGCTTGGGATATCTAAGGAAAAGCGTCCTAAACTTTCTTAGATATGGTTGATAATATCCCTTCAATTAGCTGCTAGGATTTAGCATCCATGGTTCAACCACCAGAGTAGCCAAAATTAAACTAGCCAAAGATAAAGAGAGAAGTAAATAACCAGTCTGTGATGACATCATTAGCTGAATCAAAACATCCATGAAGTTTTCCCTTCAACTTGTGTTAGGCAAGATTGTTCAAGCTGAGTTATCTTCCACTTGTAACTAAATGCATGGGATCAAGAAATAACTTCTTCTATCTGTGATACCTCTGGAGCCAATAACAGCATTTGTCCCCTCACATAAGACAATTCAGAACTTTCTATGTTTTCTTGTTCATGTGTTTAATTTGTACATTTTAGTTCTCCTGTTGTTAGCTATCAACAGGATAAGAAATTAGTTACTAATTTGAGAATTACTAACTAGGTGAGAATTGTCCCCTAGTTTCCTCTTACTCACCTATGACCCTCCAGAAGGGTCATATGCCTCAGGCTTCAGTTCCTTCCTTATTTCTTCAGGAAAGATCCCTCTGACCCACATCAAGGTCATGTTCCTTTGCTAAGTATCCTCACCGAGCATTGCCCCCGATCAAGCTTTCCTCTAAGCATTTTACCTGAATTAACCTATCTAATCCTCATATCAACCTTATTTTAAAGATCATGTTACTCCGATTTTAGTCCATTTGTGCTAAAATAACAAAATACCCAAGACTAGGTAGCTTATAGAAAGCAGTAATTAATTTCTGACAGTTTGGGGGGCTGGGAAGTCCAGATCAAGATGGCAGCATTTGATCTGGTGAGGGACTTCTTGCTACATTCCCATGTGGTACAAAGCAGGGCAAACTCACCAAAAGCTGCATGCAGCCACTTTTATAAGGGACTTTAATCCATTAACAGAGGAGAAGCCCTTGTGTCCTAATCAGCTTGTGAAGGCCCACCTCTTAATACCTTCACATTGGCAACACCTGAATTTTGGAGGGGACATATTCAAACTATAGCACAAATGAAGTAACTGGGGCATTAAAGAGTTGGTAAGTAGTACAAGGAACAGTTGGGAGCGGGATTTCCTCTTAACTATTGTGCTAGATGAGCATCACTTTTCCTCACAATCTTTATTCCACTGGGTCATTAAACATTTTCTAACATAATAATTGAGTTAGCGTTCACATCTCCTACTAGACTGCAAGTTTCACAGAAGCAGAGATCATGTCTAGATTGGTTCATCATTATCTTTTCAACTCTTACGATAACAGTAGTTTATTAACTGGCACTCAATAAGTTTTTTTTTAATGATGGAAAGAAGAAAAGAAAAAAAGAAACAAGGTAAGGAAAGAAGGGAAAGAGAGGTTAAGTCAGAGAGGAAGCTTAGATAAGTTCTGAGGACTATTTGAGCTGCATGGTGGCCTTCTCTGCTTACTTCTAATAGTTGAATTTACTTGATAAATGAGTTGATACTGTACTTCCTGACCAATGGCGATGTCTTTTTTAACAATTAATTCAGAATACATTACATTAGGTAGTAATGAAACTAAAAAAAAAAAAAAATTAAGAATATAATAACTGCCATTAAACTTACAAGGATAAAATAATGTGCATCAATCTTCAAACTGGTTGCATTCTCAGGCTTTAAGGACTTAGATAACTGGGTAAAAATAATGGATGAGAATATACAGTCTGTATGAGTTATCTATTGCTGTGTAACAAATTTTCCTAAAGCTTAGTAGTTTAAAACAGCAATTATCTCACAGTTCTAGATATAACTTAACTGAATCTTTTAGCTCATCACCTTTCATCAATTTAAATTTAATTTAATACCACTTCCTACCAAGCAGGTAAAAAATTAAACCACTACCATTATTAGGAATCACCACGCCCTCATCTTCCCAGGTTATGTAAAAGCCTCGACCTCTTAGCAATCTGGGGCACTCGTGGAGGAGCTCTGCCTTTGCACACAGTGATCAGTGACCATTTCCCAAGCTGGATGATTGTTTGAAGGTTCAACTAGGTCAGGATCACCTTCCAAGCATATTCAGTAGCTGTTGATAGGATTCAGTTCATTGTGCACTGTTGAACAAAGACCACCTTTGGTTCCTTGCCATATGGGTTTCTCATCAGGCATCTTGCTTTATCAAGGCTAGCAAGAAATACTGTCTTCTAGCAAGACAGAGGTCATGGTCTTTTATAACTTAATATGGAAGAACATCTCCTAAGTTTTGCCATATTCTGTTCACTAGAAGCATGGCACTGGGTCCAGTTCATACTCAGCAGAGAGGATTACTCAAGGGCATTGAATAATAGGAGATAGGAATCATCTTAGAAGTTTGTATAATATGTAGTCTTTTTCATAGTTAAAAAATATGAAAATTATATCATTATACTTATATAATTATATGTTTTTTTATTTTTAAGCAAATAACTATATAAGTATATCAAGAGGCATATATCAATGGCATATATATAACATATATATCATTATTAAAAATTTTTACTTTTGAGGAAAGTGGCCTAAATCAAAAATTAAAACAGTAAAAATGTCAAATTCAAGTAAAATGTAAGTATACATGGTATATATTTAATTTTTTTCAGCTGTGGGATATGAGATAAAATTGTATGTTTTACTCAACTCTGCATTCTAAAGGCTATTTAACAAATAAAACATTAAATACAAGGAATATAACTCATACTCTAAATAAGGAGTAGATAAATGTAAATTGATAGAAGATAAAGTATCGTTCAACTAAATGGTGACTATAACCAGCATAATTTCCAGACATGAAAGTCTGAGAGCAAATTTCCAGTAAATCATTTGAGGAATTCTTTCACCCTGACCCCAGATTTCTGCAAGAAAAGAAGAAAATAAGATGGTCTCCCAAAACCAAACTCTGTGTGTGTGTGTGTGTGTGTGTGGTGGGCAACTTCCTGAAGACCTGGGCAAAGCAGGAAGTTACCAGGACTACTATATCACTGGACGTTATGTATAAATAGCAAACGGAATACAGGATCTCTCCTGAAGTGCACAATGGGAGGGTGTTCAGCCTGCCCTCTGGGTGAAGGGCACAGCTGAAACTTGAACTTTACCTTGCTAGTAAAGAGAACAATGTAACTTAAAAATTTGTACACTCACATTATTTGAAATTTTAAAAAGTAACATATGCTTTTTTTCAAGAGTCTAGTCTCTTTTGCAGTTACCAGGTGTGAGTTTGTTTTCTTGTTGTTTGAATTGGCCTGAGATTTGACACAGCTTCACATTGTCAATAAGAACTATTTTAGTTTAAAATACAGCAAAGCAATCGAATGTCAAATTAAAAGGCAGGGAGGCCAACAGAGCACCTAACCTCAAGCACAGCCAGAGCCTCGGTTACTATCTACTTTGGTTATACTCCAGGTCACTGGCTGGGGAGTAGATGCACTGCAGTTCCCCTCCAGTCATCCCCAAATGCCTATGGTATCTTGCTTTCCCTCTGGTTTTACAGAACAGGAAGAGCAGCTAGGTCAAGGTTGAAAGGCCATTTGCCATTTTAGAATATGACAGAGACGTCATAGATAAAAGCCACAAAAAGCACCTAGATTTAGACTTGAGGCAGAGAAAAGAAATCATGGACTACATGGTTTTCAAAGAAGAAAAGAAAAGAATAAAACAAAAGATGGTACAATCAGCATATAACGGGACATCCAATCACTTGTATCTTTTACAAACTGAGATTCTGAAAGTCCTAGGAAATAGCTCTCAGAATCTCAGCAGAGAAAGAGACTTAAACATCAATTCAATATGGTTTCTGTATGGAATTAACCTTTGATGCATGGAGGAAGGATCTAGAAAATATTCTTAAAATCGATTCTTTAAAGTTGGAGTAAATAAGGGGATAGGGTAATAATTATATTTCTAGATCATCATATTTCCATTAAAATGCCCCCCATACCTTAAATACTTATATGTAACATTTGTATAGTATTTTTTAATTAAAAAGCACAGTTATTCATTATCTAATTACTGAGAACCACTTACGGGTCCAGCACTGTTCAGACATCTCAGAATGAAGGTGTGGAGAAACATCAAATAGATGTGGTGTGTGCACATACGGGAAGGAGTGACAGACGGTGTTGAGGGCCACACAGTACAGCTACGGATCAACGCATGAGTCACTTCTACACTCCGCCTGGATGTCACCATACTCATACATTGAAAGGATTTATTTTATAAAATTTGGATTTAGTCAAAAGGCCACACTTGAGGATCCAGAAGTCGACATCCAGAAGTGGCCCCGAGATTAAAGGTTTCCTACCCTGGTACAGTGAATATGCTTCAACACCTTCAGAGACAGAGTACTCACAACTTTAGGAGTCAGTCTACCTCCGTGTCAGAAAATATAATTGATTGAATGTATTCCCTTTACTGTGAAAGTTGATTATTGAGTTGGGTCATTCTCATCAGACCCAAATAAAACAGTCTATAGTCCAGGAGGAAACATTACTCAGGGGACAAAACACTGCTCCAAGAATGTAATTCTCTGCAATCCTGATTGCTGAAACTGCCCATTGTAACCTGACACCAGTTTTATATAATAGCTGCCGGAAAAAACCTCCAGCATCTCTAAGAGTTGCTGTTACTGACCAGTCGAAAAACTTGCCACTTCCCCAGAAACTTAGTGGTGCCAAGAACTTTCTCAAAGAGCAATATGTACCATTCTTCTTCTTCTTCTTTTTTTTTTTCGTTAATAAAACTCCTAAGCTTCTCTTTGTTCTATGAACATACCAAATCCATCTGGTCTGTGTATACATCCCAAGTTGTAATTCTTTCTTCATCCCCCCAAAAACTTAATTTCAGAGATTCATATCTGTAATTTATTTGACTTTGACACTTATTATGAAGTTGAAACTTGCACTCTATAGTTTCTGCCATTGAAGTCCCAGAGTTAAACTAGATTATACCTTTGCAGACAAACAGGCACGTGTGCACACACACATATGGGACCATATATAGAAGAAGAGAACCACGATGATTTCCCCTAAATCTCGTTTCCGGATTAACTATTCTTAAGTTGCAAATCAAAATCTTCCATATCTATGTAGTTGTATCCTGAATATCATCCACTCAGAAACGATAATATTTATCATTTCAAGCCTTGGTTTATTGGTGCAAAAAAAAAGTATGCTTTTCTCCTAACTTGCTCTGAGCAGCCTACCTTCCCTAATGTAACCCAGGATATATTAAAGTGGGTGACATAAAACCAGGTGATCTAGTATAAGAAAGAAATAAATAAAAACAACCTGACTTTTTCAAGGATTTTATTTTCAAAGCATTTATGAATTTTTAGGATCTGATGCTTTTCTGATGCATTTTAAAGATGCATTTTAAGTTTCTAAAAGTTGTCAAAAGACAGGATAGGGAAAAAGGATCTGCTGACAAGCAAATGAAAAAGCAAGAGATCCTTAACTGTGGGAGAGAAGAATTCCCTGGACACAATAATGATTAAGGTCTATGAGTTTCTTGGACAGTGGGGACCAATCCATATCCTTCCTGATAGCTACATCCAGAAATGATCATAATATCTCAGTGTGATCTGTTTGATATTCATAGTTTAGGGTAATTTTATCTATTAAATTATCTAGGCACGAAGATCCCAGAGAAGTTGACAGAACCTCAGGGATCATGATGGTCCCATGCCTTGGGGACTAAAATTTCCAGGGCTTCTAGCCAATGCAAAACTCCTATGCCCTACTTATATCCCCAAAGAAGCAGAGCTATTGCCTTCAAGGATTACCAGCTTGGACAATGAGCATTTCATTGCTGACAGCTGTGTGTAAAGATGGATCTCCTCCTTAAATGCCTTAGATTATGTAAAAACTCTAGGCTTTCATATAACCTTAAAGGATGAGGAGGTTAGGATTCCCAGTAATAGTGGTGGATTATTTTTCTGCTTGCTTAGTAGGAAGCGATATTAAAACAAATTCAATTTTGTTTAGTAAAATAAAAAGAATGACATTCCTGACACCCTGTATTGCATAGTAAAACTCAAATCTGATACATATTCTTAGAGGCAAGAATAAAGAAACTAGAGTTTGAGGAAGTTAATTTGCTTACTCAAGGAAATTAGAGTTGAGTGAGTCAGGTGGGAGTGGAACCCTGCTCCTGCATCCTGGTGCAGTACACTCCATCCTCTCGAATTATGTTTGTTCTCAGTTTTACACTTGATCGTAGCCAAAAGGTTGAAAAGTGATATTTGTTCTTCATTTTGACACTGGATTTAAAAAATTAATTTTAATGAATTAACATCAAAATGATTCAATACTGAGGCTCAAAAAGTAGAACTTGCTAACGATAAATGATTCATTATCTCTTGAATTAAATATATACTTGAGAGAAAATTATATGGTGACAAAAAAATATATTCATAAAGACAGAAAATACATATTTATTTCCAAAACAAGTATTTAGGCATGAGAATTTTCACTAGATTCTTTTACTAGGTGCTGCTAGAAACAAAAAAGATGAATGAAGTTAAGTTTTGATACTTCAAATGAGTTTAAACTGGGAAATGCCTGGGGCGAAGGAAAAGAAAATCAGAGACAATTTGCGGAAAGATTATATCTTTATCTTAGTTCCAACATGGATGTGCTAAGTTACACCAAATGTATCTCCAAGATAAAGATGTATGCATTTCCAAACCTACTTAATCGCGTATCTCTCTCACAAAATGTCTACTAGGACTAGTATAGTTGTAAAATAAGTTGTCAAAATTTTCTTACATTAATCTTGTAAAATAATTCAAGGATATTCCTTGACTCTCCAAAAATAAAACAGTATCTTTCTAAAATGAAATAATTTTTCAATAAAATGGTGACAGAGTGAAATAGCTTGATTTTGACTTTGAGACAACCCGTAGTAATTTTGGCACAGTGAACTTAAATAAAATCCCCCTTTGATATTGGTGTCCATATCGATGTTAATAAAGCAATAAAGAAAAAATAGCTATAATTAGAATTCTATTATTTCAATTATGTCAATAATAATTATTGCTTTCACTGAGTGGCCCACTTTCACTAGTTATCATGATATGTTCATGATTCTGTTGCATTTGAATTTCTAAAAATATGTTTGAGTTTAAATATTTTGATTTGCTAACATAGACAAATCTCTCAACAACCACACATGTTGAATGCTCAAGCAAACCTTGAGCAAGTAAGTCGTTATTCAATTCTTACCGAATGAAAAGTAGTTTTGTAAAGAAAATCATTTACCTATTTAAACATAGAGCAATTATTTTTTAGACATTTTTAGAATAGTGAATCTAGTAATTGAACCAATGCATATTGTCCTTGCACCAGAAGCTAGAGAGTTGGAAAGGTGAGCTATTTTCTTGCAATCTGGTGGTTGGTCTGAGTAGAAGTTTGGTGGCAACTGGTGTCATTTGCTGGCAGTTGCCAACCAACTGTGCATTACCTTGTAGAGGGAAACAGTTCAGGATAGCGGGGAGAAGGGAGTGGCTATAATAAAGCAAGCTCTTATAACCCCAGAAGATCAAAGCCTGAACCACACAGGTGAGAATTGTTCACTTAGAGGGTCATCTGTGGAAGAGCTATCAAATGGGAAGCTACAAAGCCTGCTAATTCCATTTGAGATCCAGCACTAACCAAGAAAAAAAAAATATATAGAAACCAAGGGGCCTGTTGCCAAACAGTTGAAGGTAATGTGTCACATTTGCCTTTCCTCTGCAGCAAATACCTCTATGTGGTCACATTGCTCAACAAGACAGGCTTTTTGACATTTTGGCTTATTGGGAAAATAATGAGCTCCTAAGTAGAATAGAGGTTATGATAATTCAAAGGAAGTCAGGGAACTTTGTGTCTGATTATGCAGCCAAGATCCCAGACATTAAAACAAGACACTTAATAGAAGAATATGGTATAGAATAAAAAGAGAAACTCAGTTCTCCTGTAGCAACTCTGTAGGTGTGCACAGAAGAGAGAGAGAACAAAGAGATGTCCCCTGAGAGAGGCACCAGTCAATAAAGCACATCCATCAGGAATAAATATGACTCTCTTACAGAATCTACATGCAAATGTTACTCAAGGGGTATTTGTTGAATGAATAATTAATCAGATTAATAAAGAGGAACCCTCTTTATTAAGATACCTGGTATTCATCTGGGAAGAATAATGATACTATAATGAATACTGGTAATGACTGATCAATATGGAGGTATGCTGTGTTTCTGAAGCTCAGATCCAAACTGTAACAGCCCACAGGGACCACTATCTATTCCTAACTTGACTGAGAATCAATGAAACCAGCACAAGAGGTCAGGGAGACAATTTAAAATATATTTTAAAGTATTCATTAATACACATAAAAATAATAAATTTGGAAGGGCATTGGAAGAACACAGACATTTATAATCTCAGAGCTTTGTATATTGATGCATAGTACATGAAATGGCCTTGAAACTTATGATGCAAGATGATAAATAGTAACTATTTAGCCTTTAGGATAAAACTTAAAATTAATCTAAGATAATATTTTAAATGTATGTATTATTGACTATAGATAGATATTTTGGAGGAATAAAGAGATAGATTGATGCTGAATATCTAAAATATATCTTATCTTAGATAAGATATATATATTTATTATATTATCTTAGATAAGATATATATTAATAGATATGTTTATTCCTTCTGGAGGAATAAAGAGAAAGAGGTAGATTGGTGCTAAATGTCTAAGATTTGTATTATTTTTATTAAGGTTTTATACAAGAGAGAAATGCTATCTAACATATGGTAGAGGACGAATATGCATTTGCTACAAAGAGAAATGAGAAAAAAATCAATAAAACAAGTGAATTTTAAAACAAATGTGAGAAACACAGAGAAAAGTAGCCAAGATGGATGAAAAATACAAAATGATGAATTAAAAATTCAATGAGAGAAAACTTAGTAAAAAATGACAAAATAGTAAAAGTTAGTGTAATTGGATATTAAAAAGAAATAGGACATTGACATAATACTAAGAAATACAACATCACTCAAAGGAAAATAAGTTTTAAAATATAAGATAATTGAAATAAATAATTTTTTAAAGAGTAGACAAAAAAAAAAAAAATAGCCACAGACAAGTTGTGTGGGTCCACAGGGAATTTCTAGGGACAGTCAAACTTCCTGAACTAATAGTTTGCAGCTGAGGCAGCTGGCACGCATTCTTCCATGGTGGGGAACAAAGCGGGTAACATCCATGTGTTCTCCTTATGCTCTTCACCTTTATATTTGAGCATAAACTCTCATATCCCATCCACTCTATCTCTGGTGATTTCATCACTTTCCAGGAACCATCGCAGAGGTCCTGGGGGTGTTCTTAATCCCTACACTTGCACCACTGAACAGCAGGACAGTTGAGCCACCACCACCACTGCCATCATCATCATGACTGTTACATCCTGTCCTCTGAAAACTTCTTTGATCTCTCAGATCTCTAAAAACATTAATACATGCTATGTAGAAATTCATGATCAGGAAAGCTGAAGCATTTAGAAGACCATTGAATAAAATGAGTAAAAAGATTGATACATACTATATGACCACATGGAGGAAACTGAAGCTACACTTGCTATAATATACTGAGTGTGGATCCAAACACTGGCATGGGGGAAAGAACCAGAAGCACTAGAGGACTGCAGCTCAAGACACTAAGTTAAAACCAGCATCTTTAACAGGTTCTTAGGGTTTCACTTCCTTCCTGGGGAAAGTACAAGAAGTAGTAAGAAGACATAATGCACAAAAGGGAGTTTGCTTTAAAACTAAATGTGAAAAAGTGGCCGTGGGAACAGGCAGCATGGTAGCCTGGCAGAAGACAGAAAAGGAAGGTCTGCAAGGATAGTTGACTGCAAAAATTTAGAGGAAAAAATGAGCTTGACCCTGTATCTTGAGATGCTGAAATGAATGATAACAAGTAGGTTTTAGAATTCTTGCGATGGGATACCAAACTGCCTACAGGAAGAAGACAGCAGAGAGGTTCCTAAGAAAATAAGAACCTTTCAAAATAAGTTCAGAACTTAAAAAAAAAAAAACAGAAGCAAAGCCAAATTTTAGAAAATGATCATAACTTTAATAACTGACTCTCAAAGGCTATGGATAATGGAGATAAAGGCAAGATCACCCCAATCTTGAAATTAACGATAAAATGACAAGAAAGGCAGAATAATGAATGAGATAAACCATTTTCTGGAAAACCTGACTCTAACTGACAATTTGTAAATGGAATTGCTGACTGAGTGCCCTTCAGGAAGGTATGCCTGGAATGTGATTATAAGCAGCGAAAGCTTCAACCTAATCAACTGTGTGCTGCTCCAGGGAAGAGTGCCTTAACAGAAGGGGATGGTTGCTCTGCACAGAGCCTGAAATGCAGACTCAGATTCCAAATGGTTTTCACGGCGTCCCTACTGCTATTCTGCTAAAATGTCCTGTCCAGATACAAGCATCCCAACTCTTTCATTTATTTCTTATTTCTTTCCAAATTCCCATTTGTGTTCATGACCATGGCCAACCCGAATGTTTGTCGGAAATTTTGTATGTTAGAACTTAGCCTAGGGGGAGATGTCACTGCCCTCAACGGACCTGATGTGCCTCTTTACTGTGCTAATTACCAACTTTGTGTCCCAACCGTAGGTTACTTAGCCAAATGAAGGAGTATGTGTGAAAGCATTTTGAAAAGCGTAAAGCATGATCCAGATGTCAGGCATTGTTACTTAAATCTTCGTAACTTTCTGAGTTGGGTATCTATTGCTTTATGGAATTTTTTTTTTTAACTGTTCACAGATGGAAGAAGCCAGGACACATGTCCCTGCAGTGTGAGCTATCCTCATAACGCAGAATAACAACGGAGTTTTGCAGACTGAGTCACGAAAGGTGAGGCTGCCCGGCTGCTGTAACAAGGTGCTTTTGTGCTCATTTCTAAAAGTAACCTACCTGCAGCGCAGGTTGGCCTTCCCCACTGAAAGCTGGCACTAGCAGCTGAAATAAAAGACACACAGAGCATAAGCTTCTCTAATTAATAATTTTCAGGGTTGTTTTCCTTTTCCTCTTGGCAGCTGCTGAACTGAGTGGCTCCGATTAAGCCATACCCCATCGTGAGAAACGTCGCTCCCCAAGGGTGCTACATTCTGTATTTCCCCCCACTTTGATCCCTGCTCATTGGCCCCTTTGATCTCTGAACAGGATGTACAAGGTTCACTAATCAATGCTTTCCCTCATCTTTCGTTCTTTGTGAAGTGTTTATATGGAAATCATTGACTAGAATAAGTGAATATGTATGACCTGTGTCTTTTTCCGTTTGGTGTTTGTGTTCTCCAAAGAGCATGGCCTTCCAATTTTCAACCAACTTTTCATTAAAAGCCAAGGTAAGCAGCAAAGTATTTCTTGGGGATTGCAGATGGTGCTTGTTTCTTCCTCTTTAAAAATCTGGATCACTTTCTAGAGAGAATGAGCAGATGGTAGAATGGAAAAAACAGGCCCCCTGTTGTCTGTTACAACCCACAGGAAGTAGAACTCCCTCTGATCACAGATGCCAAAGGAGAAGTGGACTTGCATGCAGCAAGTTTAACGCTACCTTTTCTAAGCACTAAAGGTTCTTCTTTCTCTCAAGAATTCACAAGGTTGGAATGGCAAGAAGGCCAACCTTGAGAAGAGATCAACAAAACAAAAAACTAAATGCTAATTGACAAATGAGTAGTACTAATAATAAGTTTAGAAAAGGGAGAGAACCCCTGAGGGTTGGGTAATCAGGAGAGACTTCTTAGAGGAAATGGTTTGGCTGGGTCAGTTCATCCCCAAGTGTGGGAACTGTGTGCAAAGCCCCAGAGATGGAAATGAGTGAAGGACGGTGCCAGGCCTGGTTGGCCAGAGCTACTTAAGCAACTGGGAAAAGATTGTGCTATCAGGCAGGTATTCTGAGAAAGTGAATAATAAAATAGTTAGGAAGGACTAGTTTGGGTTCTGCCCTTTCATTTCATTTTACTTTTAATTACTTGTGGCAAAATAAAAAGTATCGTTTTAACCACTGAAAGCTACAATTTTATTATGTCTAAGAATGGAGCTACTACCATATACCTTTCAAAATTGTATATGCTAAATAAAATAACATGTGCCCTAACATTTTTCTCCCTCTCTCCTTTTCATTATTGTTCTTATGAACTTAATTATTTCAATAGTAGCAGTCTAGACAGTTGTCAAAGGAAGGTCTCCAATATGTGCTGATATTTTTATTTTTTATCAAATATAGGGTACATGCAATTGGGTTATGTAATTTGCTTTTGTTCGGTTAAATTCCAAGTTGTAGATGTGTTCTTTATCCTAAAAGTGTGCACTATACCTGGGCAATGTACCCACTGTGTGAGAATTTACCCATCCTCCTCACTTGAGTTTCATTGAGTTTTTCTTCTCCTGTAAATATATGGGTATTAATCTACTAGGAATAATTTAGTACTGAGTACATGTGTTGTCTGTTTCTCCATTCTTATGATGCTTTGCTTAGGAGAATGATCTCCAATCCTATCCAGGTTGTTACACATGTGCTAGTATTTTTTGTACTAATCCTACTCTACACAAACATATAACAGATCGACCCTTGTTTGAAGATGATGTATCTGTTCCTATCTTCATCCTCTGATGTTTATTAGAGGAGAGAAAATGAGGTACGATATCAATAGTACTGAATTACTCTGTGAGGTATCCTGTTTTTCATACTAATCTGTACCGTTATCTCATCAGATCAACATGGGAGATGGCTAATCACTGGACCCTTTCCCCTTCAAAGCAGCATAGCTATTCCAAGGTAGCCTAAGGCATTAAGCCCTGATCAAAAGGGAAAAAATTCCAAGTTCCATAGTTCCATATGAAGTTGTTATATCAAAAATTACTTAAATATTTCATTTTGATAGAATCATAAAATTATAGGTTGTTGGATCTTGGAATATGATACTTAAATGCTACACAGAATGTATTGTGGTCAATCACATTAATTTGCCTATAAGGAGACTGAGTTTCAGAATGGGCCCACGGTTTGCCCAGAACCTCATGGGTAACTCAATCCTAGACTTTTCATCCTGTGCTTTCTTCTGCGTAGAGCTTTCTTCATTTATCGAAGAAATGAATTATATCTCTGAGGTTCTATCTACCTCGAAATTCTATGATCTCCTTCTTTACAAATCTTGGAAAAAAATCAAAACCTCAAAGTAAGATTACAGCACTCTAATTTTGGTTCGCAAAGGACCACACTAGACTGGCCTGCTGTGGTTCAAATGTTAAGTGCTAAATGGCAAAGCAAGTTAATGCCCTGGTTGTTTGCTGTTGGAGGTAAAAATACATCTGTAAGACTCAGCCAAGTTCCTGTGGAGATTTGTCCACATCCCCAAAATACCACACACGCTTGGCAAGAATGGCAGAGTATGGCCAAGGAAGGCCCAGATCTTGAATAGCAAGAGTATTTCGAGTAAAGAACAACATAGGATGTAAAAGCTTTCATTCTTAAGTATGCCATTTATCTCCCTAGAGTTCTGTAATGTTCTTTCCCTCTTTCCTTCTCTGCTTCTCCCCACCCAGCATTCCAAACTACAAAATTGCCAGGGCTTTCATCTTAGGTTATAATCCAGATAGGATGATAATCACAATTAAACAGTGCTTCCGCTCATTGCTTTTCCTTCTTTCTCCTTTTCTATATTTTCCAAATGTTCTTTAGGGACAATAGGTATTAATTATAGAATAAAAATACTCCTTATCATAAAGAGTTGATTCTAGATTAATAAAGGCCTCACGGCTAGAATTTCATAATTATCTCTCACAAGGGATTCCCCATCTGTTTTCCTCTTTGTGTTTTAGAGCCACTGCATTGCTATTTGTTTTTCTTTACAATGGACTGGAATGAGTTGCAGGGCTTTGTTGGTGGCAGGGTTCTTTGGGAGATAGAGGTGTATTTATGGAAGGAGTGAGTGCAACTCTAGCTTACTGGTGAAAAAAAGAGACTGGATGCTGCACTCATCTGAGCATCATATTATCCTAAAATGTTTAAATAAAATGTACTAAAATTGAACTAAGGGCCACCAGATACACTTGGATGGATGCTATTAATTCAGGATAAAAATTGAGCTGTTATATAAATGTTTTCATTAAATTCCTTGTCAAGACAGAATTCAAGACCAAATCCATTAAGAATATCAGTGTCTTGAAGACATTCTTTCAAATACAACACTATTGTAAGATTTTGATTGGCGAATTCTTTTTTAAAATATACAACACTGTGGGGCAGCGCCTGTGGCTCAAAAGGGTAGGGCTCCACCCCATATGCTGGAAGGGGCAGGTTCAAACCCAGCCCCAGCCAAATAAATAAATAAATAAATATATATATATATATATACACACACACACATACATACATACAACACCGTAAAAGTATACTGTTAAGCTTGCTTACTTGTTTTAAAGACGAGCTGAATTAAGATTCTCAAATGCCATTTAGCATGCAGAGATATGAATCCTGTTTCCTGATTTACTGGAGTACATCTCACTAGTCAAATTGTGACTCTTGTGCCCTTAAAGAAAGATGACAAGGGGGAAGATGTAAAACATTTTTAAGGAATTCTTCAAATTTGATGAGAGGAGTCTAAAGACTCCAAATGAAAGTGAAATTTATCAGGTTAAAATTTTGGATCATTTTCCCATAAAAAATCCCTATAACTTCTTATAATGAGGGTTGAATTCCAAGTCAAGGACACCTGTGTACCTGGCTCACTCCTTTGTGCTCTGCTTCACATTCAATGGAAACCTGGGTTGTTTCTTGTACCCTGCACTCTACTCCACCAAGATGAAACTCAAGTGAAAATAGCATTGGTAACATACACTAGTATTATTCAGCACACTGTGCTTTGCTGGACCCTAGGCTAGGTGCTTTCACATCCCTTTTTCCTAAGTCCTTATGGTGAACGGCCATGTCCACATTATACTTAGTGGAAAAAATATCTTTTTCTTTTTTTTTTTTGAGACAGTCTCAAGCTATTGCCCTGGGTAGAGTGCTATGCATCATAGCTCACAGCAACCTCAAACTCTTGGGCTTACGCAATTCTCCTGCCTCAGCCTCCGGAGTACCTGGGACTACAGGCACCCGTTGCAACATCCAGCTATTTATTGATTACAGTTGGTCACTGTTGTTTAGCAGGTCGGGGCCAGGCTCAAACCTGCCGGCCTTGGCGTATGTGGCCGGTGTCCTACTCATTGAGTTACGGGCGCCAAGCAACTAAAAAATATCTTTACTAGGATTCTTTACCAGGTATACATGAGATGCTCGATACACAACTATTGAGTGACAGAGTTCTGAAGGGAATCTACTAATCCCTGAAGCTGCAGCCATCATCTCTCCAAGTTATCAGTGCCAATATCCCGGCTGTGAGAGGTATAGAACACATTTGTCATCATCCCACCTGGGCGGGAGAGGAAAGTCTGATCAGAAGTCTCCAAATGGAAAATCCCTTTCTTGTCGCCTTGATTGGCCCTTTGCCCTTTAAGTAGGAGAGGAAGTACTAATGATTTTCATTCACACAGGGAAAAAGCACTTACCTTGAGATTTATTGATGACTCCTTCTTATGCATGCTGATGTAAATATTTCGAATGGTATATAAAACCAGCACATTGTACCCATGATTGCATTAATGTACACAGCTATAAAAAAATAAAATAAATAGATAAAATAAAATAATTACCATTTCCGTCCTCCCTTCTTTCCTCTTTTCCCTCCTTCCTTTATTTCTGTGCCTCTCTCTTTCTTCCCCGCTCTGCCTCTTGTGTCTGACCATGTGTGCACCTGTGGGTATCTGTCTGGATGGATGGCGCTGACTGTGTAAGTATCTTAGGTTAGCACAAGCATGAATCCAGAAGAGCAAATGGTAAAGAAGAAGCATTTTGGTGCCATCACTCCTCTCCTGCTACCTCAACACCCGACTTTCCCCCCAGCGGCTGCACTTGCCTGATGAGCAAGCATTTTGATGCCATCACTCCTCTCCTGCTACCTCAACACCCAATTTCCCCCCCAGCGGCTGCACTTGCCTGATGAGCAAAGCCTCGTCCTGCCTCCTCACTGGCCTTGCTTCGACGTCCCCAACTTACTGTTTATTTAGTGATTGGGAACTTAATTCACACTCTGTGCCCGTCTTGTGCAAGACCAGCATGTGTCAGAAACTATTCTCTGCTCCCTATTCTTGATTTACTGGGTGTATTCAACCAAACCCTCCAACTGGGGGATGCTTTTTTGAAGGAAAGGAGAGTTGGGTGGTCAATGCATTTGGAATCAAATGTAGCAGCTGAAGCCAGGCTGATTTCTGGTTCAGAACAAAAGGGAAACACCTATCAAAGACATTCTTGCCATAAAAGGGGAAATTTCAATATAAACTGGATATTATATCTTATTAGGAATTATTGTTACGCTTTTTAGGCATAATCATTATTATATAGTTGTATAGAAAAATGTTCTTATTTTTAGGAGATGTATGCTATATTTAAGGCTGAAATATTTCAAACGTGATAATGTCTAAAACTTGCTTTTAAATGGTTTTAATAATAATAAACAAAAGCATCCAATATATCTAAAACTATTAACAAATTTAGATAAAAAGTATTGTTGGCTTGGTGCCTGTGGCTCAAGTGGCTAAGACGCCAGCCACATACACCTAAGTTGGCAGATTCGAATCCAGCCCGGGCCCAATGATGGCTGCAACCAAAAGAAAATAGCCAGGTGTTGTGGTGGGCACCGGTGGTCCCAGCTACTTGGGAGGCTGAGGCAGGAGACTCACTTGAGCCCAGGAGTTGGAGGTTGCTGTGACCTGTGATGCCATGGCACGCTACCCAGGGGAACAACTTAAGGCTCTATCTCAAAAAAAAAAAAAAAGTATGATTGAAAGGAAACTGCCTATAATTATATTTAGATACTGCCTAAATATGTATTAAATAATACATACTTATATATTATAAATATGTTTGTATAATTTACTTATGTAAAAGATATGTATGATTTATTATATGTAAATCAATATGTATATTGTATATGAGTGTGTGCTATATGAATACATATTTATGCATAACACATGTTTATATATTCATGATGTCCAAAAGTCATCCTAAGTCATTATATCTAGGGAACATGAGAAATTGTAGCTAATGCACCTTTACATCTAAAATAGTCATTACAAAATTGTACAACATATGTACAAAATATTACCTACATCTTCGCCATTTCTTTGTAAAATTTTATAATAGCTCATCAATAAAGTACATTTCACTATAATTTCCCATTTTTCCTATGATGGTGACTTTTGGGGCAACTTGGAACACCATGTATGTGTGTATATACTGTATTCAATAAATATGTAAATATTTAACTAGATAATATAGTATGCTTACTGAACTATATATTATTTATATAAATATTAGCATAATAGTAAATATACAATATAAGTACAAATCATTTCTGTGAGGATTAAGGAAATGTATTTTTATTTTCTGAAATACGTTTAATTTTTTTTGCTAAACTATTTGAAGGTAGGTTGTGTGCTTGATTCTGAACAATTCTGGGGACACAGCATTTTGGAGTACTAGGAAATCAGTATGGATGCTGTGAGGAAGAGAATGAAACTAATTAACAGGACAAATTCTGTTTGAAATTAAGAGTCGACTTTGAGGGGAAGAAAATGCCCCTACAGACTGGACTTTTTGCAGCAGGACAGACCAATTTGTTGTAGGGAGCAGCGCAGGCTGTTGCTAGACCAGTTGGGGGACTTCTTGACCTCCACGCTCCTCACTCCTTACTGCACTGCACGGCTTAAACTATGGCTTGTGGGAACACGCTGCTAATTGAGAGTGGTAAAGGCTGATGTACAAGAAGAAAAGGTTTGTTTTTGGAAAGAAACATCCCACATTTCACTTAGGTTCCTGTGAAAAATGTTTCTGATGAGGGCAAATGAGCCAGGCAAAACCTTCAAACACCTAGTATAAAAAATAGAATTCAACTATTAGATTGTCGTAATACCAGATTTTCAGGTTCTTGATCTTGGTGATTTGAAGAATAAATCCTCGGACCACAGATCAGTAGCAAGGCGGAATTTATTTACAGAAAAACAATACAAAAACACTAAAGATTCTGGTAGGGAGAGAAAACCCAAGTAGGGAGAGGAAAGCTCTCTCCGTTTTCCTTCCATTTAGCGGTATATATAGGTGCACGGATTCCTTCTATGTGAGGCCAGGAAATGAATGGACACAGTCTCTTTCACTGGGGCAAGGTGAATGAATGTACTAAGGAATGGACACAGTCTCTTCTGCTGGAGCAAGGGGAATGAATGTACTAAGGAATGGACACAGTCTCTT
>NW_003852403.1:31004974-31013293 GCF_000181295.1 Otolemur garnettii
TAAGGAATGGACATAGTCCCTTCCACTGAGGCGAGGTGAATGAATGTACTAATGAATGGACACAGTCATTCATGGAACTGAGGCCTAGGAAACTTACATGAATTTGACCCAGGCATAGGAAATGGGGGTTCAGTATTTAGTCATAAGTGTAAAGGGGAAGAAGACACCAAGTTACCCATGTCTCCTGAGCAGTTGTCCCGTCCCTTTGGTTACTGGAGCCTCTGGTGGGGGAGGGAGGCTCCAGACCACTGGTTCCTCTGCCGACTGCAGCGGCACCAACACCACTAAGGCCGAGTTGGCGGGTCCTCCAGCCCAGCTTGGCTGAGCTGGCTGGGGCCCACCTGTCCTGTATCAGTCGCACTACAGACAGAAACACCCATAAAAATGACTTTTTAATATGACGACAATTGGTGACCTAGTACATGGTGGGGGTGGGGGAAGGGGGGAGCAGAGAGAAGGAAGGAAGGAAGGGGGTGAGGGGGTCACGGTGTGTGACACACTTCTTGGAGCCAGGACACAATTATAAGAGGGACTTTACCTAACAAGTGCAGTCAGTGTAACCTGGTTCTCTGTATCCTCAATGAATCCTCAGCAATTAAAAAAAAAAAAGACTGATAAGTGAGGTGAGATGTTGCTAACTTATTTTACATTTTTTAGGAGGAAAAGGCTGAAACCATCCGTATCTCCTTTTGGAAAAGTAATGACTTTGACATAGTTCCTCTTTGGAACCTTAAACAAATTATCTGACTTTAGTTAACTATCTTCGTTTCCCATTTATGAGATAGAAATAACAGTATCAATTTAGCTCTGAGAGTCTTTGGAAATTATAAATTACTTCTAAAACTAATTATAAACTACTTTGTAAATACAAAGTGCCATATAAATGTTTAATAATAGTCCTTTGCACCACACGGCACCCCCTAATGGGAGCTTATTAAGGAGTTCCTGTTTAACTTGGATTAATTCTTATTTTTTTTTTCCTCTTAAATAAAGCAAGGTGCTATGACTGAAAAGACAGCCAGCATAGTTGGAGAATATTTTCACAATTCAGGAAATATGAAATCCAGGGATTTTGTTCCATCCTTCCTGTCGATATCTGCTTTTTCTAAAAACAGAACTGAAATTAACTTCAAAAGGTGCCCTGGAGTCTAAGAAGAAACGCGATGATTGGAAGCCTGAGTACAGAATCTCCTTGTAATCTCTTAGAACCAGAAAAAGGAGGGTGATTTAATGGAATGGAACAGAAGTATCTTCCTGAGCTGGCTCAGAGAAAGGACCCAAACATTAATATAAACATGCATCTAAGTTTTCTCTTCATGGAAGAGGTGTCAGGAATTACATGTGTATATTAAGCATCTGTTGTAAATCATATGTTTTAATCTATCTTTGGAAGGAGACATTGTATTTCCCACATTATAAATGAGAAAACTACGAGTCTGGGCAGTTTAGCAATGTGTTCAATTTCACATGGTTGGTGTATATGACAGAGCTAGGATTTGATTATAGAAAATATAGAATTTCCTTGAATGAGAACTTAATATGAAAAACTTAGCCCCATACTTAGAAATCAAACCACAAAGTGTGCAAACTAAAGACTTTTTCTTTGGGCATTTTTCATAGCAAAACACTTTCTATTCTTACCTTTTTCTGAAATGTCTCTTGTGGGTACACATTAATTTTTTTCTTGTTGAATGATATTATGACTAAGCAACTTAGTAGAAAACGCATCACGTTATCTAAATGCTTGCACTTCTTTCTTAGAAGTAAACATTTTCTCTGATTATTTTTTCCTTTTTAAAAATTTTAATAGATTTGATGAGTGCAAGGTGGATTCTGTTACATGTATATATTGTACAGGGGTGAAGTCTGGGCTTTTAGTGAATCTATCACCCGAATAATGTATGTTATACCCCAAAGGTAATTATTAGACATTAATTGAGATTTATAGCCCTGATATTTTATACTATTTTGTATTACACAATGAGCACTTTATGAAAAATTAAAGAATGCAGAGAAGATACAGCATTTGCTCTCTAGAGATGTCCACAAGTGAAAAGATGTTTCCGACAACACTAAGAATATGAAGCTCAGGGTCTCAAAGATAATGCCAGTTAATGATGAACTTAGTCAATTTCCAGAAAAAAAACTCTGAAACAGCTAATTAAATTCATGACTTGTAAAACCTCACTTGGAACAGGCATTGATTCACTAAAAATATATCATGCACAGCAGTATTATTTCCTACTCATTATGATCATCAGATCAGTAAATTCAGGCAGTGGTGTCAGTATAGCGAATCTTCATTTCAATAATACAGTGATCAAAGCCTAACATTGTTTCTCTGGAACGCTGAAGCTACATCATGACTAAAGAGCCTGAGTAGGAGAGTTCATGGCCCCATGTTCACAATTTCTGGGCAGAAACAAAGATGTGAGGGGTAAGGGGGTCATCATACCCTGTGTGGGAGCCAGCCCTGCCTCCTACCTCAAAGGCTTAGAAAAAGTGTCCTTTCCTAGAGCGGCTTCACTGCTGTCTTCAGGAAAATAGAGTAAGTGTGATTATCTTTGATGACCACAACATGAAGGGTGCTCCCTGGAGTTGTGCAAAGCCTGTTGTACAGAACAATAAGCAACAGCTACTACGTAAAATTTCAATCTGGGGGCGGCACTGTGGCTCAAAAGAGTCGGGCGCCGGCCCCATATGCAGGAGGTGGTGGATTCAACCCAGCCACTGCCAAAAAAAAAAACACACACACACAAAAAAAAACTTCAATCTGAAAATTCTACAGACTGAATGCCAGATAGTGTGTATTTATTGCACTCCTTCAAACAATTTACTAAATGAAAACATTTGTTTCTTTAGCTCTGTGGGTTATAAACTTTATTCATTTCCTATCCCTTTTAATATGTGGATATTTATTTATAAACAGGAATAACCCCTGTACTAACATACTATGCACAGTATAAAAATTAAAAATGGAAACTTGAAATAATGAAAAAAGTAAACATAAGCAGAAGTTCTAGCATTTGCCTCCCACACTCTACTTTAAAGACCCACAGATTTAAATCCCCTGGGGTCTAAATGATAGGATAAGGGTGGTTCTTGTTTCTTGTCAGAAAAAGTGGTATTTTTTGTTACTGTGGCCCTATCTGCCTATGTGTGTGTGTGTATGTGTGTATGTGTGTCTGAGCATTCACATGGATGTGCCGTCACCCACATTAACGTGTAGGTGAGGTGAGCCTTCAGGGGCTCTAATAGATACTTTCTTTAGAATATCTCATTTAGCAATCTGTAGGGGCTTCCAACATAGGGATTCTTATCTGTAACCCAGGGCCGAATGTTCCACTCATGCACACTCAGGTTTCAAGGATGGCTTAGCTTCCAAAAAGCATGCTATTCCCACTAGATGAAACCAACAACTGAGCCCAAACACTGAGTTAGTTGCATAACTGGTCTCAGAGATGATTTTCTACTCTGAGGGGCCCGTAGAAACCCGGCTCTGCCACATCTTGAGCCATTTCTCTCTTCTGTACTGCGTAAGGATGGTGTGAAAAGTATTCTGAAGATAATGACAGGCCTGGTTCCCTAAAATCCTGTTCTCTCTTACTTACAGGAGTGCAAGAGAAAGAACACTGTGGTTCAGTCCACGCTCTCAAATGCAGTACAAAATGAAAGCCACATTTATTATCACTCTCTAAATCACTGGGTATACACTGGAGAGAACAGTTTTATATTTTATCTGAGCTTTTATTTTTTGAATAATGGTATGGTTAACATGTGTACTATGGAGTCAGAGAGCCTAGGATTGAATTCTTCCTCTGTCGTTTAACAATTTCTGTGACCTTGAGCATTTAAGTTATTTGAATTTCCAAAACTTCACTTTCCTTTTTCTATAAAATGAGAAATCTCTATAAAATTTTCTATAAAATGCTGCCAAAGCAACCCTACAGGGTTTTTGCAATTACTAAATGTGGTAATGAATATAATGCATTTTCTAAAACAACCAGCACCATAGTTAATCTCAATAAATATTAGCTATTTTTATTAGCACAATCTCTTATCCAAAAACCTTGGGACCAGATGTTTTCTGAATTCAGTATTTGACAGATTTTAGAAAGGCAACACTGTCCAGTGAATTCAGCATATATCACAGAATGCTCCCCTTCCAGCAAGATCAGTTTTGCTATTAAATCAAGAACTTCATTAATTTTGGAACTGTGGGAAGAGAGTGAAGATTTGATGTCTACTGAAAATTTTACTCAAAATAGTACCATGAAATTATATAAAAAATTAAAAATTTTTAAAAATTTAAAAAAAATAAAAAATTAGCTCATTGTACCCCACATATGCATGAAGGTATTCATGATCTATGTGTATTTGACTTAATAAATTAAAAAAAAATAGTACCATGAAAACAAATACCCACACTCTTCTCTTTTGATTTACTTGTCACACCCTTAAACCCTTTTTCAAACATTCTGGTACCTTTGCTTTCAGCAGTGTTTCCATTACTTACCTGATAAGAATTGTCCTGGTCACGTATTAAAAGCACTGATTACGAGACTTGTGTTAAGAAACTTTGTAATTCAGTGGATGTGAATGTGAGGACTACAGTTTTGATTTTTAAACTGATGCTGCTGGACAGGTCTTATGACCAGTTACGTTAGGAAGGCCCTGCACTCTCACTCATCCCGTTGGTGCCCACCTGGCGCCCCGTTTCCATGAGTCTGGAGTCTGCAGACCTGTGGCTCCCACAGGATTCCACCATACATACTGGACAGTCTCGCCTTTGTCTTCTCCTTTCTGCTGCCCCAGTATCCGACCGGCCTGTTTAGTATTCCTTCCTTTTTATCAGAAATCTGCTTTGCCTGAGATTCTCGTTTGATTCCCCAGGCCTTGGCTTTAGTCCCTTCCTTGGCTTTTTCTCACTCTCAGGTTTTCTGTAGATGCTCCATCCTCTTTCCTCCTCTAACAATCTCCTCTCACCCTTTCTCATGGATGAACTCAAAAAAACGCGCACTCTCTAAGTCTACACGGTGTTTTCACAGCTGTCTAAAAGATGTACCTATGGGCAAATTTATAGTAGCTTTCAGCAAGGCTCTGATCTTGAACTTGTCCTTTTCTAGTGAACTTAGATGATGATCTGTAATGAGTCTGTTTTAGACATGTGGCTGACAACAAATCTTAGGAATACAATGAGTATGGTACTTAAGGTAGTTCAAAATGCCCTGATAGGCTAGAACACTGTAAAATACTCACAATGTAAAACTTACTAGGAGTGAGTGAATAAATATCTCTAGAAGAACTAGGGGGAAAAATAAGCAAGAAGCAGGTAAGGCCCAGCTTGAGATCAATTCATGTATGCACTCAATCAAATAAGTATTTAATGGGCACTTATTATAGATGAGAAAGGTAGATCTCAAATTACCTTCCCAATGAAAGGAAAGATACTTCTGCAGATTGTAATTCAAACAGAACTAACTATTCCATAAAAAATACATATAGACACATATGTATTTTGAATGTGCTGAATATTAAAATAACTCATAAAACTGGATCACATTTAAAAACAAATTATTTCAGACTTAGAAAAAATTTCAGACTTAGAAAAAGTTTCAAGAAATAATGCAGAGAATTCCCATAGTCTCTCTCACTACATACCTATGTACATATTACATGCATACATATTATATATATGTACAATAAAGTCTATATTTGATATTATAATATATCATGTAATACATACTAGTATATTACATATATGTTACATACCGTGTTATATATATTTTACAGCTATATAAACTATACATATAGCTATATAACTCTGTATTTATATAATGCATGTACAGTATACATTTTCCTGATTTATAAAATAATGCATTGTTTATATCTTGCTTTCTTCCCTTTTTAATACTTCAGTACATATGTTCTAAGAACATAGATGTTCTCTTTTATAACCAAAATACAGTTCTTAAATCCCAAATGTAGCATTATAAAATGTTTTAAAAATCTAACCTACCGTCTGTTTTAAAATTTGCCGACCATCCCAATAACGTACTTAAGAGCCTCCCACTAACCCTTCAATCTGGGACCACGCAATGCATTTAGTTGTCACATCCTTTAGTTTCCTTTAATTCTGACAGTGTTCCTCAGCTTTATTAATAGTGGTAATATTTTACTTTAATAACATCAGCATTTTTAAACACACACAGTCTTTTTTTTTTCCTTTTTTCTTTTCTTTTTTTTTTATTAAATGATAGCTGTGTACATTAATGCAATCATGGGGTACAGTGTGGTGTTTTCATATACAATTTGAAATATTTTCATCAAACTGGTTAACATAGCCTTTATGTCAAAGATAATCACACACAGTCGTTTTATAAATTATTTCTTCCCTCGGGTTTGTCTGTGTGCTCATAAAATTCAGCATAGGCATCTGTTCAGCAATAGCATATAGGTAGTTCTAGGACTTTCTGAAGGTGCCATATTTGCAACTAAGCTGTGTTCATCATTCTCTTGCTGTTGATAGTTATTTTGATCTCACAGTCAGAGTATTCTTCTGTTTTGCCCCCTGTATAGTTGCCATTTTCCCCCTTGCAACCAGGGAGAAATTTGTGGGAATCACGTTAAGATCATTCGTGGGGTCTTTTCTCTATAGCTCTCATATCCATTGGTGATTCACACTCAAGCAAATCTTCACTATGAAAATAAGAAAAAATGGCAATTTTCCAATTCCACCACATCTTTCACAATTACAGGTTAACTTTCTACCAAAAGCTTTCTTTGTTTTTTTGTTTATCTGCTTATCTAGCTAGTTGTATAACTATTTACTATCAGTGTGAACCCATGCATTACAAATCTTTTCTCCAATAAGTTATATTTCCTTATTGTTCTTAATTACATATGTTTATTTTTACTACCAAATATTCTTCTTTGTATTTTCCTCTTCAGATTTATGTAAATAATGATAATCACATCTTACATGTGTTGGTCATTTCATGCTTTCACAGCATTTACATGTAGTATTTAACCTGATTTTATGTTTACAAAACATAAAATTCAATGGTACTTGGTCTTCGAGTTTGAAATAATGGATATATCTCAGAACAAACAACTTTTAGGTTCTAAATTCATTTTTGAAAAGTCTTAAGATTCAGTATTGCTTGCTTTCTGAGCTGTCACAAAAAAAAAAGAAAAGAAAGCAAGGAAATACTGTTATAGTTCACAATATGTATTATGGGGACATTCAGAAGCCTCTTTATGAATATAGATATAGTTATAGTTGTTGTATTAGTATTTGAAAAGCTCTGCATTGGTGCAAATAAAAACAACATTTCCATGTGTACTGAATTAAAAAATTATATTTATATTGTTGCAAATATTTAATTATTTGAATGTAAAAATATATAAGATTTTGGTATATAAATAGGAATATAGAAGATTATTTCTTCATGAGAATTAATAAAGTAGTTCTGGAGAATAAAGAAAATCATATTCTTTATCTTAAGTAGTGTAATTTCCCATTCAAGTTATAAAATGAATAATAAACTCTGGACCATCTTCATTTTGAAAAGTTATTGTAGGTTATTTTGAGGAAAAACATCTTAAATTCAAGTAGATAGCATGCTAATGGAGTCCTCTCAAAAAGTGACCATACTAGATTTAAATGTCACCAACACCAAAATGATGACTCAAGGCTTTAGATAAGTAATTTGCAGGAAACAGAATCACTATCATGAATTTTCAATGAAACTTACAAGTTGTCATAAAATCATGAAAGTTACGAAATAAAACCTACAAATTGTCATAAAATTATGAAAGTTAAAAAGTAGACCTACATGTCAAAAATTGTAAAAGCATGGACACAAAAAATAGAAAATAACTTATCGAGATCTACATGTCTACAACCCTGACAAAATTCTCGTGGCGGCTAACCCCGAGAAAGCACTCTTCTCAGTCAAGTTTAATACAACTTATTCAGAGATAAGTGGCTGATAAAGAAACTCCTGCTTTGGGAGAGTTTAAACAATATTTGGTAGTGCTGTGGTGTGGTATTTTTAGTCAGTTTCAAGTCCTTTTCAAGATTTCATTAAATGACAAACTAATTCATTCCTTTTGGGAAAACGTCTGGAGAACACTTAGAGAACTAAAAATAGACCTGCCATTTGATCCTACAATTCCTTTATTAGATATATATCCAGAAAACCAAAAATCACATTACAACAAAGATATTTGTATCAGAATGTTTATTGCAGCCCAATTCATAATTGCTAGGTCATGGAAGAAGCCCAAGTGCCTATTGACCCACGAATGGATCAA